>NW_026859698.1:0-401700 GCF_026571515.1 Ruditapes philippinarum
CTCACTACGGCTTTAAACTTTTACATTGTATCTTGTATCAACTTTTTAACATAAGTACGACTGTTCTACTCATGTGCCAGCTGATATTCGTAAAAAAGCACGGAAAGCTGATGTCTTTCTCGACAAGTCGCCATGTAGCCATTTCAGAGTCGGTTTGAGCTTAATCCTCAGCACGAAAATTATCTATTAACAACCCTCACTACTGAAAGTATTGTACCGCCGTTAATAAAAATAAAGTATATTTTAATAAAGTACGTAATTTGTATGTCACGAAAACGAAACTTTACCTTCTGCCTCACAAATAAATCCTAATTTGCTACCACAATCTTCATTATTTAAACCAGTTCCATGATCGGTTTTCCAGAACATGACACAATGTTCATTTCTTAAATTGTTTGGCTCCCCTGGTACCCAATACGGTTGAAAATAACTGCTACCATCCAACCAGTGAAATGACCCGCTATGTAACTTTGCGCCAATCCAAAATCTGTACCCTTTAATCAAATTTAACCTTGGAAAAATATTGAAAAAAAAACTCGAACCTAATTTTATCAAATGTTAAAATTGAATTCAAAATGTGTTTAATGGAACTGACATCACGAAAAAATGAGTGAAGTTAAATGTTAAAATACTGACCATAATACAAAATTCCCTTATTTCAGTAAATAAGTATATTTGTAATCATAAGAAAGCTTATGTTAGAATATACAATGGTTCTGAAATCAATATAACGTAACAGTACAACTTATATGTTCTATAATAATGTAGGACCTGTTTTGTCTGTCCATGTCTGGAAAATCAGGAACTGATTCCAACTTCGGACCTTCATCAGCTTCATACCGCGTCCATAGCATATGTCATCGGCTTGCTGCCAGTTAAAATCATTGTTTGTATTGTACATATAACACGTTTTATCAGCAAGATAGGTGTTGCGTGGACATACAACATCTGAAAATACAACAAACAAGAAGTATCTTTAAAAAAAGATACTCGGCCGAAGTAAAACTGATTAACATGCAAAATTATATTATTTCTAAGTTTTCAGTACAAAAAAGAAATGTTAGCAATGCTTGCATTAGAATGACATAATAATTATTTCTTGTAGCTAAAAAATACCTATTTTGTAAACATTGAAATTAAATTATAACATATTGATATTGGTGATTTTTCAAAGTAAGACGCCTTCTATTTTAGATGCTCTTTCACTTGTTTGATGTTTTACTTTATAAATTCTGTAATCATTTACAAATTATCTTAAAAGTTTAAATAAAAAAACTATCCTGATTCCTTATTATTTATTGATTTTAGAACTATCTTCACAGTTTATTCTATAGTGCCAAAAACTATCTCTTACATTTTATTCTAGAGCTATCCTTAAAATTTTATTTTAAAATGGTAAGAACTATCTTTTACATTTCATTTTATAATGACCAATGAGATTCACCGATTACAGTCTGTAATTTAAAAATGACCTATGAAAATTCTTCTTATATTCAGTCCTTCCCTGCCGATTTTATAGGAAGTCAAACTGATAACAGACGGATTTCGTCCGATAAAGACAAAAATAACGTTTCATGAAATATGGTTTTTAGAAATGTTGAAAGATTTTGAATTAAACCTGGGCAATATAAAAAATACATATTATATTATATTATAGTACCTTTAAGATAAACATTAAACAGAAAACAGAATTTGATTTGTTTAATAATTAAATGTAATATGATATGAAATTAGATTACATTAAATAGAATAGAACAAAATGATATATATTATAATATGATATATCTACCTGAAGTTTCGGAAGATTTGTCACAAAACGACAAAAACAAAATATATACTATCAGCCAGAAAGCGCTGCCTCTAAAATCCATTGCACAACCAAATACTAAATTTTTTACAAAATAAAAAAATTAATGTAAGTAAATATGCTTATCAAATCGTAAATCATTTAATAGATTAAGCAATGTTTAACGAACATTCGAATTACGGACATTTTCTTATCAAATACGCATATCGATCAATAATGAGTTAGCTATTTCATGTGTTATTTTAAAATAATGTAAATCGCTCAGTCAGTAACAATCACAATATTGTAAAACACTTCAGAATGCTTCAGAATGCACTTCTGGCGATGAAGTAATATATTGTAGATGTATAAGTAGTGAATTATGATATCTAGTTGTTGTAATATATTATAAGTAGATAATTTGTTTTACAAATATTTGTACACTTATTAAAACGAAAGATCAAAGTACACGGGACGGAGCCGCAAAACAGTATCACCAGGAAGGTATCTAGTAGTAGACTGGTCAGGAACGGAACAGATTCTATAACGTCGGCAATGATAATATTTTAATTGTGGTGCTGCTGGTAACATAGTGATATATTGTGCCGTGTATACAAACGGTCCGTTGTAATATTTTAAGAGTAGTAATTCAAACTGTCACCTTAACTTGATTTATGAGATAAGTATAGTGTGGTTTAAGATAACGAGTTATAACTTATCTTTATAAAAACGTAAACTAAATAAAATATTAGGAAGAGGACCATAATTATGTCAAACAACATTCAGGTCTCATTCATTAATAAATATGTGTATTTCATATGCGCCTTTTCATAATTGCTAAATGTGCTTTTAGCATTATTTATATGCAAATAGATATGAACATAGTCTCACCGTTTGATACAAATGATAACAAACGGTCTTTAACTTTCGTAGTCGCTTACATTTTTGCATGTTATTAATGTCGTGTTGCATAAAATAAGAATTACCTTGGTGAACAATTTTCGCAAGAAAATTGAAATTTAATTGTATTTATTATTGAATTTTGACATTTATCATCTTTTGCCGTCAGGTTCTACTCTAGTTAATTCAAATGGTAAATATGAAAGTATATCCCTTTTAAGAAAATAACATGAAATCCCTGAACATTTATAAAATATAAAGTTTTACCAAAAAACACCTACAGTAAGGTGAATGTGATGAAAGCAAGAGGTAATTTGTCAAACAGTACAGCAAAATAAACAAAAAATATCTCGAATAAAAAATAATATTAGATATCGTTTTACAAAGATAAAAGCTTTATTACCTTTTTGCATAAATTCGTTTTGAAATGCAATAACTTTGTGTACAAATGTCATTAAATTTATCGAACATTTGGAAACACAGTATACTATTTGTGAACATTTCGTTGCAATAAAAGTGAAAATATAAGGACATGGAACTGTTTGATAACTAATATTGTCTTTAAATTTCACAATGTCTTTTTAATGCATGCCGATTGATATGATGTTTTCTCACGTTCCCGCCTTTGATAACTTCGTGCTTTCAAGTGTGCTAAGATACGACAAAACGAAATCTGTTTTGCATTTTTGTCCTTCAGAAATCGCATAAAACAAGATTATCATCCTCGACATTTCGTTTTAATTTTATGTTTGCCGCACCATGATCGTGTATATGTTATCGTTTATCTGCGGAAACAGAGTACCGTAATATAATTAGGACATGTATAAGTCATAATAAAATCATGTACCGTAAATTTATATTTGATTCAATATGTTGTTCGGTTTGGATATCATATATGCATAGATTATCAATATGTTGCATACTCTGGGCCAATGAATGGGATGTTTTATATGCATTGTTAGGGTATTTTTATATTTGAACCATATCAATTAAATAAAAACTTTACTTAAGTTAATACTTTCTCTTTACTTTACATGTCTACTTAGCCTCACTCACTCACTCACTCACTCACTCACTCACTCACTCACTCACTCACTCACTCACTCACTCACTCACTCACTCACTCACTCACTCACTCACTCACTCACTCACTCACTCACTCACTCACTCACTCACTCACTCACTCACTCACTCACTCACTCACTCACTCACTCACTCACTCACTCACTCACTCACTCACTCACTCACTCACTCACTCACTCACTCACTCACTCACTCACTCACTCACTCACCAACTCACTCACTCACTCACTCACTCTTTGTTTTTTTAAAACCATAAAGGACAAAGTGGCAGAGCACTATCTACAACAACAATGCTTATGTAATAATAATGTAATCTCTAGATACAAATAGGAAAAAAGCGTGTTTAACAGCTCAAAATGAGCGACTCAGTGACAGTAACTGCAGGTCTTCTAAAGGCACATACCTATTTCATTGTTAAAGGGAGTCCAATGAGTTTTTTGTGACATGACAGGACTGGGAATAAATGTTAGACATAAACTTTCAATTTGATGTAGATCTATGTAAATAACTTTAGTGGACATTTTCAGATCATTTGCTCACTCCATTTTTCCAGAATATTCTTTTTGTAAAAAAATCTATGTATGAAATTTAAAGTTTGTGTTTTATGCATTTAACCTTAGTGGAGTTCCTTTAAAGAATATAGCGCTTTTTGAAACAGTATACACATGTATTTTAAATAAAACCTGAAGATAATCTATGTTTCTATCGTGGAAAGTGTCCCATTATTACATCCAAAAATAATAAAGGGTTACATTCATTTAAAGATAAAGAAATAAAATCTAAGTAAGTATTTCATTTCCATAACACAAGATTAATTACTTTTTCATATCATATGATTTGTTAAATAATTTGTATAAAAATCAGGAATAACAAATAGAAAATATAATTTGATTGTGCATGAACTATACATTCCCAAGGCAGGTTATCAGTAAATACATACATGTAACCTTGTACAAAAGACTGAAACTTGTAGCTTTAAAATCCGTTCATTTAAGATAATAACAAAAAAATAAAGGTTTAAGTAAAAACATACCTAGAGATTGAATATTGTTGTACACATCATCGTTACGAACCACTTGCAAGTCGTTCCCCTTTATCTTCCTGCAACCTGGATGTGCATCACCCAAAGTTTATCTGTTGTAATTGAAGATGTTACAAGTACTGTCATATGAGCATTTACTTTGGGGCGTGCTGAAATATAAAGAATTAGAATGTGTCATGTCAATAAAATATTATAAAAGCACATGATAGTTGATAAGTTAATCAAGATAAAGGAAATAAGGATAAAAATTCAGATGAGTTTCAATACGCATTTAAAATGTGTGTATATCTCTGAGCCATTTTTCTGATAAAGACGGAAAGAATAGTCAGAAGTATCGATTTGCCAGCCAAACACTCCCTAATATACATACTGTCTATAACAATATTTGATCACGGTTTTTTTTGAGATAGTGATTCTTGACACTCTTCGCTTCTGTGTAAAATTGTGTGATTTTGTCTTTATAGCAATCTATCAATCTAATTACAGAAGCTGTTTAGACTTACAGGGGTGTTTAAGCATTTAATCATAATACCTCGGAACGTCTGCTGTTCTCTAACACTGTGCCCTTTTAAGCTAATCTTTCAGTCTGTGTTTGGAGTGGTGCTTGTTGCAGTAAAAACTGGTGTCTCTGTGTGAAAGAAAAGCTTGTAATAAAGTACATAGATATAAAAAGTATAAAACTAAAAGTCTTCATTTAGATAATGCATTAATGTGAGGAGCACTGTCATGTTAAAATCTTCTCCAGTTTGTTAGGTACATTTTAGTAATATATTAAGCTCTATCAAAATATTCTTCTTAAATATCAGATGACTTAAGAGATGGAAGAAACACTGTAACTATTTTAATTAATATTCAAGTAATATAAAAGGACAAATTGTTAACAGTAAACATACCTAGAGCATTCTTCAATAAAAAACTACACTATCCTAGAGCATTCTTCAATAAAAAAAACCACACTATCGATAAACTTTAGCGTCGCCTTGAGAAAAAGTGATGTGTTTCATACATCACGCGCCATATCTATGATAACGATACCAAAAAGCACCGAAGATTTGCAGGCTGTACGTCAAGAGATCGTTATAAAACAAAGGGACGTGCGTATAACCATACCAGCGTGGCTATATATGTTTACAAGTACGTAAGTCATTCCTCATTATAAACCTTTTAGTAGGGATGAGGTACTGATGTTACAAATATGGCTCATGCAGCTCTAATTGGTCTAACACAGGTGTTCTTTCTGCATTTTGTTCTTGGTTATGTCAAGGAATATGATTGTTATTACTGTTATAACACTCAAGCAATAACATTGACAATTTATGTCTACCACCTATGACAGCAATATAATTTTATACATTATGTTATATATATAGGCCTTAAAAGCTTACCTGTAATGTTATTTCTAACATTATCAACAGTAAACACAAATGTTATCACATAAAAAACAAATTTACAGATTATTCGTCAACCGAACAAATATTTAGAGGAAAGCTATTTCTATTGTTTAAATATTTATAACAAATATCATGACATGGCGTTAAAGATATTACAAATATCAAGCTGAACTCCACCAGTTTCACATATAGGTCTTGAAGTATTTCTTCTAATGCAATGTTTAAAATTTTTTAAAATGTATACATGTATGTATACCTCCGGCTAAAGAATAATCATATATTCAATTTGATAATACCAGACAAAACGTCTTCTTTTTGTTCAGTAACAACTATATAAAATTTTACTGACAAAATAATATAAGCGTTGTATTAGTTATATTTCATACATCCATATCGACCACCTGTTCATAAGCAGCAAATGTATCTCATTTTGAAATGTAATATAAATAGAGAAATATCATTGCTTCATCAATAATTCTTGCAATTAAGAAATAGTCTAGAGACAATTAATATTGATCTCCAAAATAATTATCTATCTACGAGTACATGGTGTAAATTAAATCTACTAAAAACTTAAATAACTTTTCTGAAAACGTTTACGCAATATGTAATATCTTTAAAGTTCGACATCAATTTGTTTTTATGTAACATGATACTATTTCGAGAAACGTTAAATTTTCCTTTGTACAGCCTTCTTATAGCCCATTCTTAAACATTTTCCTTTGAACATATCTCTTATAACCAATTCTTAAACCTTTTAGTTTCATCTTTTTTTCCCTTTTTAATAAACACTGTTTGATCATGACTGTTATCAACGCAAATGCATCAACAATGCTTTGAGAAACATTAAATTATAAAGGTATAACACAGTACAATTATATTTCAGTACTAATATTACCTGGAGATTCGCAAACAAATGCCCATAAAACATCGCATTTTCCATCGTTCAGTGCAGCACCATTTCCATTCTGTCTATCTACGTAATGAATGCATCTTTCGGCTCCTTTACCATTTGGTTCCCCTGGGGCCCACCAATGTCCGCAGCACTGGGCGTTATTAAGCCACCGGAAACTGCCGTCACTTTGCTGTGTCGCTCCAACCCATACGACACGATCTTTCAATTTATCTAAATACAAGTTCGCATTATTTGTTTTTGGCATTACTATAAACAAACATTATGAACCAGCTATAACCAACATGACAAAATATTATATCATTTTCTTTCATGTTGATCAAAGATCAGTTTAACACAATTTATCCTCTTTTTTATAGACTTATAAAACTTTAAAAATGTACTTATCCTAGATATATACATTGAAAACTGTAAATATGTTTAATGGCATGATAAATGAATGGTTTATATCACTGAATATAAACAAATTAGTTTCGATTATTCCTCGGGCTTTATTATGCTAGGTCGCAAATGTATCTAAAATTTAAAATTGTTTATATTTGATAGTGCATTATTTGACTTTAGGGTGTTTGATAACCGATCATTGAATCAATAGTTGTACAAAACACTTGGTATTAAAATGAAGTATGCGAGGGCACAATATATGCACATGTACCTATTATTCATGAATCCTACAAACTATCATAAATTATGACAATAATAAATTATTTCAGTTTGAAATAACGATAGTGATTGATATATCAAATGCATACATCACTTTTGTTATTTCTTCTTTTCTATATTTCTGAAATATTCTTCCTTATTATACTCTTTCTATCTTATTTTTTTCTCTTTGATTCTTTAAAACAAAATGATGCGGTCTTGTCATATCAATTCTTCATTTCTTTGTCTAATTTTGATCTAGGTCATTACTAAATATTAGAAACAATCTTGACTTTAATTGATACAAAATCAGGATGTAAAATCAGATATATTTCAAACAAGTCACGTATACTATCATGCCGTATTTTATGCATTGTAAATCTGTAAGGAGAAGGCTTTTATACGGTCAGCTTTCAGACCAATTCCTTTCAAACAATTCATATCTTTATTGTTTACATTAATTATTGGTATTGTTTGAATATGTACTGTGAACTTGTTTGAAATAAACTATGTTTAAAATGAATTATAAACATTCTATTGTAGAATAAAAAAGACTTGTACAGTACGTACTACTTTCGCAAAACTGTTTGACTTCCATGTACATCCTCTGTGTTGTGATAGTAAGTAAATCACCTCCCTCGTTTCTACAAACAGCTCGTGCCCCTGGCCAGGACTTGTAGTTTGTGTTGTATTTAATACATTTCCCATACTTATCTTGATATCCATTTTGGCATGTTAGAGCTGAAATGTTACCTTAAATACGTAAAAAGAAGATAAAGTATTCATGTGACAACGTTTACAAAATTATGTTAAAAAAACGGTAAACATATTTTAGCTTCAAGAGTATGTATTTGTGAACATTTGTTGAAATCGTTTGATGCATATACAGACTGAAACTAAAATTAAAATATCAAGTTAACTCAAGAGCCACGCATTATTGATGGGACTGGCATACACATTGTAGTTAATAAAAACTCATCTAATGGCATTTTGTTATTTCAATAACAAGAAGCGGCGTTTCTGTTTTATATGATCATGACCACGCATGATGAATCATATTGAATAATCTATTTGGTATCCAACCAGGACAAATATCAAATCTTTTAGTAAATATAATAATATACATGTACTGCAGTGTGATGTCCTTTTCTGTTTAAAGTTCATTATAATATTTTCTTAATGAAATAGTTTACTTATATCACACATAAATCAGTGCAATGCACGTATTAGACGTCAACAAACCAACAAAAGCGCACAAAAACTCATATCACAAGGTACATACATATAATAACATATCAACAATAAAAATATGTAGAATAAACCTTTACATATGCTTCCAGGATAAAGTAATGTAAAAATGAGGAGCGCCAAAGAA
Organism: Ruditapes philippinarum; assembly: GCF_026571515.1. NCBI lineage: Eukaryota > Metazoa > Mollusca > Bivalvia > Venerida > Veneridae > Ruditapes > Ruditapes philippinarum. The sequence goes on from NW_026859698.1 coordinate 9,133, forward strand.
TAACACAGCATATCCATTGTAACACATGAGCCGCAATAATTTGATACCACATTGGATTCAAACATTCACTCTTGATTTAATGAAACCTCGTTCCCGTTAAAAATTGGCGTCTTATTTCACTCTACGAAACGAATATCCTATGATCTATCAATACCTATCAATAACGCGATAACAAATATATGGTCTGTAAACAATGTTTGTGTGTTCTGAGCTCAATTATTGCCTATTTTATCTATCACATTTAAGTCTATGATCGCTTTTATGTTGTTTTTATAATCGCTTTTTGATTGAATGATTGAATCTCAAGACTTTCATCTGACATTTATACATGTATTTTATTTATCTGATAAAAGATCATTAATCAAGTTCACTATCATATTTGGTTTAAGCTTATCAGATTTAGACCTGTCGTTAATAAAGACAATCTTTGTAGGTAATACATTTTTAAGAGGCCGTGTCAATATTTTCGATACTTGGTGCAGGAATTTCTGTTCCATTTAACACATATACATTCATTTAATAATTTCCTATAGTGGCCGTTAAAGAGAAAAAGTATGAAACATCTTCGGAAAATACAAAATAAAAGTAGAAAAATGAACACGGCATATTATAATTAAAAATAAATAACAGCCAATCAAACGAAACGTTACCAGGTTGGTTAACTCTAAAGTGTTAACTTGATTTGAAAGTTTTTTAAGATCATCACATATTTTGCGATTAAAAATGTAAGACATTTCAATATTTTTATAGAACAAAAAGTTTGCAATTGTGCATTGTGAAATAATGCAAAACAATGAGTAAGTCAATATAATAATGATCACGTGACTTAAATTGGGGCGGACGTGATTTCTTTGTGTCAAAAGTAAATCATTACAAAAACGTATTTTTAAATAAAATAGATGCATATCTAAAATTCTTTAAAGTGAATTTGGATTTGTTATTTAATCAGTGTCAATGCCACAAAAACATTGGGAAACAACGAACAAAAACAAGGTAAGCAATGAAAAATTGCAAATCCTGGGGCCAGTTCGCCATTGTTAACTGGCAAAATGGTCAAACCAGTTACGTGTGCCGAACGCCGCATGTAAACAGACGCACAAGGATCGATATTCTATCACAATGCCATGGATAGGAAAAACCCAAGGTCATCTAATAACATTTTTATATTACATGACTAACTATTTAACACTGTATCATTTCTTCCCTCCAACATAATTAATTTACACATAGTTGAGTAAGGCATGCTTTTAATTTATAAATTTATACCAAAATGTATTTGTTATAATTCTACGATCTAAACACAAAGGAAATACACCATATTCACCATATACTGCAGTACTGCATGTTTGTTGTTTGACACCCAGAAACTTTAAGTTAATATGTTCTATGCCCGGAGAGTTATTGCAACCCAATATTTCAAATCGGTAATATAAGATAGGTAATAGCATTGATTTAAAGAGTTTCAATTTATCTTCGATATCTAAATTTATATTTTTAAAAAGGGAATTCAGAGAATAAATAGCCTTGTAATCTTGGGCAATAGTTCTTTTTAGGCTTGATAATAACTTTCATTAGATGATAGCTTTACTCCTAAATTAGTAAATGTTTTAACTTGTTTGAAAATGTTATTGTCATACTTAACTGTTACATTTGAAGGTCTGTTACCTTCTTAAAACCATTAAAACTGTTTGATCTGAATTAACTTCAATACCTTATTTCCAAAAATAGTTTTACAATTTATTAAGTAGAATTTGAAAGCCTTGCTCATGAAAAATAAAGCAATATCATCTGCAAACAACAATGGTAAAAACATCTATACTATCTTCAGCTAAGTGATCTGGCATATCGTTAATAAACATAATGATCAAAAAGAAAGATAATGACCCAACCTGCTCCAAGCCCATGTAAGTATTAAAAAATCAGTAAGTGAGCCATTATGTCATATACGTAATTTTGCACTCTAATAAATACATTCTCTAAATATGTCGTTTCGGTTATTTTCCAATTTTATCTCCTTAACAATGACAAGTTCATTAATATTTTCATTTTTGAAACAAAAACAGTTTTAAATCAAAATGAACAGAGCATGTGCCGAGAATGAAAATATGTTGCCAATAACGGGAAATAACCGATACGACATTATTTCGTAATCAATGATACTATTACCGGTACTTGACTTGTAGTAAAAATAACCAACTCCATAATCTTGACTAATTCTGTTACTATTCTTAAGATCAAAGCACCACAATAAAATCAAAGCTAAATCCCCGACGTATCAATTGTTCTGTCTTTTGAACTGATAATAAGTAATAAGTCCAAATCTAAGCTAGGTACATTATTATCAACGGTATTCAAGTAAAGTTAATGAATGTTGAAGTATTCAAAAATGTCACTTTTAGTCCGCCTCTAGAGTTCAAATTCCTACCGGGCCCATATTTAACAATGTACGTACATTCGTTTCTAACATCTCAAAATGAACCCTGATGCATACATATTAAAATAAATCTACTTAAAGGAATGAACATTAAACAAAGATAAATGTCAGCATAAATTAAAAAAAGTCCAAATTACACTGTTAATTACACTGTTATTGTCAATATCCATCAGTTGAGCTCCATATCAAAATATAGGCACACTCCACCTCTTCAATACAAAGAGGCCGACCTAGGAACAAATATAGATTGCTAATCTTCAAGGTCAAAACCCTCAATTGAAGACACTCAGTTAGACGACCAAACAAACGCTGTCGATGATGGTGAAGCCAACGAAGACTTACCAGAATCCACCTACTCAAGCACTGACGAAAGGCTGTGTCAAGAAGACATACATGTACTTACCCCACTGTCATCACCCAGAAGTAGTGAACCACCACACGATCATACACGAACCACCAGAGTCAGAAGGCAACCCAACTGGATGACTTCTGGAGACTTTGTAGTTTAATCGAAATTTCGTTGTCTCCTTCACTTACATATGTATAAACTTACCTTACAATGTATAACTTACCTGACTATGTATAACTTACCATGCATGGTTATACCATATTTACCTTAAAGTATACATGTACTACGAGAGGATACTAGTAGAAGCTGTATCTTCTTATGTAACTTACCTGTATTTGATTGCTGAGTTGGTTGTTTGTCTATGTTAAGTATGAAGTTATACTTATTATAAGATACAATTGGTAATACTTACCTTATACTTACCTTATACTTACCTTTATTGTTGTCCTAATATGCTATATGCTGTCGTGATACTTACCGATTCCATATAGTTTACCGAAGTATAGATTTGCTGATAGAGTAGCTGGGATTGTTATCTTAGATATGTAGAGTGATAAAGTAAATTGGCAATACCTTTGGTAGATGCGTAGTTGTAGCCATTTAAGAAGCGCTGTTTCATTTTATTTTTTGTGTGTGTCTGTGATTTGTTATTCAATAGTCATTGTTATTAGCACGCGTTCTTCCAGTTCAGGCTATTATACCAGAAAGTCGGGAGCCTTTCTTCTTGACCAGGGGGATTATGTCATAGAGTTATTATTATATAGTAAGTGTCTTTGTGATTTGTTATTAATCTTCGGGAGCCTGTGTCACAATTATTGAACATTATCAATAAAACAATTAAAATTATATGAAGTGTCGTTTTTATATACAGTCCATTTCATTAATTACAATCCATCTTACTCCATGATCTCAAATCCCGTTATCCACCTTACATTTCATGTTAACTATTTACTAACAATACAATCATACTAACCTGTCACCCGTAACTGAATCGCCGATGGTCAGGTGACAAATGTATGCATCGATGCAGTTGCCACATGACCATTGATGTATTCAGTTGTGTAATGAATATATCTTGGATATATATATATATATTTCAGTGTTCTTTCTACATTGAGTCACATGAACTCATTAGAAATATATGCCGGCTGGCTACGTCGACATGTTGCCACATTTCACAAAGGAAAATAAAGTCAAATTCATTAATAAACTTCAAAAATTCATCGTCATCAAAACAAATTAAACCTTCAATTTTGCAGGAAAGAAAACTAAGCTCATGCTTTTCAAATATCTCTAACTACATGTATGAACATTTTTGGTGGTAGGAGAGACTATATCATGAGACCCATTTGGCGGTGACATATAGAATGTACTGTCAATAAAAAGTTTATCATGAACAAGAATTGCCTTTTTATCTTGATTTCTCGCTTCAATTTATCTTATAATTAAGTCACGCCTTCTTTGTTGAATTTCTTCTAGGTATTGCTCACCTACATTGAATTCTGTACCTTTAAGATTCATAGTTTTTACTCTTATTTTGATGCAGTATCTTTGAACTTGATGACAATTGGCATACTTTTGCCGTTGGTTTATCAATTCTATGCGCACAATCGATCAGCACTCTTGATTTTTCAATATGTTTGCACAAAAATAATGCACTTTTTCCTCACAGTTATCATTCGCAAATAATAGACCGGGACATAATCTTAATGATGTTGACCTTCACCGGAAGTGCTTGTATTGTCATTCAACAATACAGTAGCAGTACGTTTTATGATCATAAATAGTTATGTCGTGGAAATCTCAATATTGAAGCTCCAGACATAACATTCGAGCATACTCACTAAATCTAGAAAATTTTTGCTTGGAAATCCCGACCAATAGTAGGAAAATTCCATTATTACTTAAAGCAACAGCAAGTTCGAAATAAAGGCCTTGGAACGAACCGAAGCAGGTGCGTGATGCCAAAAAGGAGAAATATTTCATCAGAAAAGCGTGAACAGATAAAGGAAACGACACGTGATGTGGGTTAAACGGCAACGTCACCGAATCATTAGAGCAACTCAAATCACTTACATGGAATGGAAATTGACTTTATCATTTATATGTGAATAAGTCACATAACGTTAGAAATGGGACGATATAGGGGCGGATATACTGTGTACTATAACAATGTTAAAGATTAGTGATAAGAGAATCTTTCATGTGCTTTTGTATGGATAAAATTACTTAATTCAAATTTTAATTTAGCAGACGATATTTACATTTGCAGTGTGTATATTTATACAAAGTGTTAGATAGGCAGGAAGAAACCATTGAGATAGGTATTGATAAGGGCAAAATCGTAATTTTAATTGTAATATTAACAGCCGAACATCAAATCAAATTCATTATATACGATAATAGGTATATTGACAGCGATCAAATATGACCGGTAATTATCATGGTACAGATTTTAATGGAACGAGATGATAAAAAATGTGATAAACCAGGTCAACAAGGAAGAGCGGCGTTCAGTGAACGCATTAATTTTATTTAGATTTTATGGTAACGGTAAGTGAAACAAGAAGTATCTTTAAAATGATATTCAGTCGAAGTAAACCTGCTTTTTCCTGCATATTTAGGCTATTTTGGAGTAGAAATGTGACAGTCATTACGTGTACAAATTTTCAGTTGCTGAAAAATGAAAATTATCTCCAAATTGACAATATGATGTTTTGATTAACGAGGTCCATACAGACAAATATCGGTTATGCAATATGCGTTTTAGAAATTATTACTCATTATAAAATGTGTGTTATTATTATCAGTTTAAAGGTCAAATTGCGCGCCTACATTTACACCATCTTCACACAAATGTACATAGCCAAATAAAATGTAAGTGTGACAAACTAAGTACCGCCGGTGGGCTTATACATAATATACATAAAGTTGGCTTTATAATGTAATGCTTTGTTAATAACGTAAATAGTGTTACTGTACTACTGTTCGTATATAAACTTTTCTAGAGCCGTTACAAGCTAATACATATTTGTAAATTATGTATGCATCAATAAGATAACGCAGCTGCAGATCAAGGGACGTAAGTTTAAAGCATTAATGAAATAGTGAAACTTGATTTACTTTCATTTTTCATTGCAGAGAAAACTTCTTGTCTCCCTTTATTCCTGAGTTTTATAGTAAAAGCTGAATCTTTTATGAATCTACACAAGTATAAGTATTGGGTTTTACTAAATGCTGTCAGTGAATGAATATATAAATTAAACTTAATTTCAGGCTCAATCAAAAGAAATATGAAAAATGTCTAATGATTTCTCTGAAATAAGTTTGTTTAGCGTGACCATAAACTTTACGTAGGATATGTAAACTTATATTGTTACTCTTAGAAATATATTATGTTATGTATTACTCATGTAAATATTTTGTTTTGCCATTATCAATGTATATCTCTGTTAAAGCTTTATGCTTCCAGATGAACATAATATTCCGTTGATATCAATCTTGAGCGTAAAAGTACTAACAGTATATTAAGTAGTATGTATTTCTTTATTACTTATATAGTTTATAAGTGACTGTACCTACAAATAACGTTTAATGTATCAATATTCCATGTTACTAGTACGCCATTAAATTCGGGAATATCAAAAGTCTTTAATTATCTTTTGTCTATTTGATTTGATCTTGTTTTTTCAGTTTTTCAGTTTTCTCTTAATCGTGTTATTTTCTTTTTTTCCTTTTTTAAAACTAAGTTTGTTTGCTACTAAAAAGATCACATAATAGTTATCAGATCACTTAAATGCCTGAAGCGTTTCGCCAAGTTCTTGCACTGTGAGATGTTGTTTCTCGCTGATACAGAACTCCATACCATATCTCATGACGTTTTTACATGAAATTATACTTACTGTGTGACAATTGGCGACATTTATCATAAACTTTACCATTCATCTTATGCACAATAGGTCTCTTCATAAGCTCATTGACGTCCACAAAGAAACTGTTCATCTGTTTCTAATATATTTTAAATTATTACGTCTTTTTCCTTGTTCAGTTCGACTTCCTAATCAAGGTCCGGAACGAGGCTCACAAAACTCTACTCTTTCTGAGTCTAACGATGTAGATTCTCCTCCCTACAATATACTGGATACTGGATTGAGCATAATGCATATCAACATTCAAAGTCTTGGTCCAAAAATCGATCTAATTATAATTTGAGCACTACCATATGGAATTGTAGTACTTAACGAAACCTGTCTTTCTTCTGATATAAGAAACGAAGACATTAAAATTCCAAACTTTGAAAGTCAATTTAGTTACGACCACCCAAATAGAACAGGTGGAAGTGTAGCAATTCATTTACGGAATGGAATGTTCTATAAAATAAGAAATGACCATTCACTTCCTGAATTCGGGGCTATTTAAACAGGCTTAAAATAACACATTACTTCAAAATCGTTCTAGTTGCGTGGGTTCTACCGTCCCCCAAATGCAAATAATCACTACTGGACTCTTCTCGAAGAAAGTTTCGATAGGGCATATAATACAAATTTGTAAAACATTATTAACCAAGTAGAACACAAACTCAATAATCTATTGCCATCATATAATATACAATTAACAATCTCAGGGCCTACAAACTTTACAGAATCCTTTACTTGTTTTATTAATATACATGTATTTATAGTTAAAAATCTTAACTTGAAACAGGCTCAATCAAACCGAGACTGCAACATTTTCAATTTTGCCGTGTTGGACTTTCTTTAGGGATTCTGCTTTTCTCTATTTTGATATCAACAAGTTTTGTTTCTGATCCGTTTATTCCAAACCAAGTTAGACATCACTGTCTTATCATTACAATACTTTAGAAAATTACAATATGATAAACAAGATCAACAAGGAAAGGCGGCGTTCAATGAGCGCAACCCCAACATGACCAAGCAACAAGAACCAGTGGCAAGGAGCCAAGGCGGACCCCAAACAAAAACAGGACAGGGCACAAGGCGGAGCACGGACAGGCTAATCACTTAAATAATAAATAATTTGCAACTGATAAACCGTAAAAGCAGAACAGAAGCAGATGACTTCATACCTCTATTAATCACTTACAACCAACATGCAAATACCGACTTCGATAAAGCAAACCTTTTAAATGGCTATTTCTCTCAACAATCTAATGTCGATGATAAATACGTGGATCCTCTAACATTACACGCTCATCCAACAACATCCTTTACTTATATTATCATCACTTTAAGGATTCAATTGCTAATGTTAATCCGTCGCAATCGTCTGGACCAGGTTTTATAAGTCCCAGTCTTTTAAAGGAAACTACCAACCGTCTTTCTGCACCACTTTCTATTTTTTTTAAACTACTGTCTATTCTTTTAACGAACTTCTTTCATCTTCATTCTTTCCGACAAAATATAGACATATCTTTCGCTATCCCTCATGTACAGACTCAATCAAACCGAGTTTGCAATTTTCATGTAATTTTGCTGTTTTTAATGCTTGTGAGGGATCACTTCTTTACCAAATATTTATAGAATATACATCACAATTGCAGGTGTAAATTCCTGTGTGGCAGCCGTAAAATGTTGCCCCGTACTTTACTTCAGTGTTGTTTTATTTTCTGGTTCTTTGGGATTATTGAGTTCAGCACTTTTAAGGTTTGTGAAAACCGTTCAAGCAGGTGATAGGGGACGTGAGGGATGTTGCACACTTTCATTATTCCTCATGTACAGACTCAATCAAACCGTTACTGAAATGTTCATGTATTTTTTTTGTTTTTAATGCTTCCGAGGGATCCCTTTTTTTTCTAGATTTTTATACTTCACAACAGCAGGTAAAAGTAATTGTAATCGACTGCATTTATAGAGTTTAATCGGTTACAGTTAAAAAAAATAGAGTAATGTAATCGTAATCTAAATTTTTTTGATGTAGTCGTAATTTATTCGATTAGATTTAGAAGTAATCGACCCCATGTCTGCTTTATAAGCATGAGTAATAAGTTATACTAAGTTAAATGCCTTATCAGTAGCAAATAACTCACTTCCACACTGGGACTCTGTTATCACTTTACATGTATTTACAAATTTATATCTTGAAACATTACACGTTATTTTGACGAGTTAGCCGTCATCCTTTCCAACTCACTGAGGAAATGAATTAATATAAGTATTAAACTTGTTTTCAAATCCTCTTCCGAATTTTATTAAGTCATAAAGCATTGTTTTCTTCTTATTTTATTTTATTTCTTCAGTCATACATGATATTTTGTTAGACAATGTCTTCTGGTTGTAATGTATATTCATGTTTGCAAATTTCGAAATAAATATTGTTTAAACTAAGTTAAAGTTCAGACAATAAAGTTCTCTTTAACCTTGCCTATAAGTTCTATATTGCGATGCATCCTGCTTCACATTATTTTACGCTGCTTTAAAGGATTTCGAAAATATTAACGTTTACTTATATGCGAATGCAAATAGCGAAGAGGTAAAAGGTAAAAATAAACTAAGTGGAAAAAAATGTTTTGTTTGTATCTTTATTTTTAAAGGATTAACTTGAGACTTCACATTTTGTTACTTTGTCTGTGAAAACATATGCATATGATTTTGATATTGCAAACAATTAAAATTAAATTCAATGAAAGGCTCAATATCATAATCCGTATGATTCTATTTCCATGTTTCCTAAGATACGATATGTAAATCGACAAGTTCGAACGACTATCTTTTATACACCATAACTTATTTCTTTTTTAAGTGTCAGGAACTTTTCTAAAACCTATAAATACACAAAATGTTGATTGCTAAAGAATTTCTTGCAACAAGTATCAATCAAATTACGCAATGACGAAATATGATCAATAATTGTACATTTTTACCTTAACCCATTTTTCTGGTCTAGGAAGGTTTCATTTTCTTAAGCCTAGGTATTGAGACGATCTTAAGAACTCGGCAATGCAATTTATATACCGCTACAGCTTAAGATATGCCTCTAGTTTAAGGAGGTCCGTCCCTAAGACCTTCAAAAGATGACTTGGGAATTGGGTTAATGAGACATTTCCCCCGCCAGATACAAGGAACAACTCCAAAGTCCAAAATAACTTTGAATGCAAATTCGATAACCAAAACACTGCTGTATCATTTTTAAAGATTATCTGCACCACATGCCTGTCTTATTTAGCACTGGAAGTGGCTTTTAAACCTCAATCATCGATAAAGGTCCATTCAAAGATATATTATCAGAATCATCAGCTGTTTGTAAAACAATCTAGAACAGAAGGAGTACCATATTCTTTAAAAAGTGAGCTTAAGTCAGTTTTCATCAATTCCACACGAATTTCCATTGGTATTAGTTTAGTTTAAGAAAGACCTATCAAACGATTTTGTTTTTGGACTTCCGGAATTTATCATTAGCCACTTCACAGTCATTAAGTAACTCTTAAAGCAAAGGATACCAAGAAATTCGTTTGCAACGTTGAATTTCTTGGTCAAGACATAAACAACGCTTTAAAACGTTGCTTATCAGTTTTTTCCTACAGTCGAACCACGGACCTTTATATCTTCACATAATATTATAAAGATATTTTAATTTTGACCACCAAGGTCTTATTTTAGTTTTTTTACGAGAATAACCTGTAAACACTGCTTTTTTTATTGTAACGCACTATATATATTTTCTTTAACAATCCTAAGCATACCATCGTATAGCACGCGACTCATCCGGCACTCCCGCATTTCCGGCATTTGTAAAACTAACGAAATCACATGTCTGATATGCAAGAAAATCCTGTCTGAAATGAAAGGAAACTTGCTTGACTGGTAAGATATATGCTTGCTCGTGCAGTGCTTTACATTTACGGATCAGGACACTACTCAAATCTATGCAGTATTTAAATAAATATGTAAGTCCGTAATTTGTAACTTTGAGTACATAGAATTTAAATATAAATATATAATATATTATAATCTGTGCAAAATATTTGGCCCATAATGACTACCATCTGTCCATTTGTAGGGAGTACGATATCCTGTACAAATCTTAACAGCATAAGTGTCCTCTGAAGTTGTTTCTTTCCAATGCAATCTTATGTTAAAAAGATTTCGTTTTTACTTAGTACTTTATAGATTGCTAACATAACAAAATAAAAATTGTATTGTTCATTACTTACCACAATCATCACAAAAAGTACTTCTGCATATAAGCATTCAAAACTGATAATATAAACATATTTGTGCGGCCTTATCTTTTTACACCCCTTGTAGTTTGGATAATCTTGTTCAGATTATTGGTTGACTACTTGCGAGCTTGTTCAAAACATATTTTTGTTTGTTTAAATTTGTCTGGTTGTACGCCAATAACCTGTTTTCCTTGATAATTATCTAGTAATTATCAATAACACCTCGAGTGGCCGATTACTTATCGACATGATTTCTTATTATCAGTGACAGAAAAAAGACCGTAAGACACAATATACTAGTATCCGATTTTAATTGCCAATTTAAACAATACACACGTTTTTATATGACGCTATCCTTAAACAAACAGTTTCAAAAACACAATGATATAAATATAAATAAATATAATCTGAGTTAAATGCCCTTATCAATTTGATACTTAAACATGACAAACTTGTTTAAAAAACGTTCAACTAAAATTATTTGAACAGTAAGAGAAATTAAGATAGATTACGATGTAATGATATGAAACAACAAAATGAAATGATTATTTCAACTAAAGCAGCATCTGGTTGACCACTCACTGAGTACCGTCAGTCAACATGTAGAAAACAGTAGTGCACTTACACATACATCTCTACACTCTAAAATATCTAGTTGGCGCTAGCGAAAACACGACAAAGCGCCAAACGGAGCGTTTTCGGACTTTTGTCTTGTCCTGTCGCTAGCGACAACACAACAAAGCGCCAAATGGCGCGTTGTTATGCTGTCGTCATGTCGTCATGTCTCTAGCGCGACACACCAAACGGCGCGTTGTCGTGCGGCGCGTCGTCGCGATGTCACCCTGTAGCTTGGCTTATAAGCCAATTTTTCGATTTGAACCGAGCGACAATGTGACATCGCGACAATACGCAGCACGACAAAGCGCCGTTTGGCGTTCCGCGCTAGAGACAAGACGACAGCGCGACAACGCGCCGTTTGGCGCATTGTCATGTTTTCGCTAGTGCCAACGCGACGCACAAAAGCGTACCAAATCAGCCACTATTTAAAAAAAAGTTCAAACCAATGCATGCAGCATATACACTTTACATCTGTTAAGACAGCTTCAAGGAGCATGTGCTATATGAAGAATAAATGATGTCTCCGCCCTCATTGCAGCAACTGGTTGTCGAGCTAAAATAACGCTGACATTGAAAATATTGGCGGTCAGAAACTATTTATTTTTAGGTATTGATAAATGGGACGACTTTGTAAAAAATAATGAAAATAACATATATATGAAAGAAAGATGCATTTAAGCATAAGGAAAAAAGAGCGACAGAGTCTATGAGGACATTTTCTGTCTTGAATAAGCAGGATAGAGCTCAACAAAAGACATATATGTTATTAGTAGTTCTTCTAGCCTCTTCACCATATCAGCAAGCTTATCTATTTGCAGTACTTTTAAATACATAATACTTTAAATCCACTAATCTTCTGACAAAAAAGTACTCACATGAAGCTTTGTTTATCATTTTTTTCAAGGACAGGCATGATTGATAATGTTACCTGTTATTCTATCTTTGATTTATGTTTTAATGTTTTCTGTCCTAACATGCTTGCAAAAAATAAACAAGATTTAGCTCATTTATGTCATGCCGACGAAAGGTATTTTCAATTATATTAAAACGTAAAAGAATCTTAAAATTGTTCACTAGCTTAAATGCAACCAGGTATAAGAGGTATTTACATACTATTTATCATTTCGCTTTATCTTCCTTGTGGAGGATGACTAGCTGAAGAAAAAACACGAAAAATATCTTATTAGGCAGTCAAAACCCCGGATTAGCCAAGACTTATCTAACCTAAAAAACAAATGTAAATACAATATGTTTTTGTCAAGCAAACAGAGCCTACAATATTTCCAATTGTGCCGTTTGTGCGCTCTTTAGGGATTCCATGTTTTTCTCCATTATAGCAGTTCAATCAATTTTTATTCTTTTTACTACACTTTGCTACGAAAGCCTAATAGTGTCAAATAGAATAAAAAAATAAAAATGCAAAGGCGTTATAACGCGAATAAAGGCATTATTACGCGAATCAAAAGGCGTAATAACGCGAATAAAGGCGTGATAACGCGAATCAAAAGGCGTAATAACGCGAATAAAGGCGTAGCAACGCAAATCAAAAGGCGTAATAACGCGAATAAAGGCGTAGCAACGCGAATAAAGGCGTTATAACGCGAATCAAAAGGCGTAATAACGCGAATTAAGGCGTTATAACGCGAATCAAAAGGCGTAATAACGCGAATAAAGGCGTTATAACGCGAATCAAAAGGCGTAATAACGCAAATAAAGGCGTTATAACGCCTTTTCAAAAGGCGTAATAACGCGAATAAAGGCGTAATAACGCAAATCAAAAGGTGTAGTAACGCGAATAAAGGCGTAGTAACGCGAACCAAAAGGTGTAATTACGCAAATTAAAACGCATTATACTGCCAATTGAATACCATATTTATACTAATCAAATTGCCTAGTAACACGCGAAAGGAAGACCAATATTGATCTGAATTTATTGCTCAAGATATAAACTCGTATTGAATAATATAATTTACATTTACAATAACTATCATTCCACTTGCGGAGTAATAATGCAAACTATTTGTCATAAACTAATGAAGACTCTTTAATATTTGCCAATATAAGGTGACTTGGTGACTTATATGTCCATTGGACTGGACGTAAATACAGTTACTCTGAATTCACATGTATCACATCATTGATTTTACACATGTCACTACAGTAAATAAATTTCTTTTCTTTTCTTTTGTTTTCTTATCTCTTATCTTATCTTATATCTTATCTTATCTTATGTTATATGTGCGTCATATGTTCAATTATCTTCAGATATATCCTGTATGATTACCTAATAACCTGTGAATTATGTGAATGTCGTTCCTAATTACGCTATAGGTAATAGGCTATAGGTAACAAGATTTGGAAAAACGTATAAGTTAGTCACATTAGAGTGAAAGTATATCTTAATTATTGATACGTATGCCTAATAGGAGACATTGTCTTCTTTGTCTTTTAGAAAAATATATATAGTTAATCTCTAATCTGACGAAATCATTTCATGATAAAAGATTTAAAAAATCAGACTGTGACCTTAGGAGGTTTCAGTACAGAATTGAAAATAAAACGTACATCTAGTTCAATTCATTTAAATCAACATTGTTCTTCCTTCCATACATTACTAGGCCACTGTTTGGAATGTATATGGTATTAAATTAGCGTTATAACGCCTTTTGTTTTGCGTTATTACGCCTTTTGGTTCGCGTTATTACGCCTTTTGATTCGCGTTATAACGCCTTTATTCGCGTTAGTACGCCTTTTGATTCGCGTAATTACGCCTATTGTTTCGCGTTATTACGCGAATAAAGGCGTTATTACGCCTTTCAATTCTCGTTATAACGCCTTTATTCGCGTTATTACGCCTTTCAATTCGCGTTATAACGCCTTTATTCGCGTTATAATGCCTTTGATTCGCGTTATAACGCGATTAAAGGCGTTACTTCGCCTTTTGATTCGCGTAATAACACCTTTATTCACGTTATTACGCCTTTCAATTCGCGTTATAACGCCTTTATTCGCGTTATAACGCCTTTGATCCGCGTTATTACGCCTTTTGATTCGCGTTATAACGCCTTTATTCGCGTTATTACGCCTTTTAATTCGCGTTATAACGCCTTTCAATTCGCGTTTTAACGCCTTTATTCGCGTTATAACGCGAAACAAAAGGCGTAATAACGCGAACCAAAAGGCGTAATAACGCAAAACAAAAGGCGTTATAACGCTAATTTTATACCATAAAAATTCCAAACAATGGCCTCGTCATGTAAGAAAGGATGAACAATGTTGATCTAAATGATTTATGTTTTATTTTCAATTCTGTACGGATACGTCCTAAGACCACAGTTTGATTTTTTTTCAATCTTATATTAGGAAATGCTTTCGTCGGATTAGAGGTTACTATCACCCAACTTTAGATATTTTTCTACACAAAAGAAGACAATGTCTCCTATTATTGTAACTTAACAGAAACACTATCACCCTTCTAAGCATACCTATCAATAATTAAGATATACTTTCACCCTAATGTGATTTACTTATACCTTACGTTTTTTTCAAAATCTTGTTACCTATAGCCTATTACCTATTGCGTAATTGGGAACGACATTCACATAATTAGAAGATGTACTACAGGTTATTAAGTAATTATACAGGACATATCCGTAGATAATTGAACATATGACGCACATATAAGATAAGATAAGATATAAGAAAAGAAAAGATTAGAAAAGAAATTCATTTACTATAGTGACGTGTTTAAAATCAATGATGTGATACATGTGAATTCAGAGTAACTTTATTTAAGTCCAGTCCAATGGACCTATAAGTCACCAAGTCATCTTATATTGGCAAATATTAAAGAGTCTTCATTAGTATATGACAAATAGTTTGCATTATTACTGTGCAAATGGAATGATAGTTATTGTAAATGTATATTGTATTATTCTATACGAGTTTATATCTTGAGCAATAAATCAGATCAATATTGGTCTTCCTTTCTCGCGTTACTAGGCAATTTGATTAGTATAAATATGGTATTAAATTGGCATTATAATGCGTTTTAATTTGCGTTATTACGCCTTTATTTGCGTTATTACGCCTTTTGATTCGCGTTATAACGCCTTTATTCGCGTTATTACGCCTTTTGATTCGCGTTATAACGCCTTTATTCGCGTTTCTACACCTTTATTCGCGTTATTACGCCTTTTGATTCGCGTTATAACGCCTTTATTCGCGTTATTACGCCTTTGATTCGCGTTATAATGCCTTTATTCGCGTTATAACGCCTTTGCATTTTTATTTTTTTATTTTATTTGACACTATTAGGCTTTCGTACTTTGCTGATCCAGAATTGCATTTAATACCTGCAGTTTTATGTGTCGTATATTGAATTCTTATCATGATATAACAACTAAACGTTGCTATAAATCACATTACAATATCATTATTTATCTGCACTTCATAACATGAAAGCAGAATCTTAAATCCATTTACAAACATAGATTAAGAATTTTTATAAAATAAACCGGTTTACGATAAAAGTCAACCAACCAATGACGTGCCTTTTCACCATATCAAATTAAACTACAATTGTGGAAACGTTGAAGATTTAACCAGTTGAATACAGTTTGTGCATACTAATAGATGGATTTGTAAAATGATTGTTGGCACGATCATTCTATTGTTTTGCTGTGTAACAACAATTGGTATGTACAAATTCTGTTTATATTGACGAGTAAAATAGGGTTTGTATATAGTTCTATTATTTACATTCAATGAATCACGCTATTAAAAAAAATACATTAAAAAGAGTTCATTAAACGACCGACTAATTACCATGATCGCCACCTAACAATGTGGATCTCCAGATATAAATTTACATTCTTTGATTAACATTTCACACGTTCTCACTTGTCATGTACATTTTCATTTGACAATGTAATATTTTTCGTTATAAGCAAGACCTTGTATATTTATATCAAATTGGTGATGACATACAGAGACTGACTTTTACATGCCTTTATTACTAGCTTACTACAATCTTAGTTCAGCCTTTTCAATTCTAAGCAACTCTACTCTTAATAAATTAGTTTATTATATTCATCATTAGAATTACGAAGCACTTATATATCGGATATATGATATTTGTAAGAATATTTTTTACACAAGCAAATCTGAACTGAGGGAAATGCATTCGAATTTAAGGATTTAAACTGATCAAATAATACTGTTATCTGTTTTATATTGTTTTCAAAATCTAAACATAGTATTGAATGTTCTTCTTCTATCTATTAAAACGTCACATTTAAAAAAAATATAACAGGTCAAAATCAATGATAGAATATATGATAACCAATTTCCCAGTGGTCCGATTGATAGAAACAGAAAGGGAAATTAGTCTGGTGATGCTGGACTTTTAACAAACGAAGAATTATAAGTTGGTCATGTAATGAAACGGTTATTGTATGATTATTTTATTTAGTAGTCTTTTAAGTGTTTTTGTTTTTTAGGGTAGAAATATATGTGTTTGGAATGTGGTTTTGTTGTCACGTCCGCTTGAAGCTTAAATAAAAATCAAAGTATATTTTTGTGATTATTAAGGAAAAAGCAAATTGAGCGTTCCCGTGTGTTCTTTTTATAAAATAGGGCCTTGAAATTGGACAAAAAACAAGCGAAAGAAATTCGGAGATAGGTTCATATAAAAGCTGTTTACGAATAAACCAAATATAGATTGTTTAGCTGGAGAACATAAAGCGATACTTACTGAAAAATGTTTAGCCTGTGTCAATATTTTTTCAGTCTACATTACAACATATTCAGTCTACATTACAACATATTCACCAGTAAAAAATATAATTGGATATTTTCATTCTCAAACTAACACAATTATGTTGCATATAACTGTATGATAGATTGCTGCATGCCTTTCACCTACGGTTCCTGGCATGAATGGACAAGTTGTACCCGATCATGCGCCGGTGGCACACGTAAACGTGTCAGATATTCATGTGTGAGAAGCGATGAAGATTGGCAGGATGAGAAATGCAATCAATTTTGTTACAACGGTGGCAAGAATCTTTGGTTAGGTTACTGTCAATGCAGCAACTGGAGATCTGGACCTTGTTGTCAAGGTAACGTTATTCTTTGGTATTTAAGTGCTTGATAATTACATAATGTTGCTTTATGTCAGAATGTAAAATATTGACAGGAAGATATGGATAAAGGGACAATCAACTGTAAGCAAAAGTATCAAGTGAGTAGCGGTAAACTGTAAATAAGTTGATCATTTAAACTAGGGGAAATTTTTTAGTCAAGCTTGCATAATAATCAACTGTTTTCATGCAGTAAGACCTTTAAGAACATTTAAAAACATTTAAGCTTCGAAAAGCTGTTAAGAGATCTTTACTTATTGCTCCGCGCCCACAGGCGCGGAGCTATTTGTGTTTACTATTTTTTTTGTCCATGGGCCCGGATTTGAGCAATAAATCCTTTCGATTAACAGCTAAAAGTAAATCCGCATTCAAGAACTCCTTTCGATTTCTATATTGGTTTCCCCGTCGATGATTCGCAGCATGTCATATTAATGAATGAGAACCGGAAAGCAGTTCTGCTGTTACATAAATTCGAAAGCTATAAATAGCTATAAATGTTATACATTTGTTATTTCCCTTTTTTAGTAGTACATGCAATTATAATTTGTTACATTTTGAAATACATTTACACACAGCATATCAAGTATACTATTAGTGATTGAATTTGTCAATATAAAGAAGATTTCAGGCAAAAGATTTTAACAATTTTGCTTTTGATAATTATTTTTAATTTATATTTATGAAATTAAATGTTTAATAATAACATGTTGATATATTGGTTGTTTTGAAATAATTAAACTTTAGTATATTATGTTACATTTCATTAGCGTCATTGGTACAGCATACCACTTTGTAATAATGGTATGAATGGTGACATGTTCGGGGGTCCTTACTCGACAGCGAAAGCTGGATTTTACAGCCTTGCGGGCGGATGACCCTCATTAAGATGATTCCGCTTTGTCAGCCAAGTTTGTATACGCAAAGTGAGAGTAGGCCAAAATTCATATATCAACAAAGCTCACAATGTTATATGATTAGCCATTTGCAAGTACACTTCCAATTCTATGTTTTAAAGACTATTTTAAACAAAAATAAAAATGATAACAATAAGAAATTTACCTTGAATGGGCTACATTTCTGAAGACCAAAAAAATTCTGTTGCAAATCTTTATGCACATTTCATGAATGGCAAAATCCAGTTTAAAGTCTATTTTAGTGCAAACAAATGGTACTTTTTGCAGAAAATACAAACAAAAACTTTTAAAAACATTAATCTTAGGAAAGTAGTTTATCTGACCTTGAAAAAACATGGCTTCCATGACATGTGTAAAAAAGGAATACCATGAAAATAAACATCATTTACCTATTTCTTGTGTACATGACAAACAGACACACTTCACTGTTACACATAAAAAGGTTAGATTTTAAAGTTTGATTGTGTTTTCATTTTAATTGTAGTTCATAAGGCTATAAATGATGATTGTTTTCTTGCACTACTTTTTTACAAAAAAAATAATGGAGGCCATGTGCTTAGAAGGACATGAGATACTGGTTTATTTGGAGTTAAGTTTTGAAAGATTTTTGTATTTGCTGCAAAAAAGCTTTTGTTTGCACTAAAACAGACTTTTAAAAGGATTTTGCAATTCATGAAATGTGCATAAAACTTTGCAACAGAATGTTTTTGGTCTTCAGAAATGTAGCACATTCAAGGTAAATGTTCTTATTGTTATCATTTTTATTTTTGTTTATAATTGTCCTTAAAATATAAACCTGGAAGTGTATTTTCAAATGGTTCATCATTTTACAATAAGAGCTTTGTTGTTATATGAATTTTGGCCTACTTTCACTTTGGACAGACTTTAGTTAAAACAAACATGACTGACAAAGCGGAATCACCTTAAGCATAGGCTATAGATAGATATCATGACAACAACAGAAACATTGATCTGCAGTTTGAACATGAAGTGTAATGTTTTTTTATGAATGGTTTTAAAGCAATTCAACATAAAATATATATTGATCTCCCTAAAAATTAATTAACAATAGTTTTTTTTATATATATTACCAATGTCAAATAGCTTTCATATCTTTGTCTCGCATGAATATGATATAAGTGAATTTCCTCATACCTACCTTAAATTCAGGTAACAGTCTTCTATTATATTGATAAATACTGTATCACCATGTAACGAGTGTATAACAAACAAAAAAAATCCTGAATTTTGTCTTTCGGAAATTCATCCCATTTTTTTCATTCCAGAGTGTGTTCTACTTTCAGTATTGAAAGAAACCATTTTTTTAATTTGACATGAAAAATATATATGTAATATTACTATATTATAATATTAGTCCCGTTTGTTACTATTTGTATATTTGTAACAATTATAACAGACTTTGATATTTCTATCATCTATCTTCTGTTACTGAAACAGAACACAGAACAGTCATGTCACCTAACATTTACAAGTCTTGTAAGTCTTGTTTGTATTCAATGGAATTACTTTCCTTACCAGGTAGGCATCAGTGAAAGCATTTTTATATTAAATACTTTTCCCCTCTTTTTAACGATGGACAGTTATGGACAGTGCATAAGATAAGTATAATTTTGCAAAAAATGGTTTACAAAACATTCGGAAAAAATCTACAATAGTACTTAATCTGAATATAACATGACCTGTGCGTAGGAATAATTTGGTAAGGTATCTGTAATGAGCACATTTTTTTGCACATTTTTTTTGCGCGGAGCTTCTCAATTGCTGCATTGCAGCAACATTTTTACTTGTAGACTACTGTCATTCATTCTTACTACAGTAAACTTCACTTATAGCGAACACGGTTATAGCGAATTTCCGGTTATAAGTAACAATTTATTTTGGCCCGAATTCTGCCCTTTTTTATTTAATATAAAAATATACGGTTATAGCGAACGCGGTTATAAGGAATTATCGCCTTATTTTTTAGTCCCAATTCAGTTAAAAGTACAGAAAATTACACTCTTAAAGCGAACTTCAAAATATCGGCTATCCATAAATATATCCCGCATTTTCAAATTTATTTTTCATAGACACGAATTAAAACTCGCCCAAATGTACCATTAATTGTTGTCTGTACTTGAATACAGCTATAAAAATTAATTTGTATAGCAGTAGGTAATAGTTTTCTAATTAGGATATTTTAAGAATGAGTTCTTGTCACCAAGATAAAACGGTTATTCCATTAATTGTATTATTTCTTTTCTTTATTAGGTTTGTAATCGGTTTTCAACATAATTACACATTCTTGCTAATCCATTTTAAACTTCAAAGTACGGTTTATTGAAATAAAAAGAAATCTATATCTTTCATAAATAATAGTCACCCTTAAAATATAATAGAAGATATTCAATATAAAAGGAAGGAAAAAGGAAAACCTTGTTTATTCTTAATCATGGAAAGATAACGAAAAGCACTGAGTTTAGAAACAAAATATGATATTTTATGATGTATTGAAAAAGAAAGTAAAACTAAATTTGAAATAGCAAAGGATTTTCAAATTCAAAAATGTATACGCTCTCGAGTATTGTGTCTAAAAAGAATAAATGACTAATTTTTCTTAATCAAACAGTTCGTTATATGTAAATCTGTTCGCTATAAAAACTCCTGATATAAGGAACTAATTCGCTTTATGCTTATAAGGAACTCCGGATATGAGGAACAGATGTTGAATGTCCCAATGAGTTCGTTATAAGCGGAGTTTACTGTATATAAAAACTATAGAAATATTTTGTTAGTACTTTAACGTGATGTGGCCATCATTAATTACCGTTTGTCTTTTCAAAAAAGGTTGTGATGGCGTATGTTGCAATTTAAAATATTAATTGTTAAGTGAATCATATAATGTTTTTTTCACCAAAATATTGAAATTATAATCAATGGAAGTATCGCAAAGGCCTTGAAATATTTTAAGTGGTATAATTTATGATACTTACTGTCTTATCACATGTTACTGTAATCTTTTCAGATTGTAAGAAAATTGATTTACCACATTGCAAAAGTGGACGACAGGAGTGTGGGGGATACCCTGATAATGTGAAGTGCAGCGAGTGTGATAAACCTTATTATGCTGCTGGATGGGGGAATGGTTGCCTTGGTATGAGATGCGATAAAACTCCAATTACTTGTTCATTTTGGCAACCTTTTACAATAATTCATTTGCTTAGCCCACTCTTTTCTTTTCATTATACGAATAAAAAGACTAATAACTAATGAAATGTTCATTGTTCGATAATGGTTGTGATCTATGCAAAATTCATTTTGGTTTTTTGTCTTTAGATAAGTGATAGGTAAATGTAAAAAAATCCTTAGCATTAATATGATAACTCTTATCGTTTCATTCCATTTAAGTATGTCCCACAATAGCACAGTGTACAGACCGGCATTGCACAAACAGAGATAATACCCGGTGTGAATCGTGTACTTACAACGGTATTCTCTTCAAACCTACGCCTGACAAGACTGGATGTGAAAGTATGTCGTTTCAAGTAATTTGTACATCATAAGTAAGTTCCTGCCGATTATTTAAAACCTGGTTGAAGAAAATAAATTTTGATAAGATAAGCAAGCACATTAAATTTGATTTAATTTCGGTTCAAGCAGAAACACATTTTTCTGTTAAACTTTCTTATTTGAAGGGGTGTGCGCATGGGACAAGCAAAATTGCTGGCCCGGTGAATGTGGCGATGGACTAACTCGAAATTGCATCTGTGCTCAGGGCTTTCATAAGTATTCTGGCCCTGGAGAAACATCATGTCAGCGTACGTGATCTTATAAGTATTCCTTATCATTTATATACTTTCAATTACATTATAAAATCCCAATGAATACATATGAACATACATGTCTCTATACAAATTTAGTAATTGATATTAAGATAGATCATGTACATGTATTTAAGGCATTTTTTAAACGATCCATTTTCAAAACTTGGGATACATTTTATAACCGTTATTACTTTAACAATAAGCTTAAATACTTGTATTGTTTTATCTTACCGTAGTTGATGAGACGAATACGCCTTCAATAACCAAGTGTTTCACAACTATATTTAAAACTGGTGGCAAAGGAAAACAAACGCATGAGTCCAAATGTGCAGATGTCAAAGATTTTTATGGAAATTTTCAGCCACAACAACTCCGTTATGATTTGACTGCACACTTTCGAATCGACTTAAAAAATATAACAACTATAACTAAACCGTTCATCAAGCAGACTAAATTTGGCGTCACTGATGTCACAATATCAGTTTTAAAAGAACAAATCACAGGTAAGAATAGTATTATTATTGGTTTGCAGTGAACCGATACTTTACAATACTTTCTTTTTCTTTTATTGACATGTACATGATGTTATCATTTTTTAAGGTACAAGACAGAAAGTGGTCGGAAAGGAAATTTTGACTGACAAATCATTTGGTATGGACGCTATTGATACGTTCTTCCAGAATGACACATTGAGTTTTAACGTTATATTACAAGATGGCGAAAGGTAAATTATTAGTTTGCTATGTAAATTGATACAATAATTCTATAATGTATGTTTAAATTTAATCAATAATCTAAATAAGTTTAGCTTATTAATTCTCAATATTTTCTGTTTTTCGGGTCGCCTCTACAGAGTAGCAGCGAAATATATATTGATCACTTCTTCGTCTGTCCGTCTGTCTGTCAATCCGTCACAAAACTTGTCCGGACTACTCCTCAGAAACTACTGGTGCATTTTCATCTAAGGAATGATCAGTACCAAGTCAAATTGTGCTAATCGTTTTTTTCCGGTTCAATGATTTATGTCCCTTAAATCATTTTTATTTCTGAAGTTTTTTTTCCGGACTACTCCACTTAAACCAGTTATGCAATTTCAATGAAACTTAACAGGATTAATCAATAGCTCAAGTTCTTGCGCATATTGCACTGGTTTTGAGCTTGAATAAAAACGGTGTTTTTGTGTGTTGCATGCTACACAGAAACTCGTTCTGACTACTTCTTAGAAACTACCGGTGCAAATTCATCCAAACTTTACAGGAACGATCAGTACCTAGCCGGTATTTTAAGTTTCAATAATTTAGTGAGTAATAGCCCTTAAATGATTTTTATTTTTAAAGTTTGTACGGACTACTCCTCTTATACCACGAATGTAATTTCAATGAAACTTTACAGGAATGATTGAAAGCTCAAGTACTTGGGCATATTGCACTAGACTAGTTTTGCGCTTGAATTATTTTTGGCTGAGTTATGGTCCTTGAATAAAAATGTGTTTTTGTGTTGCCAGCTAAACTGAATATTACATGGACTACTCGCCAGGCACTACTGGTGCAATCCCATTAAAACCGTACAGGAATGATCAGTACTAAGTCTTTTACTTCTCTTATACAACAAATGCTATTTACATGAAACTTTAAAGGATGGATAAGTACCTCAAGTATTTGCATATAAATTAACGGTGCTCCGGTTGAATAGTTTTTGGCTGAGTTATAGCCTCTGAAAAAAAGGTTTGTCATGTTAATGATTTATATGTCTCCTGCTACCCAGTAGCTTCAACATACAAAAGGCTTTAATTGGGCAGCACTTGTGATCACTGATCGCTCTTGTTTATTTTTGTAGTTTTGAAATAAAACTCAAAGCTTTGTTCAGCCATTCTTGTTATAGAATTGAATAATCAAATGAAATGATCATACAATTATATAATAATATCATTTTATCATTTCTATAAATACTAGATTATGTACGAAGTATGAGGCCAATGGTGGTGGATACCTTAAAACAGTTGACATCCGGAGTGTTCACATAGTAAAAGGTCCTTATTCGTACAGAAAAACAAAAAGTAGTCAAACGGTATGTTATAGGTATGATGATTCGAGTCCTCGGCATTGTTCACTTACAGGAAATTGTTCTGCCATGCACATTAAACCACTTGAAATTTCAAACATCATTACACGGTCTAGAAATATAACTGTTGACTTCCTAGGATGGATAGATCCAATACCTCTACATGGGAAACCCGATCATGCATCAGGAGTTGAATCATATCTTATAACGGTTCATGAAGTTGTAGACGGGTTACCCGATCGCTCTCATATAATGCGCAAGATGTTGAATGTTTCTCAAACGGGAACGTTACTTACACTGCCATCAAATTCTCCAAGGCTTTATTGTATCAAATTAGAAGTAAAAGATGTAGCTGAAAATATTCAACAAGCAAGGCGATTTGTTCTTTATGATAATAATTCAACTATATCTGTGAATTCAGTTACTGGTTCCTTCAAAGTAAATTCAGCAATTGAGAAAAATAAACGTGCATGGCAAACAAACCACGAAAAAATATGTCTGAACTGGAATTCGTATTTTGTTAATACTGAATACAATAAGAGTGTGTTAGGACCAATTAAACGAGATAGCCTTATTTCAAATCATTACGATCAAACGACTGGCCAGTTGCCAATATCAGGAACACAAAATGTATTTGGCATTGTTAAATACTGGTTTTCATCGAATTTAGATAACGGAACGCAATCAGAAGAAATTTTGGTACCGAACTTTACTAATCAAACATTTTGTCAGAGTTTTAACTTGAAAGATGGACAGACATACGCTCTGAGAATAAGAGCGGTTGATATACTTAACAATACCTTCAGTGATAGCAGAATTGTTCATATTGACAGAACACCACCCCATATTCATGATATTGGTCTTCTGAAAAATGGAAATTTGCGCCTGTTTGTCCATGATCAAACTGATTTGTCATATATGAAACTAGCCTTTGCAGCATTAGATCCTCACAGTGGACTGTTGAACATTGAATGGTGGTTTGGCGTGTCTGATTTTGGCGCACATTTAGGTCACGGTACCTTAAAACCAAACAAGAAGGTATGTATTAAATGTTCATTGAGAATAAGATTAGCTGTCATTTTCTATTTTATTTCAACTGAAAAACAAATATTGGTTAACATTTCATAATCCATAAAACATCTAAATGTATTTATTTAAACTATAAAAAGAAACATCGTTGTGCTAAGATACGATAATTCACAGAAAGGATAATGATTATTAATAACCTGTTAAAGGAGATAATACACATTTAAGTAAGAGAATGTCATGTCGTGACATGCTCATAACTAGCTTTCAAATATAACGCAATGATATGATTAAAGGATGGTTGTCCGTTGCGATTGCGAGAATGCTATTGTCCGGATGTTGGAGAATGTGAGATGTACAATTACACCTTTTCCATGAACACGCTTATAAACAGCAGCACAAACGTTGGCAATCATAACCGGAACTACTTTTTTACCGTGAAAGTTACAAACAACGCCGGTCTTTCCAACATAGAACATTTAGATATACTTGTTGATGATTCTGCTCCCGAGAAAGGAGTTATATATGAAGGTGAGTTACTTAAAGATTGAAATAATTTACATGATTTATCATCTATCAAACCGAACCTTAAATATTTTACATTAAGCCGTTTCTGGCGTTCATTTAAATATTAAATCCCATAACAAAACAAACAAACAGTTATCATGACCGATGTCTTCTCTCTAACTTATAAGCAATATAACTAGCGCTTGGAATTACCCTTTTTTTGTAAATGTATTTATCTATGTCATTTGTATCTTTAAAACAATGAATGGAATTTATCGAGCATACTTTTATTGCTTGTTTATAATCAGGTGCAGCTGGCAATCCTGATATAGATTATACAAGTGATACGAGTTTTATTGTGCGATGGCACGGCTTTATTGATCATGAGAGTGGCATCAAAGAATACAGAGTTGGTCTTTCGGATGCATGCGTAGAAAAGGACGAACTTGAAAATTTTGATTTGAGATCAAATATCACACAGTACAATATTATTCCTTTCACTGAGGCTTCTATAAGATTAAAGGCCAATTTCACTGGGAAGAAATATGTAAATATCATTGCGATTAATAACGCCATGGAAGCGTCAGGTGTTGCTTGTTCAGATGGTATAACAAGAGATAACACGTCACCAGAATTGCAAAATGTACGGCTTAAATATGGCAAATGGTCAGAGTCTTTATTTTGTACAATGGGCAATGCCTGGCTCTTTAAATCAGATCTGACGAAAATGAGTTTACCAAATACCACTTTATGCAACCTGCGATGTAAGAAAGATCATATAGGGTTAGATATATTCAATGCGCTTCCTATAAGTGAAACATACAACAATGACAAGAGTGTCGCTGAATTTATGTGCAAAAGGCTTCCAATGTACGATGCCAACAACGTGATCTTTCTCCCTGATGACCATCTTTACATTTCTTGGGATGTAAATGAGACTGGTAGTCAAATTGAAGATTATTATGTCGGTTTTGGCCTTGCAAACGGCAACATAACTTTAGCATCTATTATGGATTATAAATCCACCAACGGAAGGAGTTATTTTAAAATGAGACACATCGGTGTCGGAACTGGTATTTTATTTTACGTATATATCAAAACTGTGAACAAAGCAAAGATTGAACAAATCACAGAAATAGGTCCTATACTTATTGATGAAACACCTCCAATTTTTAGTAAAAAGCCAACCATTCGCATTGGTACTGATGCGGTAACGATTGGTTGGGACAGAAATACTGTTTACGATCTTGAGCAAAGCAGTCCAATCAATCAGATGTTTTTTCAAATAGGTATTTATTATTTGAATATATTTTTTAAAATCCTGTTAATCCAACGTTTTAGTATATGGCTAGACTTAATATAAGAATTGATATTTGAAAATCATAAAATTGTAAAGTTAGTTTGCTCAATAATTTCAAAGGCGGCACTTCGTTTACTTATAAATGTTAAATAAAATGTCTTTTAAACATTTAATTAATCACTGTTTTGATATATTTTCTGAATCTTGTTTCATTTGTCACAGGGTGAGAAAATGTGCAGCCTGACCGGAACTCGAGCCCGGGACCTTTGGAATACCGTACCGCGGCTCTACCGACTGAGCTATCCGGCCGCTTGCACATTTTCTCCCCTAAATAGTGAATAATTCTGAAACACATACTCCCCTGCTATATTAAAATTCGTCCTCGAATTTCACAGAGTTACAAAGCAATGTAGATTAAACTCTGAGCTACATACAGTCACGGTCCCACGTTGGGCGCCAAATTTCACAGGGTGAGAAAATATGCAGCCTGACCGGGACTCGAACCCGAAACCCTTGGAATATGTATCGCGGCTCTTACGATTTAGCTATCCGGCCGCTTACACATCTTCTCCCCTAAATAGTGTGAACAGTTCAGAACCGTGACACATTCAATTCAAAGTTATTATTGTAATGTATTTAGTGTTGATATCTAAGTAGCGTGCTTTTTGTGTGAGTTGTTTCCACTTTTGTAAGATCTAATCAATGCAACTTGAAGAAAGAATTTGCATTAAAAGAATTTACATTACACTGAAAGTACTAGTATATTTTCGTTGATATTTATTTTGTCAGACAAAGTAGGCTAATTGTCAAAATTAATTTACCTTTAGTTCACGACGCTTATGTTGAATCTCCTATTATGGAATGGCGGTTTGATGAGAAGAATTCCTGTTCAAATTTTACCGGAGGGTGTATCACTTATCCATTAAAAAGGCTGCAACAGATTGACACAGACCAAGGATCAAATTTTTCAATTAAGGTTTTTGCATATAACGACGCTGGGCACTTTGCAACAGAAATAACAGAACCATTTAAGATTCCTTCACAATATCCACCCGGCCACGCGATAGTTAAAGATGTTGACCCTTTTGGTCATACGAAAACGCATATAATGGATGTGGATGTTCATTTTACTGCAAATAAACTTTGTACTGAATGGAGTGGCTTTGCACACCACGAACATGTTGCCATAGAAATCGGTGTAGGAACAAATAACGTGACTGCAAATGTTATCCCATATCAGGCCACAAATGGTTCAAATGTTGCATGCATTCAATCTAGGGCAATTGTCTTCAATATAAAGTACTTTATTCTATTGAGAGCTACTTGCTCTGGCGGAGAAACTATTTCTAGCTCAAATGGAGTCACCATTTTAAATGAAACAAATTTAACGGAAAATTTTAAAATTTGCATTTGGGCAGATTCATTCAATACGGAATGGATTAAACAATTACCACAAAATTCATCGCAAGTAAACTTCTGTGCTTCCAGAAATCTCGAGCTTGGCCAAAGATCCACTCTTATTATAAATGGCGTGAATAGAAATACTTCCGTAAAAGAGAATCAATATCTGTATATAGACGGCATTGAATATTTCAATAGCAGCATGAAAGTGGACACTATTATTGTATCAGTCGAAGAGAAGCCATGCATAACAATTTATAATGAGATGTTTCGAAATATATCTGTCGAAACGTATCACAATTCCGCTGATTGGAAAAGGTTTATTAAAGGAACAAATACATTTCCCGTTTCATGGAACTCCCACGAAAACAATTCTATTCTCCGCCATTTAAGATATAAAATAGCTTTAAGCAAACTAAGTGACGCTTTGCAGAACACACAAACATACAAAGTTATTACGGATTGGACAAATGCAGATAGAAACTCATCTCATGTCATTCATACTCATTCACTTTCCCAGAGTAGTGAATACGCCATACTTATAAAGATATGTACCTCAAATAGATGTATCGGCCAAATTGTTTCCAAGACATTTAAAATAGAACAGTCAATAGAAGCCGGACGAATAAGGTCATTTAACCTGGAGCTGAGCAATAAAAAATCGTGTATTGGTATTAATCTTGAGTGGGAAATGTTCCGAGCAAAGAGTAATATTTCAGTGTATCAGTGGTCAATTAGCAAAGATAAAGAAGCAAATGATGTTCTGGCGATATGGAGAACTGTATCTAACAACGAAGATTCGGTTTACAAGGTAAGAATTGTTACCAGAAACTCTTGGGTTAATTTGGTTTATATAATTTCTGATACATGACTTAAATAATGATATATATATTTAAAAAAAATTTTCCACGTTCTTGTATCCTTCTTTGGATCCAGTGTTTTTGAAAGGTATTTTGTAGATGTAAATATTTTTCACAAACCTATATATATATATAATCATATATTATTCCTTTTCATTTTTGTACAATTATCTGTCTTCAATTTTAGTTTGAAAGTTAAACATTTCAACTGCATAATTGATTTTTCCCCTAATATTTAGGTATCTATGTGTATAGAAGTACCCGTTCTCAGGCATTCTACATTATACCTATGTGTAAGAGCATTTTCTACAGCTGGGAACACCAAAACAATCTGTCAGACAGCTTCAGTTGTTGTGGAAGCTGAATTCGATACAAATACTTTATATGACATAGATTCATCATTGCCGTCATGGAAAATAATCAAAGAGGTAACTCTTTAATTTGTACAATAGAGTTATCTGTTTTGAATAATCGAGTTCATTTTGAAAATATTATCGTCCTTACAATATTTTTTTCAATACATCTCAATTCATTCTTTAATATTTTTAAGATGATTGCATGATACTTTCCAATCATTTATTCATTATTTTTCTAATCTCATACACGTGTGTTTCGAGATATAATTCTTTGAGATTTACCCCTATCATGCGATTGATCAGATGTTTGTTAAACGGTGCCTTTCCTTGTTAATCTTGTCTATCATATTTTTACCACATTTACATAAAAAAAATAAAGCAATTTGGTATATTCTCCCGACACCACCTTACACCCCCGCAAATAAAAATTGACTTTAAATTTACAAATTATAAGATAAGCAGTATCTGTATAAAAATGCTTAAGCAATTTATTTTTATTTCACTTAGATGATACATAGTTCAAACATAGGAAGCAATTATGCAGTATTGCACAATTCAGAAATGGACTTTGGGAATACGAATACATCAGTTGTAGGGATAATTATGTATGCAACAGAAAGGAAAGTAAACTGGTTTCTGATGAAACACAAACACGTGCCGGATTTTAATCAGTGCGAAAAGGATTCTGATTGTGTCTTTACAACACAAACACAAAACGGATTTGTCTTGTTTGACAATAAAGTAATTGAGAAAAATTCGTTTTATTACACATGCGCGTATTCAAATGCAAGCTCTGTTTCGCGTGAATTATTCACAGAAATGTTCTCCGAGATTCGTGTTTGTAGTAATGGCTTCATTATTGATGACACTCCACCGTTTGGTGGACATGTAACTGTATTACACTCTGGCGGGTTTATAACCAGACGCGGGGAACTGAACATCTACTGGAGTGGTTTCGATGATAACGTAGATACAGCCCAACTTGGTTATGTGGATAGAATAAAATTCTATTCTTGTGCAGTCGGTAGGATATTCATTTTACTTTGCATTACTTTTCTTAAGCTTTGACAAAAAACAACATTTGTAGTGGAATTACACATAAAAATCTCATAAATTGATCACTTCTTTATTCAAGTCTAATAGTTTGATAATTTGCAAAATCGAATAAATAGCACTGAGTTTTGTATAATTGTATGGTAATGTTATTATCTCACAGGAACAAGACCCGGTAGCGAAGACATTGTACAGTACATCGATGTTGGAAACACACAACATGCGGTTATAAGAAATTTTTACTGTTGTAGATGGAAATGTTATATATGCTTCAGTCAAAGGTAATCTAATATCTCAGTCATGATAATATCAACATTCTACTACCGCAATGTGTTTTATATTTTCTTAAATTTAATAATTTCATATATTTTCCCATATACAAAATAGTAACTCAAAACACTTGTTAATTTATAGCAACGGACCATGCTGGACTTTCACGTGTCGTATATTCAAACGAGATGACTGTCGACAGTTCGCCACCTGTGTCGGGCAAAAATCAGTATAAATGCAGACTCTGAGTACATCAGTTCAAAATTGATTGAAATAAGTCTCATTGGTTTCTCTGACGATCAAAGCGGTATAGAATATTTTGAAGTCGCATTTGGGTCAGATGAATACTTAGAAGATGTTCAAACGGGATCAAAGTATTTATCAGACAATATCGAAGTAGACTTACCGGAAAACATGCATGACGGACATAAGTATTTCATTACAGCAAAGGTAATCTGTACTTGAATACAAAAATAATAATGAAAATAATTATTTTTACATACGTAAAATGATAGCTTAACTTTCAAATACTTCCCTTATATTATCTTTGTAAAGTATTTGTTTTTACATTTATTTGAAGAAAAAAAATGGCTTATTTCAATATTTCAATATGATTTTGTGAATGTTTCAAAATAGCACTCACATAAAAATTCATATATAGTAATTGCATGCATTTATTTTATAATACAGGCCACGAATAGAGCAGGGTTATCGTCAACATCCGTGTCAATGGTGATAATTCCTGATCGATCCGCTCCTACAGGGGGAATCGTTATTGACGGAGACGGAGACAGGCTGTTCTACGTAAGTCTTTCTTCTATTCAATTTTTTATTTACTTTTTCTAATTTGTGAAATATAAAGGATATTAAATGAGTGTAGATGTAATAGTGAATTTATTGAACGAGCTGAATAAAATCATAATATTGAATCTACACGAATGTAATATTCTAGTTACCACATATCCAAAATATGAACGGTTTACAGTAAAAAATGTCATTTTTATTGTATTATCCTTACATTTAGAAAAAAATTGGAGGCCATTGTACTTTCTTGTGATAGCAAGTAAACACTAATTATCTTGCTAAATATTTACTTGAATCCCGAGTAGGGAATAGTTTTTCGCTGAGCATGCGATCAATTCCAAATAACTAGTTTAAACCATCATACCTTCTTTCAAAAAATGAAGACATATAAAACATGTATAAACAAAGATAAAATGTACATTTTGTAAATCGTTTTACATTTCTTAAGCGTCACTGACCTTTAAGATTATTATTGTGCACGTATTTTCAAGGCTTTTTTGTTTGTTTGATTAATGAGTCAGTCGTGACTTTTTATTCTGAATTTATCAAATGATAAAGTACTCGGTATAGCCTTATATATGATCACGTTAATCAAACTCGTTTAAAAAATAAATATGAAATTTTCAGATATTGTTTAAAATGTTTGACTTCACGAATACAATGAACCATACTATTGGTAATAAAACAACTTTTATGATGAACAAGCTGGCTATTATGCCTGTAGAAATATTATGTTTTAGAAAGACCAAGATTTTCAAAAGGAACTAGGATATATTCAAGGTCACTGGAAAGGTTTCAACGACCCACATAGTGGTGTTAACTTTTATAGAGTTGGTCTTGGTACCAAACGATACCATGATGATGTTGAAGGAATGATGGACGTCGGTCTTCACACAGGTTTGAAATAGTTGTGTTTCAGTCTGTTCCTGACTGTAGAAACCTTTGCAACAAAAACATGGGTGGTATATGTTAGAGTAAGCTGTTTATTCCAGGTGACGTCTTATGAAGGGTATTTAGTTTTACGTAACAGTCATTTGTTGAACTTAAATGGACGTCGGTGACCAATTTTAGATTGCTAACTTCAAATCACATGCCCCTCGTCGCAGAGGTTTTAAATCTCCATTTGAGACTTTGAATGCTTTCATGCCTGGATTATGTCAGAGTCTTTGTAACAAAGTAAAGTACCCCCCAAATAATTATGATCCCCGGTCTATATCTTTGAAAGAAGATGATTGACTTCCAGTTGATAAGATTGTAACTTCCACTCATGGTCAAAGTATTATGACTTCCCCACATGAAGACAATGACCCTCGCGAAGTATTGCGGTCCACATAACTGGCAAACCTCTGTCATTTGTAATCATTTCCATAAAGAAAGGTAAAATCTTTCCACATTTACGAGAAAAATTATGAATTCATTTTAAATGTATTTAACGTGCAGCAGCTGTAAGTGGATCGATCAATGAACAAACATTTTTATACGCACATATTAAACGGTATAATGTTACGCACCTGGTCGTCCGTCCATATGTTGCATGTTTAATCTCATCGTGACGATGTGAAAAGCGCAAGCATGACCTTCATAATGTCAAGGTCAATGTTAGACTTAGTCATTATGTAGGAATAGAACCAAAAGAAATAATTTTGAAGCAGATATATAAGTAATAATGAGACGATTTGCAAAACACAGGTTTGGACCTCCTACTTCATTTACATTTGGTTTTTTATTTACATATAGGAAACAACAATGTCTAGAGCTTAATTTTTGGGATGTAGGGAAATTTCTGTTTTTTACCCTTTTCAAAAAATAAAAAATCATGCGTTCCCTTTGGGTTTTTTTTGCAGGGGTCAAATTTTATTTATATGATTTAAATTTATATAGATTTTTATTGAAAAAAAAAAATATCTGGTAAATTATTATGGGGGAAAAATTTTGAACCCTGAACCCTTTGATATTTGGCAAAGTTTAAATAAAATTTTGGACCACAAAATGATAAAAACCCCGGGGGCAAAATTTAAATCACTTTTTGGTTTAAAATTTTTTTTGCATAGAAAAAACCATTTAAGTCTTTTTTTGGTTAAATTGGGAA
Source organism: Ruditapes philippinarum (assembly GCF_026571515.1). NCBI lineage: Eukaryota > Metazoa > Mollusca > Bivalvia > Venerida > Veneridae > Ruditapes > Ruditapes philippinarum. The sequence continues at coordinate 43,321 of NW_026859698.1, forward strand.
TGCCAAGGGGTTTATAATTGACATAAAACATTGCCAAGTAGTGTTTGGGGGCCCATACAAAAGGAATAACTTTTTTGGGTTTTAAAAATTTTGTGAAATTCTGCAGAAACTGATATTAATCATGCCAATAAGGTTAAATATTGGTCCGCCAAGGGTAACTTTGTTTATTTAAACTTAAATAGCAAAACAACTTAAGTCTTATTGTGTGAATCTACATAGCCCTGAAATTAGATATTTGGCATATAGCATAAATGTGTAAATTTTTACAAACGTTGTATTTATCATGACCCTCAGGTCAAAATTGGTCCGGCGTCGGATGTCACTTGCCTTAAGTAGACTAAGATATTGGAAAACACATCTATATTTTGATTGATAAATACTATGCTCTTTTATTTGGCTGCATATAGCATTTTCTAGTAGACCTCTATAAAAGTTGTTTGTTTAAATTACTAGAAAAGAAGGAAAACAAATTGACTTCTTGTCGTTAATTTGTACAACTTCTCATTCAACCTGTGCAACAAAACAGGTCATATATTTTGTATGATAAAATTTATAAAATAAGGGTTTAATAATACACATGAGAAGAGGGGCCTTATATCTGAATCCATAAAAATATTTCTAGAGAAGCAGTGGATGTTTAAGTTTGCATATATTTTTGAAGAAAAAAAATACTTATAAGACTAGGACGCAGGTCGATGGAAAGGTCATTGCCACAAAAAATAAAAGAAAATACACGACTAATTTTAGGACAAGAGCGGCTTCCAGTTTCTAGAAGTTACTAATCACTTTGAGATCGGTTAGATAGAGTCTGTTTTGGTCAGGTTTTCTTTTTTTCTTCAGAGGGTGTATGTAATAGAAAATGTGTCACTTTTTCTTTAGAATATTGACCGGGATCAAACGAGTCTAGCCTACATCTATTTTTTAATTCCGTGTTTGACGTTTTCATGAATATTTTTAACTATAATAATGAAGAAATATTAATATTTTTTCTTCCAAATATTTTTTTCGGTGATTTTTTTAAATTGTTAAAATGCATTTTATTTGTTAGATATTATATGGAATGGTACATACGAAGTTGGGAAAAAGTATTTTCTTACGGTAGAAGCATGCAATGGTGCAAAACTGTGTCTGTCAGTCTCGTCAGATGGTATTTTACTGGATAACTCACCTCCTATACATGGTATTGTCAAAGTTGGCACCGGGGTACAGCATCAAAAATACGTTCCGACAGGGTAACGATCCTAAAAATATTTTAAATGAAACAATAACGCTTCTTATGAATTACGTAATTTTAATTGTTTCTGTAAAACATATACTGATTTTAAAGTATTATACGAATATGAATGACATTTTAAATGAAATCCTAGTTTTCTAGGAATGTCTAACAACAAATAAACTATGATTACATGTAGCTACTATGCATTACTGTTGAAGTCTGATTAAAGGATGCATAAGGGCCTAAATATGAGCATGCATAAAACACTGTCTCCTTGGTACAGGTTCACACAAATAAAACATGAAACATTATAAATATTCTTCCCTGTTTGGCGATCTGGACGATCGGTTGTTTTTTTTTTTAGAAAAGCTTAGACCTCTGCATTACAAGTTTTAGAAGGTACATAATACTTTTAGTAAATTGTCATAATTTTTTAAAATCTATTTAGAACTCTTTTGCAGAGAATCCGTGCATATCCGATGGGTTGGTTATGAAGACCCACAGTCAGGTATAGATCATTATGAGTATTGCCTAGGAACTAAGCCTTTATTATGCGATGCGTTATCATTTCAACCTTGCTTACTCGAGTCTAGCATTATTAAGACTGGATTAAATCTAACACATGGCGACTCATATTATGCATCTGTGAAAGCTTTTAACAGAGTTGGATTGAGCGTTACAACCGTCTCAGATTCCTTTACAATTGATAATACACCGCCTGTGATAATAGAAAACCGACATTTAATACCGATGGCATGGCAGGATTAGAGGCCCAATGGGATAGATCTGTGTTAAAAATTACCTGGAAATTTATTGATGATGAAAGTAAAATTGCCTTTCACATAATCACATTGAAAACTCATCACGAAGGACATACACCTGTAGAGCATATGCATTTAGGTAATGTTGATTCATTGACAATAGGTCTTAATGAGACCAATTGGCTTCATAACGGAGATAAGTATTTCGTTCTCATTACAAGCTGTAACTCTGCTGAACTTTGCACGGCAAGCCAATCAGAAAATCTACTTATAGATTCTTCTCCACCTCACCAAGGAGGTTTCAAGCCACCAATGACATGGCGTCATTTTATTGATGCATCAAGTCATGCCAGATCTAAAATTATGATAACATGGTATGGCTTTGTTGATGCAGAATCAGCTATAGATACGTATTTCTTAACGGTTAGTCGAAGTTATAGTGGGGATGAGCTTTCCGGTGGAACTATAGCTAGACTTGCAAAAAAATGCTTTAGATGAAAAGAATACTACAATCGTTCTCAGCGATTCGCTTAGAGAAGACGAGTCCTTGATAATTACTATATGGGCGAGGAATAAAGCTGGTCTGAATAGTTCTCTGTTGAAAGAATTACTGTTAGTGTACTAGTGTCAAACAAAGGAATTTCTAAAAACATGTCCGGTGTGTTTAGAAATTCAAAAACATTCGTGCGACATACACTACTGTAACAAAGATTGCACATGCGCAGTTCTTGGCAGCCCGTGCGTAGATGTTCAAATTAATCAAAAAATGTACAAATCTGAACAAAACTGACGTGATAAGTTTTTAATTATCCAGAGATAGATGTCTTTGGTGGACTTAACAGTAACCGTCGGGACATTACGGAGTCATCAGCTTGCCTGTCTGCTCATTGGATACCACAGGGTGACGATAGTATGATTCAAAGATACGAGTGGAGCATGGGTATCATGAATGAACCTGTTGGTGTAGGAATATTAGACTTAAAATCTGAGACACCGTGGAAAGATGTTGGAAAACAGGTAGAAACAGTTTACTGTGTATCCACAAGCTCGGGTCTTCAGCATGACATTGACTACCAAGTTTATGTCAGGGCTTGGTATACTTGGAATACATTTGCGGTTTTTGTTTCTCCACCGATCCGCATTGACCACACACCGCCCCACCATGCAAAAGGGAAGAATATCAAAGATTCAGATGGAACATGTTTATTTGATTTTGATGTAATTGACTGGATGGATTCAATGACTGCTTGTTGGGATAAAGTTTTTTGCCGATTCACAGGGGGAAAAATAATCTATTATACAGTTTCATTGGGAACCACAATAAACGGTTTGTATAAATAATAATTATTTGTTTAAATATTTTTGATGTGCTATCCAACATTATAGTAAAAGTGATATTTTTGATGACAAATACTTCATCATTAAGCAAATGTTATACAGTAATCTTTAAAAAAAAATGTAATGAATAAAATATATACGAGAACGTTCGAACCATGTCACTTCGGTAAGTTTATCAACATAACGCGTCTCAAGTAATTTCCCATTGTTTAATTCAGCGTACATACTTTAACTATAATTTTGAAATATTTTGGAAATGTTTTAGGGAGCGACATATACGAAGTGAAAAATGTTGGACTTGCAACCAATATTACAGTATCGAATCTAAAGCTTTCTCATGGAACCCATTACTACTTTACCGTCACAGCTTACAATAGCGTTGGTTTGCATACAACATTATGTTCGGATGGATTCCTCATAGATATGGATACACCAGTTACAGGTGTAGTCTTCAACACAGACAATCATTTAGATTCTGTTTTCCAATCATCAAAAACATCATTTGGTATATCTTGGCACGGCTTTGTTGATCGTCAGTCTGGCGTTCAGTCCTATTTTGTTGCAGTTGTTGACAATTCTGTTACTAATTACACAAATGTAACATTTTTAGATGTTAAACTGAAAAATAAGCATGTCTTTCACGATATTGATCTTCAACACGGAAAGTTATATAAGGGCCTTGTAAAGGCTGTAGATAAGGCAGGACATTCAACAGATGCGGTATCTTCAAAACCAAAATTAATTGATGAAACGGCGCCAAGATCATTCGAATGTGACCAATATCAAAACCAAAGAATTTTACTACATGAGAAAATACCATCTACAAACGGTACAATATCGTTCAGCAGAAATATGAGCAGCAATAGAAATTACATTTTGAAAGGAATTCTCACAGGTTCTTCAAGATCAATTAAACCAATATTATCATTTGGTAGAAACTCTCATTAAGTTGCCAGTAACTATAAATAACAATAACACGGTTGAATTCCAACATGACTTTATATCAAATTATTTTGGGATTGTTCTATTTGAAATATCTGGACTTGAAGCCTTGTCATCGGAAACCAACTTCTCGATTGATATTAAATTGTCCAAGTGTATCTTAGATAAAAGGGGGAACGGTAAAGGCTTAACAGTCAGGCAAATTGGTTCATCAAAATTATTGGTGGACATAAAGATTGTAGATGAAGACAGTTCACTTTACAAGGTATCTGTTAATATGTTTAATATTCAACAATATGACAAAAGTCGATTCTTTGATGAAAAGGTTATCATATAAGGCGACATTTATATACAAAAGAGTAAGATTTTTAGTTTGTATTCATGCGAGGATTGCAAACTGTAGTTTTGTAAGAATTATAATAGATCTAAAAAAAAGGAAAGAAAAGATTCAATTCATTTACTAGTATATAGCTTTTCTTAAGTCTCACCAATACTATAATGGCCATATGACAACTTTCTAGATTTATTTGTGGAGGAAGATCTCGTATCTGGGTAGAATCACCAACGTTCTTTAAGGTAACAGGATATTTTTTTTTTCAAATAAAAGAATCCACAGTCGCTTGCAGGTTTCGAACCCAATGCGGTTAGGGATTACAATACAACGACTATAACAACCCCCCCCCCGTATGCATTTATCATTCATTTTCTAAATATTACGATCATATTAATAATAGCGATTGCAGCATTTTAGATATTATTATGGTGTACGGTTTGTTATTATAAAATCATACCTACTATTTTAAGGTTCAGTTAGGACTCGGAACCTCTCCAGGTGGATTTCAGATAAAACCATTAACAGTGGTACATGTGGATTCAAGCAGATATATTGACGTGGACGTTCAAAATGGCGCTAACATATATGGTACTGTACTGGCAGAAAACCATGCTGGATTAAAATCAGTTTTTAAGTCAGCACCGATAACAATGGATAAAACACCGCCTTTGATATCACAAATCCAACATAAATTGACAGCTAATTCTCTTAAAGTCAGTCAATCAAATACAACGTTTCGACTTCAAGTAAAATGGGATGTCACAGACAAAGAAAGTGGTGTGAAATACTGCCTTTGTCGTATAGGTAATGTTTTAGTTAACAGCTTATTTAACCAGTGGCAGATAGATTCAAAAAGGATTTAATGAACTAAAATGCATCGCTTCGACCTAATTTTAAATTCTATAATGAATTGTTTATGGGCAAGTTAATTTTGTATCTATGATGTATTTGTAGATTAAGGATTCTTAGATGAAATGAATCTATTGAAATTGGTTTTGATAAAAGTTGTTTCTGTCACTTAGATTTTATCAATTTTTATTCAGGGAAACACCTCGACATGGAATATGTTGAAGGATACAGATTATCTGATACAAGCGAAACTTGTCTATTCAATGGGTTAAACTTACAACATGGCGACCTTATCTTTGTGCATATAAAATGTATTAACAACGTTGAACTGGCTACTGAAAAGGTTTCCAAAACAATACCGGTGTCAATTGATGCTCCTGACAGCAGTCTTGCTGCTGTTAATTTTATTTCTGCGGACAAAAGCTTTCACGATGGATATCGTAGAAACAACAACACGACGGCTATTTCCGGCAACATACCATTCATACAGACTGACCGTTCCCGTCTTAAATTCGAATGGATAGGATTTGAGGACATGACAGGCATCGATTATTATGAATATCGACTTGTATGTCAGAATGATACTATTCTTGACTGGAAACGTAATGGGAAACATACAGTTGCAGAATTAAACGGTGTTGATTTACATTCTGGAATGATGTACACAGCCGAAGTAAGGGCTATCAATTATGGCCTACATGCAAGTAACCCTGTCATCTCACATGTGGTTGTTCATAACGAAGAACCTAAGCTTACAGGTATGTTCTAGAACTCATATACGGAACTGGTGATTATAACAAAATATATACTACAATAGTTCAAACATGTATACTTTAATTTTCTCGCTTGTAAAGTCGAAAACTTAAAACGCTAAAAACTAAATCCGTATTTGAAATACACAAACTGTTTATTTCCAGGTAAACCTTTGTCAGTTACCAGAAGAAACCAATTTGTTCTTTTCGACTGGAATGACGTGTTTAGATTAGTTGACGAAATCTCAGTAACATACGATGTCACTGTGGGAACAAAATCTGGCTATTCAGACATTCTTGAATTGAAGAGTACCAAACTGAATAAATATAAAGCCATTGTTCCGCAATCAACAATTATTGCTCCTGACATCCGGGAACTTTTCATCTCCGTCCGATGCTTATATTCGACAGGGTTATTTACCTTTTACCAATATAATTATAAACTGTAAGTTATATGGACACGATTAGAAACGAAGACCGTTCAATCCATGCATTAATAATATTTTAATCAAATGTTTACATTATGAACACGTTTGAATTTATGTATGTATGGTCTATAAGATACTGTACAGTTCTTAATTGTCCTTTCCATTCTCACAAACCTTACTTCGGGTAAGAATTCATGTCACATTTAAGGGCTATAATTTTTCAACATAACTTTGGAAATATTTTTAATGGTAAATAAAAAACTTAAGTTTTGGGATTTATATTCCAAATGTTTTTAAAGAAACAATATATGTGTTTAATATACAAAAAGTTATTCATAAACAAAAAAATTCAAAATCGACAAAGAAATGGTGAAAACATTTAACAGGTCCTTTATCAAAAAATAATGTATATTTAAACAAAAAAATAAATAAAAAAGGGATTTTAAAAAAGTGAATAGACGATAACGGCATATTTTTCATGTATTGCTTTATTAATGATACTCAAAAACTGAATAAAATTTAAGAAATCCCTATTTTCGCAAATTTTCCCCAGCAAAAAGCCCCTTTTTTAAAATTTGCAAAATTTTGTGACGCTAAAAATCCAATTTATACAGTATTTTAAACAATTTAATTCAAACAGTTTTTTTAAGAAATTCATGCCGAAAAAAACAGTCATCAAAAACTTAAAAAATATGCAAACATAGTTCTTGTATTCTTTGAAAACGAATAGAAATATTGTAATATATTCAGACATAGTGTCGTGAACATTTGAATGCGTTTGCATTTTATTAAAGTATGTCTTCTTTAAAAAAAATGTTCGTTAAACATGACCGAGGCGTGTAATTTTAATAGTGATAATGACTCATAAAGGATGAGTGGTGTTTCTTACATGAATGTCAATCTGCATATAGCTCATCTATATAAAAGTTTTCTTTTCCGTCCAATAACAGTAATTTCTTAATTTCCCAGTGTTTGCTTTTATGATTATTTAAGCCACTTACAATAATAATTGTAGACAATCAATCGGATACTGTATTATTTGACTCTTAATAGTTGTTTTCTTCTTCTTTGTTTTCATTCTTATCTCAATTGGTGTTCTGTTCGATTCAATCCGTCCACATATATATTTTCATTTTTATTGCGTGTGTGTCACATATCGAAAACACTTACAACAATAGTTTGTTTTACTGTAATATCTACTGTATATGTATATGCCTTTTGATAGGTATTTCAAAGGACATTTTTTTTAACATTCGTGATGTTTCGTGATATATACCTTCCAGTTATGTATTAAAATGGTCAAGGAGTGCTAGAGCCTACCTGTTTTAATGCTGTGTGTACATGCATAGTATATATAATGTGCAAAAGGAATTTGTATATTTGTATTATTAATGTAAATATAATCAGAGAGCAATTTAAAACAGTTTCGTTTTTACTTTTTTTACCTCCATTATTCTGAGCCGTTTCTACCCACTCGGTCACACTTAAGAGACCCTGAATTTGTAAGTGTAAGTCTTAGACGAAGGCGTGTGTTTCTATGGCCATTATGTTGTTTTCATTTTATTCCTGTACATAGTTTGATTGCTATACGACATTTATCGTATGTACATATACGGCCAAAAAGGTATAAGAGAGTTGTAACTCAGTATCAGTATCAGAAACTCAGTATCAGTAACAATAACACACTTTAAAAAAACTATTAAATAAGATACTCATGCATGTCCATTTTAATTCATTTGAATAAAGTCACATCTAAAACATGATATTATTTTATATAAACTGTTCTAGAAACAATTGATAAATAACTCTAAAACAGGCGATTGGTAAACTTTGTGTTTTTTTCGCTCTTGTGTCCACTCACGGTTTTGTGCTTTCTGGTTGCCCTGCTGTGGTGGCTTAGGTGATTCGGGGGCTGCGTCCGGTGAACATTGCCTTTGGCTTGTTGATCTTTATTCTCGTTTTTTGTGCAAGAGACAGTTATTTATATAATACCATAGCAATTGAAAATCTACTTTGCATTCTATGAAAATGAACTGTTTCTCATTCCAGTTTACGGTGTATTTCAGTTTTAGCGTAATTACCTTTTTAACTTATTTTTTTCGCACAATTATGTTTGAGAAAAAGCCCAAATTTATTCCGTATTACAAAGTCCGTTTAGGATAGAAACGTGTATTAAGAGTTTTTTCCATCCATTATCAGAACAGTTTTGATGTGAAGTGTATTGTGCAGATACAGGATTATACGGGTATCAAATTTCCATTCAAATTGCTACAAAAATTTCCCTAATTCTTGATAACAAAAGGGAAGAGGAAATTATCATTTAATTGGATTATTAAATATTGAAGTTATCTGGACTATATGTTTTACATTGCTTTTTCTTTTATCAGAACAATATTATGTAATGCAATTCCAACACAATGTAACCATACATTACATTGCAAAACAGCAGTAACACACAACAAGCCCTAACAGTATAATTATTACATATTTCATACTATTTCATAAATTGGAATATACGGTGTAGTACATACATTACAATCTCCAAAATAACGTTAATCCAATCTATCAATAGATATGTCTATGGAAATATTCCATGAACTATATCTTTCCTAAACAAATTATATGCAAATGAAATACATATTTAAATGTATTAAAAACATATTGTAATTGCATCTAAATACCACTTAAGTATTTACTATTAAATCAATATACAATACATTGTAAATGGTTAACTTTAAATAAAATGTAGCTCCAAAACATAACACCCCAGTTACACAGAGCCATCGGTGATTGATCGATAGTTTTTTAGACAAATTATGGAGTGAACCGATGACAACGTATTTAACACCGATATCACCTATTGGTCACCTGTTTTCCACCTATCAACTGCTATTGGGGAAAGATAAGTTTCATCGGTGAAAAATTACCGATTGGGATTTTTAAACATGTATAAAATTCTCGATCGGTGAAAATAGTTTACAAATAACCGACAGCAACCTATATCACGAGATATGCAAGCTCTTAATCACCGATATCGCCGATCGGACAAAGATAACCAAATATGAATCACCGGCCATATCAGACGGAAAGTGTTTAACCACTAATGACTAGCTATCAAACACTGATTTATCAGCGTTACGCCCGATTTAGCTCCGATTTACAAACGATAACAACCGATAGTATTTCAGCATTTTTATCACCGATCCAACCCCGTATGAGTTTGCTTTCTGTCACCGATGCCGTTGACACAGAAAACCAGAAATAAAATAACGCATGACAACCGATCAGCAAGTAAATTTAAAATTAAATGACCGATTGGGGACCGATCGTCTGTGTAACTTGGGCTATTTAAAAACAATGACTTATAAACATATGTAACAATTAAACCGATTGTGGAACTGATTTTCTGTAACTCTGTGATGTTAATTGTCTGTAAAATAAAAAGATCATTGCATAACAAATAGAAACAGTGATTTCTAGGAATTCGTGTAGGATAAGAAAGTATGCTGCAATCTTGTTTCTAACACTCAAGAATGATACAAAATTAACTTAATAACCTTAAATAATCCGTAAATGTTTTTTATTATAATAATTATGGCCTAATTTAGTCGAAATTGTTACTTTTTAGAACAAATGAATAAAACATACCAATACTTATTCATCAATCATTCTTTGCTAGTTGAAATACATCTACTTTATACACAAAGATATGACCCAAGAATGACCCTAACTTTGAAGCTGATTGTTTAAAGGGACATAAATATACTAATGTTGGGACTTAAATCAAACGACGACAGAGTAATCTTTCTTGAAAAATAAAAATAAACACAAAAGTCATCACTTATACTAGATCAAAAAGTATTACTCATTTTCCGAAATTATAGCTAAAATATCAATTTTAACATGAAGAATTGTTTTAATGTTCTACAAGTAATATCGAAACATTCCACTGAGAAAAAATACCCGATTTTCGGATCCTATAAAACTTACAGTAAGATTATCTAGCAAATCTCTAGTTATGCCCCTAAGACAAATATTTGGATAGTATTTGCTAAACAAAAAATTAATTTGTTTCTTATATAGAACAAAATTACCCCATAAAAGTTTTAAAACCAAAGCTATGTCATTTGTATACTATTGTAATAGACAGTATGCATCACCTTTTAACAACAATTATATTTGCTGTCGATATATGTAAAAGAAAAACTTGAACTATACAAGTTTCATTGTTAAACGGCGGAATTATCTATTGTTCTTGTCCAAATAAGACATATCGAGTAAGAATATTCTAGATTAAAAATAAATTTCTGAAATAAAAGTATTTTACCTATAGTTAAGTATACTATATCTTTAAACGTAAAAAAGGACCACATAGAATATATTGAATGAGTTTAAGTTTAATACTGAATTTATTGAACAAGTGCAATAAAATTATTTTCTGTGAGGCTTTGGCGAACATAATACTATTTTATTCCCCATTTTGCATTGACGCATCTATAGTATAATGCTAACATTTAGCGCGTCTTCACGTTTGTGCAACGCAAATGACGTCACACCAAAATATATGTTCGGCCGTGAAAAACAATTGTTTCGGAGTCGCAAGGTCGGCACGGGTATATGATGAATTTCCTTAATAGAATGCTCTGTAAAATAGTATTGTGATCAAACATATAAGGACCTAAAATTGCAATAAATTTGAATAACTAAACTTCGAAAACGAGAACTGCGGCATTGATGCTTTTATAAGGATATTTTCCCCACTTAAAGGCATATGCATGCTTTATTTCAGTTCTCCCTCCGTTGTACCGTTTCTTCACTGCTATATGTTATAATTTTCTTCTCATCTCATGTAGTTAATGATAATTGAAGTTTTATTATTCTTGTGTTTCTATACGAGTAATTGGTTTGTGTAGAATTTACAGAGCGGGGTAGCGATCTGAAAACAAATTGTATCTTTAATTTCATGTATGACATACCTTGACCTTTTGGTATAATTGTTCTGTTTTGACATTTTTGTTTTAAATAGTGTAAATATTTTATGACAACATTATTCTTAGATACCTTTAATTACGTTATATGCTTTACTAAAGTTGATTTTCCCTTAAGCAATGTAACCATCTACCCAGGTGCTTAGCTTCTATCATGCCATATAGCTATGGGCATATTTATCAAATTGGAGAAATTTACTAGAATATCCATATTGATTATACACTATTTTTAATGTGTGTTCAATAAATTAAAACGAGCTTAATTACTGAATTAGTTAAAAGATTACGTATATATATGTTAAATTGAATCCTTTGTAATTTAAAATTGTAATCAAGGATATAATGAAAGACATTAACACTAGTTAAACTAAGAAAAGCTTGTCAGATGTACGAGTTGTATGCCCGTGAATTTTTCCAGAATTACGATAAAGTTATAGGGCTAAAACTTTCAAAACGGGCACCTTGCTTCCCTGTTGTCACTAGAAATAATTCTGGAAATCACTGTGTGACTTTTGTAAATTGCGTAATCTTTCAAAACACTACATGTAAATGTATAGTGTATCGTCATAAACAATTTTTCTATAACATTTAGATCTTGTTCTTTTTGGTTATTTATTGAAATATCAAAAATTTGATAATGCTTGAGCCGTCTTTTTAACGTTGTGAAAGACGTACAAGTAGCAAGCGATTAAAAAGGTGAGTAAGAAGGAGCTGGTGCAAATGCAAATGTGTAAATGATAGGTGCAAATTGCCTTTTTTAAAACGTGTTATAATTGAATTGTTCATGTTCTAATTTCATAACCAAGAACGTTAGTTAAAATGAACAAATTAAGATCATATACATGACAAGGCAAGAACATTAAATATTTGAGTGCAATATCTTGAAGTCATCGTATTTCATAAACACAATTACGCTCGTCTTATCAAATTTCATGTCATCACAATTACGCTCGTTTCACAAGACGGCAGATGGTCGTAACCCCAGCAGGGCTTTTACTCATAATTATTCGTGTCATATGATGGCATATGTTCGTGCCCCCAGCAGGGCTTAAACTTACGACCCCTGGGTTGAGATGCAGGCACATTAACCACTTATTAAAAATTTGCATGCAGGAGCTTGTGCAAACAAGTACTTTGACAGACACAAACTTCAATTATATACGAGGCAAAGTCAGAAAATATCCGGACTTTTGACTCGTTCTCGAAAACCATTCAACATTAAAAAAAAAATCTACTCTTTTTCAAATTATTCTCCACCAACGTCTACGCACTTTTGCCATCTTCGTGGGAGCTTTTGTATTCCCGCTGTGAACCCTGACGTAAACCTATGTTTTAGGTACTGTGTAACAGCGGATATCAAAGCCGCCCTGGTCTTATATTTCTTTCCAGCAAGCATTTTTTCAGTTCTAGAAACAAATAAAAGTCACAGGGGGCGTGGTCTGGACTATAAGGAGGGTGAGACAACAATTGCCATTTGTAAGAGTTGATAACCTCCACTGTAGCTGCGACGGTATAGGAGGGGGCGTTATCGTGAAAAAGGAGGAAATTTTTCTGTGCTAATCTGGGGCGCATTTGCTTTAGCTTTTCTCTGAGATTTTTCAGAATTACTTCAGAATAGTACTTGGCGGTGACAGTTTGACTTTTTGGCATGAAATGAGTAAGTATCATTCCTCGTGAATCCCAAAAGGCAACAAGCATGACTTTGCCGGCCGAAGGAGACAGCTTAAACGTTTTAGGAGGTAGGGAACCAGCTCGTTACTTTGACTGAGCTTTTGTCTCAGGTTCGGAATAATGAACCCAAATCTCCTCTCCAGTGATAATTTGGTTCAAAAACTTATCTCCTTCACGATTAAAACGACTTAAATGTTCTTTTGCATTGGTTACTCTGGTTGCCTTTTGATCTGCGGAGAGCTGTCTAGGCACCCACCTGGCATTTACCTTGCTCATGCCTAGGTGTTTGTGTAAAATCTTGTGTGCCGATGCCTTACCGATGCTAAACTTGTTGGCTACCTCCTCCAAAATTACTCGACGATTTTTAACATTTGCTACTATTGTTGGGGTCACCGCCTCAGCTGGCCGCCCAGTCCTAGTCCTGTCACAAACACTTGTTCTGCCTTCATAAAACTGAGAAACCCAGTTGTAGAAGGTTGAACGTGATACAAATTTATCAGAAAATCTTTTTTTAAGCCTCTGAAAGATGTGGCAGGGCTTTTCACGTTCTGCAACCAGAAAATTTATTACAGAGCGTTGTTCCTCTAACAAAGATTCCATGATAGACGAAACACCTATCATATATAAGAGGGCAAAATACTGTGTATATACACCTATCATTGAAAATAAACTGACCACGTTATTGGCGAATGGCTGTAGTTTTCACCAATATATAATGTGTGTATACAGCTGCACGTGGAAAGAGAGGAGCATGAAAAGTCCGGATATTTTCTGACCGTCCCTCGTACATGCATATTTCTTTCTAAGAAGTATTATTCATTATTGCAGCAGGGCATAATTTGAACAGCCTAATTCCTAATTGAAGTGAGTCGTTTAGGTTATGTTAAATACAATGTATCCTTTATAGAGGCTTACATTGTCCAGTTGTTTAGGTCTTTGATTTCAAACCCCTCGCCCTTAACTACCCTCCCGCTATGGACGACTTTGGACCTTTTTATGTGAGGAAGTTATCTAGCTAGCTTACGGAACATCGGTGGTTCTACGCAGATACCCGTTCGTGTTTAAAGTAACCTGAGGTCTTTCTACACCAGTAATGCTAGAAAGTCACATTGCTTCTACAGATTGCATCATATTGCTCGTAGGATACTTACAAATGCCCAAATTGTCATCAAGAACAGTTTTGCATGTTGAAGAAGTGTAATTATCGTTGTAAATGTAACCAAAAGTTAAGAGTCAACATTTTTGCAATCGTTTTAGTAATTTCTATCTTATTATATATACGTTTGTAATTTACATTTGCCCTAAACGGCCCTGAAAATGTCGCTATTATAAGCTAAACTGATAGTGAGGTACCACATGTAGAAAATTTGTAAAAGTAGTGTCTTCCTAGAGAAGTGTAAAATAATAATTTGATAATTTTCACTATGTGATTATGTAATATTATTTCCAAGGATAAATCAGTAATCCATTGAAAGGAATAAAATAAGTCATAATTATATCTGTACAAGATATCATATTATTAAGTGATTAGAACTGAATTTCGGTATTGATTTTCTTTTAGAGCATATTTCATTTATTTCTTACTTAAGTTGGCATTGCCTGTTATAATGTATTTCCTAATTCTTATTTATCTAACAGGAGCTCCACTGAGTAACAAAATTGCAATTCTTACATGGATCAGCTTGGGCAAAAAAATGAAAAATGCAAAGGGTAATATAGATACTCTGAAGTGAATTGAATACAAGAAACTCAATGTAAAAAATAACTATGACAGACATCTTAATATAAGATAGACTTATGACAGACATCTCAATATAAAATAAATTTATGGAAAACATTTCAATATAAAATATACTTTTGACGGACATTCCTATATGATATATACTTATGACGGACATTGCAATATGAAATATACTTATGACGGACATTTCAATATGAAATATACTTATGACGGACATTCCAATATGAAATATACTTATGACGGACATTCTAATATGATATATACATATGACGGACATTGCAATATAAAATATACTTATGACAGACATTCCTATATGAAATATACTTATGACGGACATTCCATATGAAATATACTTATGACAGGCATTCCAATATGAAATATACTTATGACGGACATTCCTATATGATATATACTTATGACGGACATTGCAATATGAAATATACTTATGACAGACATTCCTATATGAAATATACTTATGACGGACATTGCAATATGAAATATACTTATGACAGACATTTCAATATGAAATATACTTATGACGGACATTCCTATTTGGAAAATACTTATGACGGACATTCCTATAGGAAATATTCTTATGACGGACATTCCATATGAAATATACTTATGACGGACATTTCAATATGAAATATACTTATGACGGACATTCCAATATGAAAAATACTTTATGGTCATTCCAATATTAAATATACTTATCAAAGACATTCCAATATAAAATATATATCACTGAAAGGCATCCCAATATGAAATATACTTATGACAGAGATCCTAGTATAAAATATACTTATGACAGAGATCCTAGTATAAAATATACTTATGTCATAAAACCCAATACAAAACATACTTATGTCTGACATTGCAATATAAAATATATAAATGACAGAAAACCTTAAAGGAAATTTACTTATGACAGATTTATGGCGGCATATAACTAACTAGTTAATTAAGAGGTTAACTAGGTACGTAACCAGTTAACCTCTTAATTAACTAGTTAGTTATGTGGTTAGCTAGTTACGTAACTAGTTATTTTTTCAATAAATAAAAAATCATAACGGGAAATAAATGCATGTAAGTGCATACAACTGCCATCCTTTTATTATTTTATCAGCTTAATATTAAGAGTTTAACCAGTTACGTATTTACGTTACTAGTCAACCGCTTAACTAACTAGTTAATTAAGAGGTTAACTAATTACGTTACTAGTTAACCTCTTAACTAACTAGTTAATTAAGAGGTTAACTAGTAACGTAACTAGTTAACCTCTTAATTATCTAGTTAGTTAAGTGATTAACTAGTTACGTTACTAGTTTACCTCTTAATTAACTAGTCAGGTAAGAGTTTAACTAGTTACGTATTTTACGAAACTAGTAACCCCTAATTATCTAGTAAGTAAAGTGATTAACCAGTTACGTTTCTAGTTAACCTCTTAAATAACTAATTACATGAGAGTTTAACTAGTTACGAATTTTACGTAACTAGTTACCCCTTATTTATCTAGTTAGTAAAGTGATTAACCAGTTATGTTTCTAGTTAACCTCTTAATTAACTAGTTAATTAAGAGGTTAACTAGTTACAAAACTAGTTAACCCCTTAATTAACTAGTTAGTTAAGAGAATAACAAGTTACGTATTAACGTAACTTGTTAACCTCTTAATATTAAGCTGGTAAAATGATAAAGGATGGCAGTTGTAGGCACTAACATCCATTTATTTCCCGTTATGATCTTTTATTTATTGAAAAAATTAACTAGTTATGTAACTAGGTAACCACAGACCTAACTAGTTAATTAAGAGGTAAACTAGTTACGTACCTAGTTAACCTCTTAATTAACTAGTTAGTTATATGGTTATCTGGTGGCAGAAGTATGCCACCATACAGATCACCTTATAAAATATACTTATGACAGATAACCCAATATAAAATATACTTATGACAGGCAGCTCAATATAACAATACCCATTGTTTGGATTATTTGAAATATTTCAATTTCTATCATTTTAATCTTTAAAACCATTGTTTTGGCTCAATATAAAACACGTCATACTAGATAAAATTACAAAAGTAATAGAGTACTGCATAAATACCTTGAAATCGCGAGGTTACATTTATATTTCAATTATAAAGACAATGTCAAATTGTAATTTGCTTAAAAGTGGTGAGTTCTATTTTAAGCATATCTATTCATGTAGGATTGTCACATAATATAGGTATAACATATCATCAAACTTTGCTTTTTCATCCTTCAAATAATATTGACAATAAAGATATGCGCACGATTTTAATCACCTGATCGATCAGACAAGAGAATAACAAATTTTGAAATTTAATAGCTAAACAAATTTCAACGACGCTATAGTATTACGTGTTATGCTACTAGTTTATCTTTTAAGGCATTGGTATTGTATTAACTTACTTTTACTTAATCGCCGCTTTTATTGCCCGTTTGCATACTTTAGCAACTCGAATGAAGTTTTTCCTTAGCGTATCAAGTTATATGTAATAGAAAGAGCACCAAAACACGAGGCTATCTGATTTGTACGAGGGGGCGTAGCCCCCGAGTATAAATCAGATTGCCGAGTGTTTTGGTGTTCTTTCTCTTTTGTATCATAGTCAAACATGACAGCACCTTCCCTGTTGTCATCATATGAAACCCCAGAAAAAATGAACCAATGAACGAGTATTTGAATATGATATTTCTGCCCCTTTCCCTTTCTCTGCCGTCACAATAAGTAAACCCCAGCAAAAATGAACCAATCAACGGGCATTGTCTGGAGTGCGGGTAACTGATACCTGCACTCCAGTTACCGCACTGTGCATGTATGCATGTATATGTATACGATTTAACTCTGACACTTTTTCAACAGAAAGGTCCCCAAACTATGATACAACCATTTATTACCACTATATCAGGGGCGTAGCTAGCGTTACGCACTTACGCACATGCGTGATATTGATCAAGAAAAATGAAAATTCAAATATATTAAAAACGGTGAGAAAACTAAAGGGTATGGGCAAGGGTAATGTTTGAGGGTTTAGAGCCATGATTCCAAAATTTATTTATCTCTAATTATATAATTGATTCTAATATTCATAAATATAGATCTTCGAAGTATTTAACAGGTGTAGTAAGTTTCAAAGCTTTAAAACTATAATGACTATAAAGAGTGAATAATATTCATAATTTTATACTATAAATGTTTTGAACCCGAGCATAGCGGTATAACTTTCTATACTAATGGGAACTACAGTGCGTTTTTTTTTTTTTCAAAATGGCGAGCGATAAATGCTGTAGCCTCCTTTCGGAGATGTTTTATGAAGCAATCACTCAAGTTTTAAACGCCAAGTGGCACTCTGTCATCATTAGGCATTTTGGAGCAAGATAGGAGGTTCTATTTAACCTTTTGTGATTATTAAACGAGCACTTATGTTTAGATCTACTTAATTGTTTCTTGCATGTCGCGTCTTAATTATTTCTTGCATGTAGCGTTAATTAGATTGGATTAGAGCTAGTTGTATGTGTACTAAATCTACATTTAAGTACTTCGTTTTAGATCTATACTGATTGATTTGTAAGTTCCAAAAAATATCACAAGGCCTATAGTTCCCTTAACATAATTGTATTTTAGATTATTTCATAAATTGTGTTAAATGTGTTTTTTTAATTTAAAGTAGAATCTATTCCTTCATATCGGCCCTTGGCAAAAACCGAAAAATATAAGTTGGCTATTGTAAACAGATATTGTGCGGAAGGCACACTCTTGCGTTAAGGGTCGCCAAGACGACAGGAGTAACTTTGCCGCAATGTTAAGCCTTGACCACGGTAGTCCCCGCAAGAATTACATTACACTTCATCCGAGATCAAGAACGAAATAATTTGCGAAATTATCAGCAAAACAATTGTTGAGGCATGCAACGACGCCCCATTCTTTACGAAACCATGGATGCGGCAACCATGGAGCAACGGTTATTGTCCTTAGTTACAGATAAACATTTTATTGAGTTCCACTGTTATGTGTTCGTTTTTCAAGCATATGCATTTGTATATCTCTTCAAGTTTTAACACATTTTATAGACCTGAAGTAAATATATTTTAAACATGGCCAACGCCATTATAAACATACAAAATAACATATTATGATTAAATCACATGACGTCGCTTTTTCCCCACGTACAGTAACATTATAACCATAACATATTTTCATTACGTAACCAAGTTGCATGCGTTATTCAAATTAAGCGAAAAAATGCGCTAAATGTTAAAGTCAATGAAAAAAAAGTTTTTAATGTTATTAAAGTACATAAGATATATTCGTGTGGGATCATTATTAAATTTGATTGAACTCGTTAAATAAAATAATACTGTGCTCACTATATAACTTTATTGAACTTTACTCACTAATTTGAAAGCGATTAGTTTTGTGAAAAAAAGAGACTGACATTTGTTGTCATTACTTAAAACAACTTAAACTCGTAATAAGTTCGCTTTATAATATATATTTAACTCTTTTTGCAAAATTTATTTCATATGATAACTTATTTGAGCTTCTTCACGAGTATATACTCTAGTAACTGAGATAAAACCATAATTTTCGGAAATATCGGCCTTTTGTATAGGCATCTCTCTTATCAATTAAAAAAAAATTACTGCTTATACACAGTGGAACCAAAAATGTGTAGATGATGTATGCATGCCTTTGTGATTGAATATGCTATATATCACACTGAGAAATAAGAAAATTGCAATATCTTAACAAATTCGAAGCACACTTCTCAGTGTGATATATGCATATCCGCACAAAACAAATAAGTTTTCTTTATAATGCCTTATAAGTCAATGAAGCCACGTTCGACTGTTTTCATTGAAGCATGAGAAACAGAAACACGTGAAACTTTCGACTGTAAACATTAAGAGGATTAATTAACGATAAAAAAACTTTTATACGCGAGTGTTGACGCTGGAAGACACTATGCAAAACCTTTCTGCTGCAGGCTTCGTCCACTATACAATTTATGCTGCAGGATATACCGACAGAGCGTTATCTAAATGTAAACAGGGGCCTGCATTTGCTTCACATCCACAGAGACATTGAGGTCCAGACTGACGTCATTATAGATACATTTGTACAACGAAAAAATTGCCGTTTGAAACTTTCATTTGCTGACAACGTCATTTGTTTGCGTCTTGTTATGCACAGTATATCCTAAGTTATATAACGTTGGTCAAAGAGCTTGAAAAATTGTTATACAATCTAACAATTATATTTAAGATGTCAACCACATCGCATGTCATACTAATTTATAACAATATTAATCCTACTAACATAAACTTCTTATTTTATTGACCTCAAAGAGACATGGAACAGCATAATTTAATTAACCTTAAATGTTGAAAATCGAGGAGCTTCCGAGGGCTTTGCCCTCTAGGCACCTACCAGGGATCTGCCCTGGACATACATGGAAGGCGACCTATAGCGGCCCTCTAAACCCCCGTCGTGAGTGTGCGTAATATATATTTTTTTGCCTAGAGTAGTGTTCCTAATTTATCTATCTTTTTCATTTATCATTTATTCAAAACAGAAATATCGTTAATAAATAAACAGGGCTAAAAAAAATACTCACGTACGCAATAATTGTACACATCAAATTACTTTAAGAAGAGTACAGCAGTTTCGAATTTATTCGAAAAAAAAAACACGTGAAAAAGATTGAAAAACTAGTTAACTGTCATGATATTTTGCTTAAAAATTACAGCAGTCGATTTTGGTTTATAACATTATTTTATGTCTTTAATCTGGTTCCTTAATCACAAAGGAGAATTTGCAAACCGACAGTTATGATATTTACGGTTAAACATTCATTGTTAAGTGCACAGAACCAAGGGCCTCAAAATTTAGAGTGACCAATCTGACACCCCGAACCGAAGCCGAAGGTTGAAGTCCTTTCAATGGTTTGACTGACCTGGAGGTCCCTATAATGCTATGAGGTCCGAAGTACTGTGTGCTATCTTTTATTATATGGTTAAACTTTGGAATTAAATTGTTTTAATCACAATATTTCTTGTTAAATGTAATGAAAATTGTTAGAAGTCAGCTTTTTTATTTATGTTAGGTGATATAGCAATATATCATAACAATTACAATGTTTTGAGTCGATGATTGCACATTCGCCACACATTTCAGCAAAAATAAAAGTAAATGAAACAACATTACTTCATTTTAGATTTTAGAGGAAGTACAAATTTCAATGATTCTAACAAAACGACAGATCATGTCGCAACCAAATAATCAAAAACCTCAAACACTCACTGAAAATAAATCCAATTCATTTCAAACATACTTTTAATATTCGACTTCGCAATAACAATGCGGAAAACAAGTATTGTTATTGCTTACACGCCTCATGCCTTGATTAGTGGGCTTCCATTGAATTTTTTTTCGTTTTTCTTTTTTGATACTTATTTTTTCTGCAGTTCCGCTTTAACTATTTTGTCGAAAGCATTAGCTGTATATAACAGTACACAATGATTTATCTTACTCCAAAATTGAATTTAGAGACGCAATGTTCGTGTCAATAATTTGGCAAACATAACGGAATATTGTCACGTTTTGGTGAGATTGAACCCAATTTCGTATTTTCTTTATTTTTCATTCTAGTGACAAAATGAAAATTGATATAGATTTTCCTAAAGACTTTGTGTTTTAGATTTGATATTTTTGCTATATATTTAATTAAATCTTAAACAAAAGAAAACTTTAGATTCTTTAATTTGTATCGATCCGAATTAGTCTTTACTAAAGAAAGTAGTTGTATCAACAACATGATAATACCAACTTGATCATAATTTTGACCTTATCATGATCATAAAATTGATTTTATAATATAATTTTTGCCAATGTGGCATTATCATCTGTATCATTGCATAATTTAAATCGTATCAACTTGGTCATAACATTAACTTTCAAGATATCATAATCTAGATTATGTCTACACTGCTTTTATCCTGATCATCAATATGTTTATATCATACTTTAGATCGTTTTAGCTTGATCATATCATACAATTAAACTGCAGCAGTATAAGAACCATTTTTATTGCATAGCTTTGATCATATTATTACCGTAATCATGATTTTATCAATGCATTTGTTCTGCTTTATCGTATCACTGACTTGATATTATGATTATGGCTATATTTTGCCAACTTTATTACATCGTATCAACAACTCTATAATTTCTTTCATTATTTTTATGTACATACTTAATCAAACCGAGTCTGCAATTAAAATGTAATTTCACTGATTTTAATGCTTCCGAAGCATCACCTTTTTTAGATACTCATATCATTATTATATTAATTAATCACATCATGTAATGGATATGTAATATTAATAACCAGGCTAATCATTGCATTTCAAACGTAACATATCATTAACTAGAATAAGAATATCATCAAATTCTATTATCAACTCAATTGCTTGAATCTTTCGCATTTTATTCAAACTTTAATCGCATTAACTTGACAATTAACAGTATTATTATTGCATAAAAAATCAAGAAAAAATGATATACACAACTTGCACATATTTTGATTTAGATAGATTCGTCGCTTATACGATACCTGGAACTAAATACAAATTATAATTCGTTGTCAATGCTAAACATATGTAAAGCATATTCATATACATGTGTGTCTAGAGAACAATAATGAGTATAACAATTACGGTAATCATAATTATTTTTTATATATATATACCTGATTGGATTTGTTGATAAACAGAAAGATATTATCACATCATGGCTTCAACAAAACGCCATTATGAACAAAAAGGATCAGACCACGTCGATGTTGAGGTAAAGAAAATACGACAAGGTGATGAGAAGAATGTGGAGCAAACCTGCGCAAATCGTTCCGGTGTTGTAACTGATAAATGCATAAATGGTAATTGTTTTTGTTTGTTTTTTTTCTCACTGGATTATTTTCAATTTAGAAGTGTTAAATGAATACCATAAAGATAGATTTATAAACCCAAACCCAAAAGAAACAGTGCATGGGGTGTAGATTTAGAACTCCACTGAGGTCCAAAAACCTGTAGAATAAAATTTAAATTTCTTACATGGATCCACAGCACTTCAAACAGAAAGATATGCAAAAAGTAATGAAAACATATACACAGAAATGAATTGAAAATCATTTTTGTCAATCTCCTAGACCGATTTAAGTGACAAGCGTTGCAACGCTTTTAAAGTTGGGGTCATTTTTTTACAATTAAAATAAAAATTTTGGAAAAAGGAGGTGAGCGTATGATCTGAATTTTTGTACATAAATTATTGGTCTAGACGTCAATGGATTTCTTGACATGTCAAACAATTTCAGCGGAGTCACTTTGAGGATTACTCTTTAAACTAAATTAAGACCTTTACATGGCTTAACTTTTGAACTTTTAAATATTCTAAACTCCTGAAGATAGACTTTGCGTTGTTTTAACTTTAATAGAGAAACTTACATGCATTATGGAGCGTGAAATTTAGTGAATTGAATTGAATTATTGACCTGAATAAATATATTGTTGAAAGTAATTTTAACAAAAGCCTTCTTAATTGTTTCTTATCATGCTTTATTTGTCATAACGCACCTTGCCTATCGTCTATTGTTCGCAACAGGTCTATATCTTTTGAAAAGACCTGTTAAAACAAAGAAAATTCGTGATGAGGTATATCTTATCAGATTGACCCTGTCATTTAACCACGTAAAATAGGCCTTTTTATGAGGAGACAAAGAGGATATTGACAGAAATAAAAAATTAAAAGAAATTTAAACGATTTTTAGATAAGTCATGTCAGACAAGTTTATGGACAATATCATGTTAATTGGATGTACTTTGCAATTATTTCAACATCTCTATATCAAATTTAAAAAAAATAATGGACAGCATATCAAAGTTAGACACATTTTATCATTTTTCAAAGTAATTATCATCTTAGCGGTTCTTCTGGCATTAATTAAGTTCACAATATGACAAAAGTGGACGCTTCAAGTTCATTTCAATGAAACTATATCAGTTATAATATCATGCCCATTACGTTATTTTAAATCACAAAATTCATCACTTCTTAAACGCCCTAGAAACTTTACAGTACATAAAACTATACCAAAAATACAAATTGAAAAAAAAATAACAAAATTATGTCCGTTTAAAACGCATTTGTGATTCACATAACGTCCGTTTCACGTGCGCTATGCATTTGAAACCGAAGCCAAAAAAATCGTTGTTGCTTCGGATCAGCCATTTCGCGACGATGTGTAAGTTGAATTCTGTGACACCGAGTGCACGTAGCTCGGTGTCATATGGAATTCGTGACCATGTCTTTCCTAAACAGAAAGACCTCATTCTCGGTCGATATCCTATACTTAGCTATATATAAGATTACTGATACAGGGGGAAAGTAAATTAATTATATGTAGGCTAATTTGCAGACTATTGAATCCTATACTTTATCTTAATTTAATTTCGACAAGATCATTCCAATGGAGAGCAGTCTGTACCAATGGTCATTATTTTACTTACTCTCAATTTGGTTTAACTTATTTACATGCTTAAATTCTTACTTAACGCTTAATAATCAAACATTTTACAATAATGGTTGTTTATGTATCACACTAAACAAATCTGAGAAGTGTGCATGCTTATTAGTCTCATACATGTGTCAACTTTATTACCAACGAATACAGATGATAGATATTATAAGAATCTTACACCGGCTGCCGGGACAGACCGGAATATCTAGCTCGACGGTAACTGTTTACAGCGGTAACGAGGCTCTACCGAGTTTCCGCTAAACAGTTACCCGAGAGCTAGATATTCCCGTCTGTACCAACAGCCGGTGTTTGATTCTTTTTCTTGCATATTACATGCCAATTATTTTCGGAACAGAAATAATGAAAACTGATATTCTCATTACGCACTTTTTTCTTATAGTAGCGGATGAACATACAACTTCATTCCTAACGGAAAAATGACGTCATCATAAAAACGCGATTAATTCATAAAAGGCGCGCTGTAGAAACTGCAATCATACACTGTTCTTTAGACATTTATTAAACAAATCGTATGATAGACACTGAGATAACCGTTAATGAACACAATCTAATTGTCAACAATTTTTCTGCTTATCCCTGTGGAGTGCAACAGAAACATCGAACCAAACTTTCTTAAGACTAAAATCTACCCCAAACTTTAATGTTGAACGATAAATCAAACTGCCATGCTGTTATCAAAGTCCACATAAGCATTCATTGACTTCGAAAAGACACCGCAGATGTAATGATTTTGTGACATTTACTTTTTACGCGTAGTCACATTTATTGGGCATACGTGTTAAATTAGTGTTTGTTGTGAAATTACATAAATGGAATAACATCATGTCTCTCAACTGTATATATTGAAAAATCCAGCATAATAATGTCAATATTGACTCACATTATAAGATATTCATACATGCCCACTTTAAAGATTTGTTTAATTTATATAGAAGTTAAATGTTTGTTGTTGCACATAGCTAAATATATATATTATTGTAAATACGTTTTGCTCTCCAAAAATGAAGGAAATAACAGAATGTGTGTATATGTCTGTCTGTCTGTCTGTCTGTCTGTCTAAATGACATTAGTTACACAAAGCCTACCAGTTCTCATACGATCACAAATTACCCTAGTTTGCTGAATTAATGACATTGTTCCTCCGGCAATTAAATACATGTGCGACGAAATCGTTTTGCGAATAATTGGAATGAACATTGATTGGAGCCTTTTTTAGTACTTTGTATCAAACTGGGCAATACTAGCTCACTGGTAAAACACTGACACAATGAAATTTGGTAATGGAGAGTTCACACAATAGCTGTTCATGGCATATGTAAAATCACCCCACCATTTTATTTTGTGTAATTGACTTTGTAAATGACTTGTAAATCAAAATATCTAGATAAGATTGTAACAACAGGCATACATGTAAACAGTGATATTGAAAAAAGATTGTGAATATGAAAATGACTAACTGCATGAGGATATTTTCGGAACAATCCCCAACAGGACTTGATTAACTTAGAAATTAACCGAAAAAGAGTCAAAACGTTGTAACGCAATTTCAAGTGTTACAACATATCTATAAGTGCTCTTTAATAAAACATTGAAAAATCCCGTGTAAATAGGAATGCAAGATTTCTATTATAGTAAGGTCACTCGCCTACATTATTATTGTTACCGATTCTACCGTAAGCAATCCGCAATGCAGTTGCTTTACAAAACTAAAATCATTTGCATACCACCTAAATTACATACTTTGAAAAAAGAAAAAACATTCAAACGAAACATCATGGGTTTAATTAGCATAGTTTGGACCGTTATAAACACAAAAATATGTGATCGTACCCTACTGTATCAGTCACCTAGTAACATATCCATATAAAGTCTTTGAGGTAAGCAACATCATTTAGTAAAATATCAAACAATTTGACCTAATATACTTGAGAAAAAAGTGACTCATTCGGCCATAAGTGTAAAGCACACAAATAAACATCAGTATCAAACCAAAAAAAAACATCATTCAACTTTAACAACAAGTGTCAAAGTTATTGATTTTACAATAATTATCTCTTTTCTACTCAAGTCGCCGCTTATATAAATTATAATACCACCGCTATCTCTTTTTGATCTCTTGTCAGGAAATTTTCTATATAATTAAAGCTAGTATATCCATCAATATCTATGTCAGAGTCACTATTAGTCTTAGTTTAAAATGTGCTGGCTGGTGGTTTTTTTCTTCCATTAATCCGTTACAATTCATTTAGCACATCCTCCAGCCCGTTGATATACAAGGTGTCATAGGACAGTTACACACGCTTACCTGCGTCCCTAGCCGCACCAAACCACTTTGGATCATTCCTAAGCTATTTCTCTCGGATATTGAGTTTCAATAGTACGTACGAAAGTCTTTTTAAGTACTCGGCCTAGTTTACAAACGGCCTCCCGATCCTTGAAACAATTTTTTTTACATATAATGTCCCTTTTTTCAAAGCCTGTTGGGTGCCCTCCGTACGCCATACGACGCGCATGTTCTGTTACAATTGAATTCACCGGGTCCAGTTCCACTTCAGCTTCTGAAACATCAAAGTTACAATTATAGCCTCAGTATCCTGCGGCAATTCGTTCTAAGATTCCTCAATCCCTATAAACAGGTCGCGGATGCTCTGAGATTGAAGATATGTCAGTTCTTTACGCATTTCAGAATTTGTTTTTAAAATCATGTAGTTGATCAAATTATGACTGCTGTTTACGAGTTCTAAACAGTAGACTCAATAGCTGTCTCTAATTTCTTCGCATATGACCTAATGTCTGTGAATAAATGTATATAAATCAGCATTACTTTGACAGTTCCCGCCTACCCCGTTACTACACATTTTAAATTCCTCAGAGCAACGCCATCTTGTTCTGAATTGATCATAAAAAGCAGAGTTAAGAATAAGCCTAATTCAAAATGCACTAACTGCTGTACCACTGTTCAAGTATTTTTTACTACTGTTAATAAGCAAATAGTGCTTATTTCCTTTTTCCGCTTACTATTTTTTTCATATAGTTTAGGTATTACACAATATATAAATCATTGTATCTTTGTTATGTAATTATTGAATAATCACTACCTCCGCCCTGACATCAGGAAATGTGCGACAGAGTCTTATTGAAGTTTTTGTTACCATATGTTAATATAACTGTTATCTAGCTCAGGGGCAGGGAAATATTTCGTAAGTTAATGCATCATATTTGGATTTATTCTGAAATGAAACTTAATTTGTTTCGCACATCATTTATAACCCGGGTGCATGTGAATTATTACTTTTTAAAAGAAACATTAGGTTATGTCTCTTATTATAAGACAGGTGTATATCTACTCTTACTGATAGTAAATTGCCGGCCAGCTTGAATTTATTTATGGCCAATAAAAAAAATATTTACGACTACTATAGACTGTGTAATATGTCCCTGCATATACAATGTATACGTTCCTGATAATGTTTAAGCAACGACGGAATGTACAGATAATGATTAACATTAATGGTTTGAATTTTAAATGATTATGACCAACATATATCTATTTCGAAAACATACAACATGCAAAGTTTTTTGCGTATATAATGTTCTACCCAAACAACGCCATTGTTATCAGTATGGCTGCATTTAACGAGTGTATCTATCATTAGTCTGAACTTGTTTTCCCCGAATTTCATCTAATTCAAACATTGACGAACCAATACTTAAACACACTTTCGGTCGGGTGATGACAATTTACATCAGGTGAAAACGTTATGAACGGAAAACAAAAGTACTTCTTTAACATTGTTCCCGTAAAATTGTCAAAACCTTAAATAAATGGACATGAAACATTTTATAAACGTATAAAATTATAAATTGAAACTCATTATAGAAAAATCTCTTGAGTAATTATATATATTTCTGTTTCATTTCAGGTACAAATACGGATACCCCTTATGAAGCAAAACTATACCTACAAATAGTATATATGTTCGTTGGATTGGGTACAAAAGTGCTTTTAGAGCTGTTTTTGTACCTACTGAAACATGATGAAATCAACATGTCACTTGTTGACTTTTTGAAATCAAACGAAACAAAACAAAAGTTAATAAAGTTACGCAATGATAAAGTAATTAATGAAAAGGAACACAGACTTGCAAAAGCGGACAATCCAAAGACAGATGATTTTGATATTTCTCTGTTGCTAATTTTAATGAGGAATTTGTTACCAAACGAAATACTTTCTCCACCAACACATGGATGGACAAAACCCCCACCTCGAACAGATAATACCATATCTGCAGATTTGTTACGTCTTCGAAAGATCCGAAATGATATTATTGCACACATTACAAGACCTCAAATTCCTGAACCTAAATACGATAGAACCAGGGATGAACTAATCCACATTTTTTACCGACTAACCCAAAAGATTCATCCTTGCAAGTCAAAAGACGCGATTATGAAAGAAATTCAAGAAAGAATCGATTCGTATCAAGTCTCTGTTGATTCACCACTTACCAACTTATACATCAGTCGTGTACAAGAGTGGAACTTAAATTTCACTAAAAAGGTTGTATTCTTTTAAAATGATAGTTTTGCTTTTCTTTGAAAAACATAAATTCAAATGACTTTATACTATTATTAATATATCTTAATTGTTTTATTAGATATTATTGAATTTAAAACTTATATTCGATGATTGATGTTTGATAGAATTTTAAAAAAGGCATCCTCTCTGAAACAATCTTACATTTACTGATTTTACAGGTAGAAGAATCACTCAAAACATTAAATGGTAAGATTTATTTATTTTGGAGCATTACCCTTTTTTATTTAGGTATTCGTGGACAAATTCTAGTACGATTGTAAAATTTCTAAAAAGAATAAATAAGCATAATAACATACAAAGTAGCTATTTTAGACAATTCACTTAAACGTTACAAATAGAACGAAAACAAGCAATATTGTTGTTTACATTGAATTGGCGTATTATTATTTTTATTGTTATAGTTAAGCTAACTGCAAACTACTGTTTTTTTTATTTCAGAGTTTGACTTGTACTTAACGAACAGATCGAAATGATACGACAGATATGTAAAATTACTTTTCAAAGGTGGCAAACATGTTTTGTTTGGTATTTTGAAAAGGGAATGCAAAAGGAAAAAGTACAATGTAGAAGATATGTCTGAATTCATAAAGTCATCTGACCATACCGAAATGGAGAGTGAAAGAAAAGATTGGAATAGCAATCCATCAAATTGGGATGTATGGCAACTGTCGATATTACTATTAGACAAGTTTGACGAGGATTTAAGTGCAAATGAAGTAAAGGAAATTGCCAATATACGCAACGCAGTTACAAATTATGCAGAGGCTATAGTTGCCTCTTTAGACAGTGATCGCTTTATTCCACTATGGACTAACTTGGTCAGTAGCATTAGAAGTATGTCGATGGGTTTAGACGCGGATATCAAACAGCAGTGCGATGATCTAATTGATAATTGTTACAAGGAAGCTGAAGTCGACCTTACATTTCTTAAACGGTATTTTCCAAAAATCAGAACATTAACAGATGAATACAAAGGTACGCAAATAAACACTTTATTAAACCATTTCTTTGCCATTGGGTTTTAAATCAAATGACATACAAGAATAAATCAAATATAGAGTTAAATGTGTATTCATATTTTCACATAAAAACATAATTTAAATCAGAAGTGACTATATTTAACTATTCCATAACGTTTCAGTACTAGTGAGGCAAATCAAAGACTTATTACAGGAAATGAAGGAACACAAAATACCATTTCAGGAACCCCAAAGTAAGTAGTTTCGTAATTTTGATATAATCACTCCACGAAAGTAAAAAAATAAGGTTTCTGGGCTGCGTTTCATGGAGAGTGCTAAATCTTAAGTCGGTCCTAAGATAAAAATTGAGACAATTTTGCGTTTATAAGAAAGCCTTAAAAAGGTTCTAACTTATGACTCCTATATTTATGACAAAAAACAGTGACAAAAAACAGTCCTAAGTCTAGGCGTGTTTTAAAGGTATCTTAAGATTGTTCTAATGTCAAAACCACTCCAAAATCAAAGATGGCAGCGTTCATGGTAGTATTTCAAACATGGAGGGCCCTGTACCGGGGGACAGGTCTCAGGTGCTGGTCCTTTATACTGACGAGGAGTTGATTTGTCGATACTGTACAAATTTCCAAGGGAATCGATCATGCAAATCACCGATATAGTGAAAGGGGATATTGAGAATTATTTAATTTTACCCGTGAAATATGGTGCTATATCAGTCAAATATTTTTCTTATTTGTTAAAAATAATATGAAATATAAAAAAGAAAGTGGACAGAGTCAAAACTCATATTTATTTCAATGGACTTCTTTCCCCATTTTGTTTGCGGAAAAAATGATGAATCAAAAACAACTTTTTGTTTTTGAAAACTGTCTAGAATGGTAGAATATGGTCTAACTAAGAAAATAAATCCGAACTCCAATATCTTTAATTCAGTCATTACCGCTGTACAGACGTTTAAAGAGTTGTTTACACGACGTCACAATGTAGCACGAAACAGCGCGTGCAAAAACAGTCAAAACAATATATTACAGCGCGCTGTACAATTGCAGTTGTGTTATTTTATCGTTTTTCATGAAATATGGTATATATTTTCACTCAACATGATAAGAGGGCAATACATTACTTTTTATACTTGTTATAATTTGCAGGAGAGCGAATTGGTCATAAGTCTTAAGTTACCACAAAAGATAGGACAGTTACTTCAAAAAACTTTTTTCTCCTAAAGTTGGTCATAAGTCCTAGGATTTAGGATTAACTTAGGACTCTCCATGAAACGCAGCCCAGCTGCTGTTATTAGCATACACACAGCCGCT
This sequence comes from Ruditapes philippinarum, assembly GCF_026571515.1. Lineage (NCBI taxonomy): Eukaryota > Metazoa > Mollusca > Bivalvia > Venerida > Veneridae > Ruditapes > Ruditapes philippinarum. The sequence goes on from NW_026859698.1 coordinate 74,843, forward strand.
TTTGGTTAAGTTTCTCACAATGCCCACCCCTCCCCTTCATCGAAAAGGTCACAAATATATTTCTTTTAATTGTGAAATTATTTGAAGGCACATTTTGCCTCAGAAATAAACAACATTTTACAACTTGAAGAAGGACAAACATTGATTATATAATGTTTAGATAATGGTTTCGGAGAATGTAAGATGCTTATTACCTGAAGTAGATGGCGATAAATGTGAAATTATATCAAATCATAAACCATAAATGTCATAGAAATAGCAAAATGTAGGCAAAGATGTATTTTGACTTCCATATATACAAAATACTTATTCACTGTAACTGTACTTATTGCCACAAAGCAACATAAGAAATAATATAGCACAGATAAATGCCCAATGAGAAACGTTTTGGATAGTGTAAAAGTACACGAAAATCAAAAAGATTTTTGGAAATGGAAATAAAAGCATTTCTGAAGCATAATGGGCCTTTAAGTTATTTGTTAGCTCTCTTATATTTATATAATACAGAATGTTATGGACGCGTTGTCGTCAAACAAGAGGACATAACACAGTCAAATATTTATACCCTTTTCTCAAAAAATAATTATTAGTCATTTATCATTATTGTACCAACTCTCTTTCTTCATTTATCATTTCAGATATTGTTTCAAAACTTTAAATACTTATAAATGACAAGCATCCCTACTTGTAGTCAAAAGACTTATTTTTGTCAAAAGATGTGTTGATAGAATTATACTCGTTTTTAAATTTAGATCACATATTTGTACCAATTATTTCTCTTACATTGTGGGGCATTTTTGTACCCGTTAAGGTAAAATGCAAAACTTTTTAATACTATTTATAAGCCATCACCTTTCTCCAGACAAGAAACATAACTCCGTTAGTTATAGGGCTTGACAAAATTGAACCGTTTTTTTTTTTTTTTTTTTTTTTTTTTTAAAGGAATTCCGGATTAGTTTTTGTGCCAGTCCACTGCATTAAATTTACGGGATTATTCCATTTATGGTATAAAATGAATAGATATTATGTGCATTGTTTTAAACATTGTTAATCTTTTATTCACCTGACCGACAATACTTTTTATCACTTTCAAGTATAGTTTTTAATGATCTCACTTCACTACACTATCAAGTAAAAGGTTTAAGGTATTTTTTTCCACTATCAAGAACTAATGATTTATTATTCAAGCGCGGGCACTTCTTGTTTATAGTTGCTATTACATCCCTTTATTTACAGAACTGGAATTCCAATTCATTACACTTGGGGAAAATAAAGAGAAGACAACAATAGCCGAAGAAATATTATTTACAGTGTGGCAGGAGGCATTGCGACGAGTTGAAGATTCAACTAATTTCAAGTCTGCCCGAATTGAAGTAGAAAAAATCCTTCAAACAATAAAAAATATGCCAGATCTCATAGATGTAACAGTCGTACGAAAATGCATAATTGTAAGAATCAGCTTTGATTCGCCAACGGGTATTTTGAAGCTCCTGAGTTTTTTGGAGGACGAAACCTTTCAAGAAAGCATTGAAATAATAGAAAGTGAATTAGAGGTCGTTTTCGATGGATGTATCAAAATAATGTCGAACTTCACGCTAGAATCACTGCATGAGATTACAACAAATATAGGTTGAATTAAATTGATAACACTCTCTCGTCCCTTTTTCAAGTTATTTAAAAAAAATTATGTTTAATTATATATAAGGGTTTAATATATTTTTATGGATATTTCCCCTTTTTGAATGTAAAATTAGTTCGTCATAATACATTGCGAGCAATATACTTATGTTTGGAAATTTTTTACCCGATGAATATTATGTTCAATTTCAATAGCAAATATGATTAATGTTAAATACTTTAAACAAATATTGTTTAAAATGTTAAAATTATGGAAATATTATGTATTCTTACAAAACCATGTTTAAATGAAATAATAAAATAGTGTTTTTATTTCACAATTTAGCTAAAGGTGATAAGGGAAAAGCAAATGTCATCAGACTCCCTATTACTTGCAAATCTGCCGATGGAATAATGGCAGCCTTGTCGTTTTGTCAAAGTAAAGAAATGGAGGAAAGCAACATGATTATATCAAAATCTTTTTCTGACAAACTTGGCCAAAATATTACTCTACAGACAGGTTTGGCAGGATTTTACAAACATTATGATGACACAGGTTTGTAGAATAGATAAAATATTTCAATGCGTCAATAACAGATAGCATGTCCTGTAAAAGGTTTCAATTATTATAGGATTTCTCTCGTTCTTTTTAAATCGTTAAGTATACAGTCAAAACGTAACGGAAAAAAGAGCCATTAAATAACGATTTCTGACAAACTATTGTCTTTTTGTCTTTTGTCATAACAACATTATTCGTACACATAATCAGTACTTTAATAGTGAACTTTTTTAAAACTAATAAGAAGAGTCTAGATCCACCAAAGAAACGATTGGTGAAGAGATGGGCATCATGAAGTGCACAACACAAACTGCATCTGAAAAATGGAATGGCTTTTTAGAACATGACCCGAGACAAAAGGGAAAATATGCTAGCAAGATGACTGGTGGGTATTTTTTATATAAGTGTTAGATAATCCGTTGATTGTGACTCAGTATTTTAATTCGATGTTTATACGATCACTCTCATTTATTTTAAGGAATAAATACCCTAATTGAGACCAGAAATATTTTGATATTTTTATCCTATTTAAGGTAGAGAAAGACTTTCAGTTTTCAAATTTTAGGCAATTTCACCATCTTATAGATTAGAGACTCACTCCGTCTATACGTTTTACAAAAATTTCAATCAACATGGCATAGATTTTATATATGATATTTTATTCAAATAATATCTGTTCTGATATCATTTCTTTTAACCCCATACAATTTACAATGTCTCTTTAAGAAAAAAAAAAGATCTTTGCCTTTAATAATATTTTACATCTTAAATAAATGCAGACCCAGGATTTGAACCTACATCTTAAGTCTGGACCACGGGAATGTAGTTATAAGGATAATGTTAGAAGAAAACCAAATCATTCTTAATTATAATTTCCGATAGAGTTTGTAGACTAATACATTTTTTATTGTAAAATTACTGTTTAGACAATAAAGGTTGCTTTCTTCCTATATTCCTATTAAAGTCATCTTTTACATTGTTCACGAGTTATGATGAAGATGAAAATTAATGCAACTTATGTTTAATTAATTATTTCTATGCAAAGCTTTACCTAGAAGATTTTGTGCGACAAGATGTCAGGTTTGAAATCAAAACATTATAATATGACTCTGTCTAAGACTAGTCAATAAACAATTTTATTGTCCTGTACTTTGCTTCGATAAAACTGGTATGCTTAAATAAAAAAAACACATAATTAAAGTGGTAATCAGACCTCTCCGCAGTGTTGAGGATGGTTGCTGGTGACATCCATTTTTGCCTATCAAATTACATTTAATGAATCTCATTTAAGCCTTAAATCAATAGAACCATTCTACAAACATGGTTATGCGCATGCTCTGTTTCAAAATACGACTTACTTAAACGAAAAGGAATTTCGAATTGAACAAATCGAATACAGGAAAAATCGGAAAATATCATTAACGTTACAGTTAACACAACGAACAAAGATTCATTCCGTTCTAATCCTTTAAACTGTATAAATTGATAATTGTTTTCTGATAAGCGTTTAACTTTCATGTTTCGAACTATAGTTACAGTTAACACCATAATAGCTACAATTTATATCTCCAAGCGCTATCATAAGACCGAGTGAAGCATGTACCAAAATTCTCTGCTCCTTCTTACTTCGCAATACTTCGATGATAAATGACAGAAATAGCCGACATGTTGTTGTTCGTCGCAGATGCTATTGAACCAATCGGATATAATTACATTCCCGCCATTTTATCAATTAGAGAAATCTTCCACAGCTGCAAAAAAAGACCTCTTGTATTCTTTTTAAAAAATGCAAACTTGTATATATACTATTCATCAGGTTAAATTCTGTGCAAAATTTAAATTAACATTTTGAAATGGCTTTTTGCTGGAGTAACAATTTGTTTTTTAACCATCTAGGTGAAAAAATGGACACCATGGAATGCACAACACAAACTGTTTCCGAAACGTTAATCGGATTTGTAGAACATGATCAGGGTCAAATTGGAAAATATGCTGACACGATGAAAGGTTTGCATTTATTAAATATGTGTATGATATACCGTAATTGCTACTCAAAAGATTTTTTCGAACGAAGTACATCTGAGAACGGTTTGGCTTCCTGTTACATTTATAGGGAATATCTAAATAGGATTTTAATAGATAATTTTAAAAATACAAACTGAAATCAGGGAATCTTAATGGCACTTCTAAATTTAATATACTTATATAAAGGATTACACGTCCAAAATATTTAATAATGTAAAGGATTGTTGGAAACAAAAATTCTAGTTAAAATTCTTGGATATTTGAGATATGTGCATTTCCTCCTAATTAACATTTTACTCTGTTTTTAATTTTTTCATACGTTCTTGTAAAAAGCTTATTTTACATAGAATTTACCAAGCTCTAAATAGTATCAGTTTCGTACAAAATAACGGGACTAACACAAATACATAAGTTTAAGGTACACTATCAGAAGCACAAGAGTTGAATTATTATAAAAACATATCTTTCAGTGTTTCTTAATCTAAAAGTCAAATGCTGTTTAAAACTGCGAAATAACATATGCAAGTAAAAGCAGTTTTACCCTGCACGATTATCTTTTTAAAATACCTCTTACATTTCCGATTTATAAATTTGATCGCCTTCATTTATCAAATTAGATATTACCCAAGTTTTGCTGAGCACCATAAGTTAATTTAATATCATCAGAAGTATAAAACAGATTTCTTTCCAATTTAAAAAGAAAATCTGATTCAGCAATGTTTTGAGATAGTCCCCTGACATGAATCCATGTTAACTAATTGTCTAGATAGCATGGAAAGCATGCACCCCAATATTTTCATGTTTCTGATTGGGAATCAATCACATGTCTGTTGTTAAACGGCGACATTACCGGCTTATTGTCATTCAGTGGCTTACATTTCTTACATCCGTCACTTTGATGTGGTGAATGATATATTACGCAGCCTTTGAGAGAAGCAGAGTTATCGAGGGCTGAAGGGGATGCTGCAGCAGGGGAGGGGCTTGTTTCCATGCAGACGGTACGTAGAAGGCTGAATGAATGCAATTTGCGGTCGAGAAGACTATGCATACGTATCCCCTTGACGCATCGACATCGCTAGGCCCGTTTTAAATGGACCATGGAGCATACACGATGAACCATACAACACTGGAGACACGTTATATTCACTGATGAGTCCAGGTTCTGCCTAGACAAAACAGACAGGCGTGATAGACTCTGGAGAAGACAATGTGAACGGTTACAGACTGCAAATATTGCTGAGCATGACCGCTACGGAGGTGGGTCAGTTATGGTATTGGAAGACATCAGCTGGAATTGACGAACCGACCTGGTTGTGCTTAATAGAGGCACATTGACCGTCTATTGTGCTAAATAGAGGCACATTAACCAGGTTAGGTTGTATACTGGAGCAAGTGGCGATCAGTTCATTCTAGTGGACAATAATGCTCGCCACAATAGGGACAGGGTTGTCAAAAAATACCTAGAGAGGGAGTTTATTGAGCGCATGGACTGGCCAGCCCGCTCACCTGACTTAAATTCAATAGAAAACATGTGGAATAAGCTGCAGGTTAGAATTTCAGCTCGTCAGCTGCAATCCAGAACTATCCAGGAGCTTGGAGCCATGTTTTGCCATACCCTTTAGAATGATTAGAAACCTAATACGGAGTATGGGAAGGTGCTGCCAAGTTGTCATTAATAGTCCCGGGTCACACACACGGTATTAAGTCTAAATCTGTAAAAAAACAAAACAATTTAACAAATTTGGAAAAACATGCTGCATATTCCGAAATTTTCAAATTGGGGTGGGGGCGTTCTTTTCTCTAGCATAAAATCCGTATAAAACTCATTTATAGGGTTAAATTCGTCCTTCAGTAAAATTGATAAAACAGTTAATCAACATTTAAAATCTTTCGCACGGCGTTTATAAAATTATCGGAAAAAATATTCGCACTCAAACACATGGTGCTTAGAAAACGTTGAGTAGTTTATCTGTTTAGTTGAAGGACGTGAAACTTAAACAAACCGTTATATTCGAAGGTTTTATATTATTGATAATACTAATAAGATATTCTTTTATATATCATTTTCTTGGTGACTGACTGCGAGGCGTGTATATAGTCAGAACTGCATCAGTACTCAGGGTGTAGTACTTTAGTACCAGTACCAATACTTGCCAAGTTATGTCGTACCATTACCAGTCCCAGTTCTAGATTTTAGCTTGGTACTGCAGTACCAGTACTTTTTTACGAAGTAATTAAGTATCAATACAAGTACTTTTATATATTCATCAAAGTTTGAACAAATACACACTGTCAAACAAAAATAACATATTATGTATATTTACATATTTTAATGATACATGTTTTAAACAAGTATTTCCATTTCACATGTGTACACATCAAATTAAAAAAGTGCAAACATTATTCAGCAAAAAGTGGTTTATAATTTACATTAAAAGTTAACGTTACATGGTTACATTTCACATACTGTACTTTTTACAAACAATTTTTAAATCATATATTCATGTCATATCTAATTGTTTAGTAACCAGTCAACTGTAATACAATGCAATCATATTTCATTAAAAACACAATATGACAATTGTTGCATTTGATGTAAGATCCCGGGGAAATGATCTTGAAGTATTTTAACTTTATTATAATACAATTGCTCATTTTGTAAAATAATACATGTGTGTTTCATGCGAGGTTTTGTGTACACACAATGAGCTTTCCAATGCGACGTTAAAACTGATATGCATAAATGCACATGATATGCATGTATAAATATGGTTGTATGGTATTAATTTATCAATATTGATCAATGATAAGAAAAATGATTCCATAATTTTGCAAGCTTAAAATAAAATTTACAGTGATAGTACGTATCTACATGTATGTTGATGATTCTTTACATTCAACACAAGCTTAAATCGACACAATTGCCTTCCTCGTAGACGTTGACCTTCCTTCACATTCCAAACCTAACATAATACATAATAATATATTTGGTTTATTTACGATTGTTCGGTTTTCGATTAACCACATCTGCGACGACCCTGACGACCTACTATTTGTGATGGTTTTAAGGGGCAGTGCATGGATAAAATGTTTGCCTATTTCTCTGGTATGGTCCTGTTCTTACAACATGCATCTGAAAGACCATTTGATTACTTACAGTTTATTACATAGAGTGCATGGTATTATAAGATGTATATATATATATATATATATATATATATATATAATATATATATATATATATATATATATATATATATATATATATATATATATATATTATATATATATTATATATATATATATATATATATATATATATATATAACTTCATAGGTTAAATACTTGGTTATACTGAGATCATATTTTATGAACATTTCCAATTTCAATTTAAAGTTATTGAACGAACTAAGACTGTTTATAATTTATAACTTTACATATTCAAGTAGGTATCTGTCATTTCCGTCTCTGTTATAAGTCCATATTTGATATATAGAATGAGATTGGTGTTAACATGAAACATTACGTAGACGAAATATTTGATAGTTATCAATATACACTGGCGCTCACTTTATTTTAACAGTGTGTATAAGATGAATGGAAAAAACTAATTAATTAATATCCTGAATAATTCAGCTGTTGATCTTCTTAATATCTGTAATTAGGGAGTATGAGTACAGACAGTATCTGTGGCTATTACACTTCGAGCAATAAAGAACAATCCGAAGACTGGACAGGAAAGAACAAACAATCTCCTGAAATGGTGTGTATTGTTCTTTATTGTTGCTAAGTTCTTAACAAGACAGGCATAGATCTACTTTCTAACATCAAAGTACAGAAATAGAGAATGTTCAGTTTTCTGTCACATAGTGAATAGATATATACATGTATTTATATTTCTTTTACATTATTCTTTTAAAATTTGACAGTTAAAACTGTCAAAAATACACTTTTTAACCTCAAATGTACCTCAGAAGTTTTGGGAAATAGAACTGCTGATCTAAATTATGTAATCTATGACATGATTCTTTTTATCTTAGCGTAACGGGGGATATTATCCTGAAACACTTTTATTTTTGAATTTTTTTTTTTGAAAGTGGTCGTCCTTTACATTCGAGCGTTTACACTGCATGCGGTGTTCTTTTAATACATAGTTAACGGTATCAGAATATTTGATGTACCACCGGTATTCTTTTTCAGTTTGAAGCACAAACATACATTGATCCTATTCGTTTAACACCGTCATCTGAAAGTACAAACAATGAGGACAGGACAATTCAAGAACAAAAATCAAGTATTCCCAATATTTATGTATTTACAATTTGTATGATTTTAAAGTTTTCAAAAAAATACGATGCATAAGTTTGTTTTGTTTTTGTTGTTGTTGTTGTTGTTGTTGATAGTGTTTTTGTATTAAGATTTACCCTTGCCCGTCCGTCGTTCCTTCCTTAAGTCAATCTGTTCTCATGTGTCGCACGTCCCTCAAAAAGAATTTGACCAAGAGTCATGAAACTTCACAGGAATGTTTATCAGCATGTGAAGTTGTGCACCTGGGCATTATCGTGTGGATTTATACAGTACCGGTAGAGTTATTGCCCTTGACGTAGTAAATTACTGCCATTTTCAACTTGTGTCATACGTAGCTAAAAATTATTTGACATAAAGTTATGAAATTTTGCAGGATTGTTACTCAACATATAAAGCTGTGCACCTAGGGTTTCGCTTGTGGATTTATTCTATTTTCCCAGAGTTAGTAAGAATTTCAATTTTCAACTCGTGTCGCACAAAGCTCATAAAGATATTTGACCAAGAGTAATGAGACTTTCCAGGAATGTTGCTTAGTATGTGAAGTTGTGAACCTGGGGTTTCGCTTGTGAAATTATTCTGTTTTGTTAAAGTTATAGCCCTTGCTACTGTAACAATTTAAAATGTTTAACATGTGTCGCACATAGCTCAAAAAGTAATTAACCCAGTGTTATTTTGTTTTGTTAAAGTTATTGCTCTCGTGTGTAGCTCTGAAAGTATCTGACCTAAAGTCATGAAATTTTACAGAAATCTTGTGATTGGCATGTGTAGTTATACACCTGGGGGTTGATTGTGAATTTATTCAATATTTGAAGAGTAATTGTCATTTGCTTAAAAAAGAAATCGTAACATTATGTTGTGTTAAGTGTTCCTTGAGTGCTTGAGTTAAATTCTTCCAACTTAACAGGAATAATGATCAACATCACTGTTAAGCTTAGCACCTGGAGTTTTGCTTGTGGATTTTTTAATTTTAGAGTTATTGCCGTTGACCTAGAATGAATTTGCAATTTTCAACTTGTTCATGCCTAGCTCAAAAAAGTATTTTACTTGTACGCCTGAAAGTTTACAAGAATGTTGCTCAGCATGTGTACTTATGCACCTTGAGGTTTTCTTGTGAATTTAATTAATATTTGTGAAGTTCTTGTCCTTGACTAAGTAAAATATTATTAGTTCCAACTTGTGTCACATGTTGCAAAAAAATAATTGACTTAGAGTCATAAGATTGACAAAACAGAGCAGTATTTCCCTTGTGTCCTATGGACACATTTTGGTTTTCTGCCTATAATACCATAATTATTGTTGGTTCTTAAGTAGAATTAGGATATCTGTTACAAAACTTATTAAGTTACATATAAAATATGATAAATTTGAATGTTTACAAATAAATAACCACATGTTTCTGTGATACATAAAAACAAATAAGTAACATATGTATATGATATAGAAATGTGTTTATATAAGTTTTCTAAAATGTTAATTTTCAAACAGGCGATGATGATGATAAACATATAAAGACACAAATATCCATAGGCGACTGTGTTAGACCATACAATAGTGACTTGTATGGAACAGTTGGACCCTTTGTCAGAATAAAGGAAACCGGAGAAATGTGTTTCGTTACTGTCAGGCATATTTTTGGTGGACTTCAACAATCGAACCATATGTTTATTGGTTCGAAGGTTGTTCATATTCAAAATATTAACAATAATGAGGAAATTGAGCGGGTATGTGGAATGGTAGTGGCTTGTGAGTACAGTGAAGACTATGATGCAGTTCTTGTAAAATTATCTCCAGATTATATACCAAACAGATACAGTTTTGCTGCCGTAAACGAAGAAATGTTTCAGAAAGAAGGTTATCTCCTTAAAATTTACTTCATTACATTAATGGTTAATGCAAAAGATTAATATTTTGGGGCCATTCTTACGTTATTAGCTTCAGAGCTCTATTAAGATAGTCAATAATCAATCATAAGTTCATTGTGCTACCAACATAATTCAGCAGCTGTTCTGTCAATGACTTTTCTTTATTATATGTTTTTTCTATAGAATGCTGCAAAAGAGTAATTGTTGTGAATATATGTATTCGGTTTGTTTTTAGGTTTAAGCGGTGCTCCAAAATATGCAAGTATACATTCAGTTATTGACGTCAGAAACGAATGCCTGAACGAAATGAGTGACAAGCTGTTAATCAAAATAGGGAATCAAACTGGGTGGACTAAGGGTACTCTTCTCATAACCGATGGGATAATAAATAAAGAACAAGCTGTCGTTCTATATGAACATCCAAATCAATGGATTATTCAGGCTGTTCTAACGGTGTTGCGTTTGCACAAGAGGGAGATAGCGGATCTTCAATATATTTGCTGGATAACAACGGTCAGCTTGATTGTTTAGGAATATTGTGCCGCAAAATGACTAACAAGGACGAATATCTGATTAAGCAGCTCGATGATATCTTAACATGTCTCGGAAAACAAATTGGAGGGACATTAGAGATGGATAAGTTCACAAAGGTAAGCATGATTTAAGTGGAAATGATGTTACAAAACAGTAACATAACATTTTCGGACGAAGTCCGTCTGTTATCAGTTTGACTTCCTGAAAAATTTACAGGGAAGGACTGAATGCAAAAAGAATATTCATTAATCATTTTGAAATTACAAACTGAAATCTGTTTATCTAATTAGTCATTCTTAAATTAAAATGTAAAGGATAGTTCTAACCATTCTAGAATTAATGTAAAGGATAGTTCATACAGTTCTAAAATGAAATTTTAAGGATAGTTCTAAATTAAAATGTAAGGGATAGTTTTTTCCACTGTTAAACAAAAGGATAGTTCTAATATAAAAATGTACGAAACTGAGGATAGTTCTCTAACTTTTTGGTTAATTTGTAAATGTTTACAAAATTTATAAAGTCAAACGTAAAATAAGTTAAAGATAAACCTAAAATAGAAGTTGTCCTTCTTTTAAAAAATAATCAATAAAAATATGCTATAATTTTATTTCAATGTTTACAAAATGAACATTTTCTTAGCTTCTAGAAATAATGACCATGCCATTGATATGCAAGCACTGCAAACATTTCTTTTTGTATTAACATAATTTTGCATGCTAATCAGTTTTACTTCGGCCGAGTATCTTTTTAAAGGTCTAACTTGCCCATGCGACCACGTGTATTAAGCAACTTTTGTCTTAAACGACCACTTTAAATTCCCCCCGATCAATTTCTCTCTATATCTTTAATGTATTAAGCGACTTTTGCTCAACGCAACCAGCAACCGCTAATTAGTAACCTAATTAAGATCAATTTTTTTCATTAAACGACCACTTTAACCTGTCAACTAATTGTGTTTTTAGAGAACGCCGCCTCGTAATGTCACAAGTTTCAACAATCAAAACACAGCAAATAAATGTGTGAAAAACTATATTTCCCAAACCGTTTTTAGCGTATGCAAATGAAGTTAAGTATACGCGTGACGTGTATTATCCAATAATATCGAATAAACAATGCAACGCTCCGCCCCTACTGAGATGGTGTATACGCTTCGCTTGTTGACATTTAGACTGCATTGAATTGACCTTGAACTTGATTAGCAATTAAATTAATCGTAACAATTAGATGTAGTTTGTTTATTTCAAATGAAAAAATAAACAACAGAAAACATCTTTACTAATGGGGTTTTTGTGTTGGAGACAAGGAAGAACAACGGAGAAGTTAAAAGATTCAGGAAAAAATGTAAAACATGTACGTACTAGATCAAAACTGTTTTGTCAAATATCAGAAAGTTTTGTTTTTTTTAAATTGGCATCCATATAGATTATCGGAGCATAAGAGAACGTTTCATTAAACGACCGATTTGCGTGTTTCCCTTGCGCGGTCGCTTAATACACGTTTGACTTCTTGTCGCCCCGTCTCATTTATTTCAATTCATTTTTGATTGTCAACTTCTTTTAAATATTCTGCGTAAGAACTATATTTTCTATATGTTTTTTGAAAGTGCATTGCATCTATGTATATTTCTTTTTTCTTTTATTCTTATTATGTATTATGAAAAAAATGAGAGCAAATAAAGTTCAAGAAGGGATTTTTGAAATGGGATCAGAGGTAATTGACCTGCATATTACAGACAATATTATATCGTATTCAAGTAGGAATACAGAAACCGTCAGAGTAGAAAAATAGATCAAATAGAAGACATGTATATGCATACACAACAGTAACATCGTGCTGAACGATCTTCTAGGATCAAAAATATAACATCTTTGATTAAATATGTGGGGGAACTTTTAACAATGAAATGCTCTTGATAAAACATATAAAAGGAGGAAGTCAGCAGATAGATCAATAAAGATCATTTCCTTCTGCTTAACTGAAATATGCATAAGTACATTTATGACTCAACAATCATAAATTTTTAATCATTTTTCTTCAGTTTCACTTTTATATAATTTTGTCTTTGCCGATACACACGATGATTAACAAGTGTCCGTTAATAAAGCTTGTGCCTATTTTGTTTTCTCTCCAATATTGATAATGTACACCTTCAAATTCACTTTAGATGTGTTGTGTTACGATTTTGCACGTTTTTGTTCGACGGGTCACAGTTACGCCATGGGATTGTTGAAATCTTAATGAACCGACCGTCGTAGCGGGCTTTGCGGTGCATGACGCTTAACATATCGTATCGTACGGATTGTTCCTTGGATATATCAAATATGGTTATTGGAAGGCGTCACCTTTGTAATACCATTGAAGACTGGTCAATGACTTATTTCACAACAACAGGTGTCATATTCTGTGTAGCTATAATAATGTTGCCGCGTACTTTACCAATTCAGTGACCTTTCGTCATTGATTTCAACACGTTAGTGCTAGGATTGAATACCGCTTAAGCCAGTGCTAGGCCAAGGGGGCGTGAAAGATGTTTCAAATTACATCATCTTTTATGAACAGACTCGAGTCTGCAGTTTTCAAATAATACAGTTGTTTTCATTGTTTGCGAGGGATCACCATTGTTCCAGATTTTCACAGAGTGAAAAAGCAGATGTACACTGAAATAATGGTCGGGAGAAAATGACATTCTAAACAGTCCTTGGTATGATTACATTGATCAGTAATTGATTTAATTACAATAACTTTCATATTTGATTGTAATTGATTATGATTGATTACTCAGACTTGCCTTTGAAACCAATTAGATTACAATTATTTTAACAGAGTAATTGATTGATAATTGATTACATTCAATGTATAATTGAAAAACAAAATTTAAACTGTGTTATGTGAAATAATGCCTCCTTTGAATTAAAATAGTTTCCATTTAAATCAGATAGTAATCAATGTCAAGCAAAGTGTAATCATTACTGACTGCATTTACGCTGTCATAGATTAAGTAAAATTGAAATAATCAATTTTTGGCAGGGTTATCAATTACAGTGTAATCATGCAATCGAGTAAAATCGATGATTGTGATTAACGATTACCCAAGGTCTGATTCTAACACAATGACAGATCTCAAAGCCCTTTACATAGATGCATGCAGTTTATGCAAGACGCACGATGCGTCAGTTGACCATTATTGGCATGATGTGCCAAAACATTAGATATTAACTCATTTGAAAACCTATGGAAATTGATTCGATTGCCGGGTCGGCAAAATACTACGAGCATAAGGCAACTGGAAATAGTATGGTACGGACTGGGAATGCAGGCCTGCATCATCAGTTATATGACGTTAATACGTTACTTATGCATCACACTCATCAAAAAACGACAGCAAAGATCAATAAGGCATGGCGATGTTCACAGAACGCTGCCCAAGACATTACCCAACCACACTGGAAGGGCACCCAGATGGGCACTAAGCAACAAGGGAGGACACAAGGTCTGGGATAGGAGGTGGAGAGACATGCTCATAACTATAAAAATGAACAATTAAACTGGAAAAATTATGCGTACTATGAAACAAAAAGGGCTAAAACCCATTTTGGAAAAAAGTATTTATTGTGATGTTTAATGTTTAATTATTTGATATGTTGTCCTCTTGTTATGTGTATTAAACAATGATGTATTGCATGATCTGTATGCTTGTTCTGTATTCTGAATATACGTGAACAATAAACTATTGCGTTGAAAAATTCTTAAAAGTGTATAAAGCTATATATCTGATGCAAAAATTATTGTTTTGATTTTAAAAATGAATACTTTTAAAATGTTTGGATGACATAAAATGGCAATAAATTGTCTTAAGGCGAGTGGCGCATGCACAAAGTCATTGCTAAACGGATAAACCCCTACTTGAAATAGCAAAATAATATTATGTTCCGGAACATTTATTCCGTTTACGTACATTATGCATGTGTATTAAATAACAAAGACATTACTTGTTACAACTTTTTCAGTAATCAACCATATAATAATGGAACCAATATAATTTTACTGTTGATACATTTTGTAAAAATATTTCATAAGATATAGATTTATGCCCTTTAAGTATGTATGGGAAAGAAATTTTGTAATACAACGTACGTTTGAATTTAAAAGAATATAAAGCTGTTTAAGACAGGTAGATTGATTGACATTAAAGGTTCACTCACAAATAATAAATTCCATTTAAATAAATATTCCAGATGACAAATGAAGTTGATCCTTATGACAAAGATGGGTTCAAGTATGACTCCCAAATGAGAATAAATATTATTGGTTTTTTTGCGCAAGGGAAATCAACCTTAACGAGGAGACTTTTAGGTCAATCTTTAGATAACATCACATGTACAGACGGCATAGAAGTATATGTGCAAAAATTAAAAATGCAAGGAAGTGCATGGACAACATGCGACACAATGGACATATATGAAGAATGCTCACGGCGAATGGTAGACATAACGAACAGGGAACATGTTTTCCCATTAGAATCAATTGGGGACGATTCCGTAGATGAAACTATCAATGAGCCAGAGGATGGTGAGAAACAAACATTTACACATGGTACAAACAAAACACAAACAAGCGCACACACGTATTCAAATACCGGGCCCGTGCACAAATTGGTTGACAAAAAGTTTTCACAAATTGCTAAAGATCAAGAGAAAGAATTACAAAGACGTTTTTTAAATCATTTAAGAGATGACAAAGATTGCAATGATCAAGACGTACTTTTAGCAAATATTTGGGATTTTGGAGGTCAGTTCATCTACTACGCTACTCATCAAATCTTCCATTCGAAAGACGCAATTTATCTGCTGGTGTTTGATCTGACAAAGGATCTTGACGCAATCATTATTGACTGCGACTTTCCAGATAGACAAGAGAAGATGAGAAACAGTTTATTGTTCTGGGTGAACTCAATACAGGCCTACGTTGGTTGTGATACCTCGAGAGAAAACGTGAAGCCAACGATAATATTGGTAGGAACACACAAAGATAAACTTCAAGGCGACGTCAGCTTAAAATTTCAGGAAGTTTTCGACCTTTTTGCCGGAACAAAATTTAGCATTCACATACATGAGAAACCATTTGCAGTGGCGAGTCTAGATAAAGATGACAAAGGAATACAAAATTTAAAGAGGACAATTTATGAGTTGGGCCTAAAAAATGCTAGGCATGCCAAGATACCGGCAAACTGGATTCCTCTCGAACTTGCAATGCTAAGAGTTAGAGATGAAAAAATGAAGCAAATTTTAGAAATGAAAGATATCATAGCTTTAGATACTCTTAATACTCATCCAATTTTAGACAAAAATGAAATCAAGAAATTCCTCAACTACCATCATGCAAAAGGTACATTTGTTTTCTTTGACGAGGAGGGCCTGGACAAGTATATTGTCCTCAACCCACAATTCATCATAGATGCATTTAGATGCATTATTTCTGCCAAATGGTTTTGCCGGTGGAGTCAAACTGTTCAGATAAATGCAACGAAGCTGAAGCGAGAGGCTATTCTTGAAAGAGATTTGTTAGATACTGTTTGGAGTGAGAACAGGTTTACTGCTTTTAAAGATATTTTGCTTCTGTTTTTAGAGAAACATCGGATACTTGCCGAATTAAGGCGAATGGATGAAAACACTGGCAATATCCAACTTCTTGGCAAATACATGATACCAAGTCTGCTCAACCCTGAGCTTGATCTGCATGAAACAAATGACTTCTTACAGAATAAAGAATACACAAGCATTGTTCTAGGACTAGAACTAGAAGGATTGATATCTACCACAGTCTTTGAAAAATGTACGGCAGCTTTGCTTGGCAAATGCCCCCCTATTGAATACAACGATCAAGTCCTTGTTTCTCAACATGAAGGACTTTATCGTCTTGATCTACAACACGCCAGGTTAATACAAAAGTCGGGTGAAAACATAGAGCTAATGGTTATAAACCTTTGTCCCCCCGAGCACCCAAAAAGTACAACGTGTGATCGTTTTCGACGATATGTAGAGATGGTTCTGACATTTGAGAAATGTAAAAGTCATTTACGCCAGGAAGATGTAAAGCCTTATCGACATTATATCAAATGTAATGATTCTCAGCATGCAGGCCGTGGAAGTCACAATATTCACTATCTTAATAAGATAAGAAATCAACCAAAAGTATGTTGTCCAGATAATAGAAGTCATCCAATATATGTACAGGAGGCTATTGCCGAATGGTTCCTAGAAGAAGGCATTACGGATTTTGAAACCAGTATTATACGAAAAACGTCGAAAAAAGACAAATTGGTTTCGAGAGTAGCACGAGAGTTCGGAATTAATTGGAAAATGTTTGGAATCGCTATAGGTCTATC
Organism: Ruditapes philippinarum; assembly: GCF_026571515.1. NCBI lineage: Eukaryota > Metazoa > Mollusca > Bivalvia > Venerida > Veneridae > Ruditapes > Ruditapes philippinarum. The sequence goes on from NW_026859698.1 coordinate 92,133, forward strand.
ATTTGAAGATTTAAAGTTAATCAGTGACAAATGTGATCAAGTAAAAGAGACAAATATTCTGATAATTTCGATGTTCGATGTATGGAGAAAGAAATATCCGGATGATTCCGACTACATGCATGGGAGAGAAAACCAAATAGAAGAGAACACCGATGTTATTGTAGACTGGGACAAAGTGCGAAATTGCTTTGACTCTAATTAGGGTTGTTTGCCAGATAAACAGGTGAGTAGATACGTTCAAAGAAATTTGACTATTATTATTCAAATTTTACATCAGTCGTAACTTTTTAATTGATTTACATCATACACATTGAACAAGTTTTTTTCATCTGAAAAACTTTCTCAGACATGCCGAAACAAATATCAGTATCTTACAATGCATTGATACAGATATTGATATTGTTTAGTTTAAATCTTACTAACGCAAATACCGCTTAGAATGGGGCTTGAGAGATGTCGCACGTTTTCGCTTTCTCTTGTGACTTATTCAAACCCAATCAACAATTGTCATGTATATATTTATTTATTAATTTATTTTGTGGAGGGATTCCCCGTCCAGATTGATTTCCTAGTTATCATTATCATTATCATTTAGAGAAATGTTTCCTTGCTTTTTTATTAAAATAAGTATTGAGTTATTATTGAGTAATTACAATGAAATATTTTCTATTTCAGCGGCTCATCACGTGCGAGGCTGATAAGTCCTTAGGAAGCATTCTGCCTATCATTGATATTAAGTAACTTTACAATTCAAAGAAATGACCATTTTCATTTGTTTATGTCTTTTTCCTTAAACGCGTTTGATTGTATTATTTTTTTTGCAAGCAAAAATCAGTAAAATATTTTAATGCCCAGTATGAGTGTCTCACGGTTAAGATTATTTTTAATAAAAGGTTTATGGAAAGGGGCACTTATAAGGTGAAAAATATAAAACAAAACAATTATTATATACGCATTATATTATGTCGTTATTTTACATTGTTGGTTACAATACTGAATTCTAATTAGCACCTCGTCCAGTAATAAGTTTGACGGCTGTGTACAGGTCAAATAGAATCAGTATTGTGTTTATTAACAATCTGTAATGATATTTCATTACCGTGCTACAATTTGTAGCACAGAACGTTGTCACTTTTAGTTCAATGAGCTTTGATATGGATTGTTTGAACTCGGATAATTAAAACGAGACTAGACGGAGTACAATAGTGATTTGATATGAGTGTTTAAACTTGGAAAATGATAACGAGTCTAGACGGAGTACAATAGTGATTTGATATGAGTGTTAAATGTAAATGTATGAATTTTGTAAATATGTAACGGTGATGTACTTTAGGAAAACTTTAATGAAATATGTTCTGTTCTGTTCCTAACGAAATTAAAAACAAACATTGACAGAGAGTGATTTTTTTCAATATCAATTTAGCTTTCTTCACCTCTAAGATGGAGTTATATAGTTTATTTGCATTATGGAAAACAATTTAAATGTTCACGTATTTGTCTGATGTAAGTTTATTAAACATATACATATATTACGATATACTCTGTTTTGTTTATATCATACTACAGAATAACCATTAAATTTTCATTATTTTCTTTTTTATGTAAGGCATACCTCAGTGTTAGATTTGGAACGTTCGAATTATACAAAAAATATTGCATTATTTATAGAGATATAAAGATTAAAAGATATTTATATCACAAATTGGCATTCTAGTGTACATATTTGTTCTTCTTTGTATTTGTATAAACATATCAAAACCGTTTTTAGCAGGTCTAAATACCTGGATATTGTTGACTCTATGAAATTAAGAAATATATTAGCTAAACTTAGATTATCATCTCACAATTTATTAATAGAAACAGGTAGACACAATAATATTGATAGAAATGACCGGAAATGTACTATTTGCAACAATAATGACATCGAAGATGAATATCACTTTGTATTGATTTGTACTTTTTATGATTCTCTTAAGAAACAGTATATATCCAACTATTTTACAAGAATCTCTAGCATGTTTAAATTTTTAGAATTGCTGAATTCAGAAAGGAAGTCAGTGTTAACAAAATTAGCTATATATTGTAATAAAGCTTTTAAATTGAGATTTGATTCATTGAATGCCGGATAATGCTATATAAGACCACCTTGTTGTATTGTTTAAAGTTATATAAGGATTGTAAATATTACATGTGTTGTATTAATTACACTCTCACTAGTTTATTTCATTTATTGATATGCGTTTACCATTTTTCATATTCATGCATGTATATATTTGTTGTATATGAAGATGAGCTGTGTATGCTTAATTCAAAATAAAATATATGTTCTGTTCTGTTCTATAGAAGTATCGCTTTGTTTTGTATGCGTATTTACATAGTTTACAGTTTGCCACTATTGTGATAATTATTGTATTAATAAACAGTGATACATATATTGTAATAAACATAGACAATGGTCTATCTGATTAATATAACCAAATTATATAATGTTAAAGCTATAGGAACAAGTATCTGAATTTAGCGTTTAGTTCTTTACACGATATTGTATTTACCTTGTAAATTTATGTAACTTTAAATCTTTATGTCTCCAGATTACGGAAACGTATAGCGACCATCCCTATATGATATATATCAAATGACATTTTTTTTTAAGTTTTATAGTATGTTTGTTATATGTAAATATGATTTGAGGAAAGAAATACATATTTAAAAAGATGTAAGTGTATTATTTTTTCATTTTGTCAGAAAGTTAAAAGTAGTTTATCTTGCATTATAAGATAAAAAACGTACGATAGATTACGAAAAAATACGTATTATATATGATTTACAACATAACTTGATTTAATTGCTTCCTTTATATATTGCGTGGGATTTTTCTGTCCTCATTATCAAATATAAACTGTAAAATATGTTATATTATAATAAAAAAAACTCAAATATATATAACTAATACATATAAATGAACAGAAAAAAACTCACATAAATTTTAATCGAGCAATATTAACAGCAGATTGAGTAAAAATATATATTCAATATCAAATAACAATTAAAATATTGGTAAAATATATATCATGTGTTAAATAAATTGTCTAAAATTCTGTTTTACTAACATTCAGAGGCGGAAGATATTACTAGATCAAGTAAGTTTATAAAAATTGGTTAGGTATATAATATGTATTAAATAAATTGTCAAAAATTCTGTTACATATAGGGGTGGTCGCTATACGTTTCCGTACCAGATAAACCAAAATATTTGAAGAAAGTCAACAACAAAAATGTACAAATATTCATGATTTACACATGATTTAAGAAATAATCTACAATTTATATCTAGTTAATGACTGATTTTGTAGAATTAAACACCATATTTCTACTGCATAAGTAACGCTGTAACGGCTATTTTTGCACGTTCTGACCTATTTTTTGGTATTTTTAGCAGATTTGTGTAAGTTCTTTTCATTGTACACTTCACAATATTTTACTTTCTAATCCTTTAAAAAAAATCATAAACATTAACACGAATATAAAGGCATGCTGCTTTAAAACGAAAAGATTTACTTAGATTCATTCTTATTGAGACTATAATCCTCTCTCACCCTCTTTCTTCTCTTTCCCACTATTTTGTTTTCTTCTTTTATATATGTTCTTACATTTTAGACATCTACTTGTAGTTAATCTATTCTATATAAGTTTAAATATAAATAAATATTTTTATGTGTGTATAATTAATACTTATTCCCTTGTCTAGTATATACTAACTATAAACTTATTTAAGACAAACCATATAGTTCGCCAAAGGAGAAGAATTCTATAAGACTTGTCTTTCATTCTCATCCTTTTCCATTGTGTAAAAATGTTTTGTTTGTTATATATTTGTATGTACATTATATATACTTTCGGGAATAAATATGTTTTAACTAAAACGTTTTTTTACAGCAATAATATCCTCTTCACTTTATTGTAAACAAGTTGTCAGTTGAAAATCAGTTGTTTACTTTTTGCAATAACTATACATTGTATTTTATGTAGTTACATAATATAGAATTATGTGTGACCTCAAGTTTTTTTATTGTTTTGGTGCAGGTGTATTAATATATTTTGTGTGATCTTTATATTTTCTATTCAAGCTTGAATGTAATTGACTGTTCGAAAGTAAATATTTTTGTTTTCTGTAATGTCGTAGAATATATTGATAAAAATTAGAGTCTAGTGGTGTAAATTATGTAATTATATTTTCTTCCGATGAGATGGTTCCTTTATCCAAATTCTTTGGTACATTTTATTTATGTAATCGGTACCAACATGTCATTAAATACTATCCTGTTAAGTCAGCGAACCATCTTTACACTGTGTAAATGATTCATTCCATCATTTCAGTTACTAAGTAGATTAGTATTTGTTAAGTTAGCATTAATTCCATTAAATATGAAGCACAGCTGTGCCGCGTATGAGATTTAATTGCATTAACCCTTAAAGTGCTAGAACCAAAAGTGTTAAGCCTTTGCCACCAGTATAGAGCCAGGCCAGCCTGCACACCCGTGCAGTCTGACCAGGCTCTATACTGATGGCTGTCAAACTTTAAATATTCAAGTTGATATCCCTAAAATTGATAATGGACAGTCCCAAAAATGGAAGTGGGACAAGTCCATTTAAAATATTTATTTTATTTAGCATGTTAAAGGGAGACACAGGCAAAATTTTCATTTCTTAGTTTTGAAATTTTCATTCATTATTCTGTAAATGTCCTCAAAATGAATACACTAAACAGTCAAAGGAACAAAACTTTTCTCCATATAAAGAATAAAATGGTGTTTTCCTAACTTGACCCGCGTGGGTCAGTTTAGAGCGCTAAAATTTCACAATAGTTGTCACTATGTACTCAGGAAACGTTAAAAAGCATGTCAAATCAATTACTTAGGCTTGTTTCAATCATACAATATCCACAATATTTGTTATTGTAGCTTCCAGGGTTTGTTCAAATCGCATGACTTGTTTTTAAACTATTCGGTGATTCCGTTCTCGTCAAAATTTCGTTCAACATATATAGATATATTCAAACTTCAAACCCAAAATATATAGAATTTATACAGAAATTCATGTTGGGACTTTAAGAAATGTCATTTTAAGGTGATTTGAGTACAGAATATCATTTTTATATTTTTGCCATTATTTTGCCTGAGTATCCCTTTAAGGGTTAATGCGTACTTACAAACACTTAGCTATACCAAATGTTAAATATAGTTACTTTTTCAATTTAATCGTTTAACTGAAAATGTGCTTTGTGCTGTTTAAACATGTAAAACAGTTTTTTAAAGTGTCTATAGTAATCTTATATTCATTCAAAAACAATTTAGATGACGCATCTATGTTTACTATATCATTAATAACGTTAGAAATAAAAAAGATAATTTAACATATAAAAATTAGAAACACTGTTGATATCTTAATCAATAGTTGTAGCCCTATAAATCAAGATTGCAAAGTTATGTCTTGATAATGGCATACTACGCTCAAATTTGATATTACTACACGGTATCTTTGTAAATATGAATTAAATACGTTTTAACTTTACACAAAGTAGATATGTTATGCTTTAAAGCTCCATGCCTCCAGATGAGTCAAAATATTTCAATAAAATCAAACTTGAGAAAAATGCACTAAGATGTAAGGAAAAGTAAAAAGTTTCAAGATTCAAGTAATAATTTACATAGTTTGTGCGACTAATTACTGATTTTTCAGTATTAAAAAAAATTATCGCCCTATTACATTATTAAGCTGCATAGGTAAACTTTTTACATCAGTGCTAAATAACAGAATAAACTTGTTTTTGGAGGCAAACAATTTATTAAATGAAAACCAAGCAGGTTTTAGGAAGAACTATTCAACTTTAGACCATATATTTACTATAAATTCTATTATTGAAATTTTGAGAAAAAAGGGAAAGAAATTGTTTTGTATTTTTGTCGATTTTTCTAAGGCCTTCGACTCCATATGGAGAGTAGGGTTATGGCAAAAATTACTAAATACTAATATCAATGGTAAATTTATGAGGCTAGTGTTGAACATGTATAATAACATTAAGTCTTGTGTTTCTAAAAATAATGAAAATTCTGCCTTTTTCGACTGTAATTGCGGGGTACGTCAAGGGGAAAATTTATCCCCTGTACTTTTTTCACTCTTTCTGAATGACTTAGAGAAATATCTTGAAGATAGAAACAATACAGGAATTATATTTTCTACCCAAAGTCAAAATGATGAACTCATGAATTTCCTGAAAATTATAGTTCTTCTTTACGCTGACGACACGGTTTTGATATCGGAAGACCCGAAAAAACTTCAAAAATGTCTGAATGATTTTGTCACGTATTGTAATACTTGGAATCTTAATATTAATGCAAGTAAAACTAAAGTATTAATCTTTGGCTCAAGGTCTGATAGAAATTTCTCTTTTAAAATTGGGGAGATGTCTTTAGAAATTGTTAGCTCATATAAATATTTAGGGACATTGTTTTCAAAATCAGGCAGTTTCTTAAATAACAGAAAACATTTAGCACAGCAAGCAAAAAAAGGCTATGCACTTATTGTATAAAAGAATTCATAACCTAAATTTGCCTATAGACCTTATATTTAAATTATTTGATCATACTGTACTGCCAATTTTAACATATGCATCTGAAATTTGGGGCTATGAAGACCTAAAAATCCTGGAGAGAATACATTGTGAGTTCCTTAGGAAAGTCTTACATCTTAGAACAAGTACACCCCTGTATATGCTATATGCAGAATCTGGCAGATACCCAATTAATATTACAATTAAATGCAGGATGATTGGTTTCTGGAACAGATTAATATTAGGAAACAGAAATAAAATTGCATACAAAATATATCAATATATGATTAATTGCCAAGATTTTGAATTTAAATGGCTCAGCTACATTAAAAGTATACTTTCAAATACTGGTAGGAATGACTTATGGCTAAATCAGACAAATATTCAGAGCAAAACGATCAAATGTGTTATTAATGTTGTCATGTGATTGTAAATTTGTATCATATATTATTTGTTATAACGAAAAACTTGTAAAAGTTTAAGTTAATAAAGTATCTATCTATCTATCTATCTGTGTTATTAAACAGGTACTTTTAGATCAGAATTATCAAATGTGGCATGAAACTCTACAAAATTCAAGCAAAGGGAGAAATTATTCTATATATAAAGAAAATATATGCCTTGAAAATTATTTATTGACTCTTGATAAGGGAGATTTTATAAATATGATTAAATTTAGAACAGGAAACCATTTTTTCCCGATAGAAATCGGCAGATGGGAAGGTACAGATATTTCTGAGAGAAAATGTTCTCTTTGTAGTTTAAATGACATAGGAGATGAACTCCATTATCTGTTGAAATGCACCTTTTTTAATGACCACAGAAAAAAATATATTAACAGATATTATTATAGGAATCCAAACATTATAAAATTTAAAATGTTATTAACGAATTCAAGTCCTATGCAATTACAAAAACTTTGTAAATTCATTAAAATACTATTTGAAACAATACGGAGGTAATGTTTGTAACAAATCATGCAATATAATGTTTGTCAGGGATAAAAATGCTTATTTATATTTTTCGAAATTCTGTCCATTGCCATTATCTGTTCATATTAAGACTTCATGTTTGCTTCACGCTGACTATTGTTGTCATCTTTAATATGCTATATTAATGCCATAACATGCAAACTGTATAATAACGCAATATATACTAGTAACCCGATTCTACATTGCAAATCAAATTAATGTTCCAAACCACTTCCCTACCTGCCTAAATATGGCATAAGTCTAAAAACGCAACACAAATTAATAAATTAATATCATAAGAAAAAGGGTTAAACAATTAGTTTTGCGCAAAATACCTTTTTTTCTGTTGACAGGTACGCACATTAATCCGTGCTTGTTTTTGTTTGAACTAGTAAATAAAGACATACTTTCTAGAAGCGCGACACACTTTAACTCACGATTCGCACGATCTTATTCAAGGTCAACAAATTTGAACCAATCAGATATAACTGAAATAGACACGAATGTCAATACTCCTACAACTGTCTAAAGTCTGTTTTAAGATTAATACCATTTCACACCTGTATAAATATACGACTTCACCGTTTGGAATAATTCTCGCATCGCCCCCCCCCCCCCCACTCCCCTCATCAACGTACTTATTATAATAACTGAATATTTAAATTTACTGAAAATATCGCTTTATAATACTGTTTGCATACACCACATGTCATGTGTTTTGAAATTTGCATTTACTCTGTAATCTCATATGTCTTTTGATTTGAGATAATAAAGTATTGTTCTGTTCTGTTCTGTTCAACAACTATATTTCTACTGCGTTACTAACGCAGTAAAGGCTATTTATGCATATTTTGACCACTTTTTGGTATTATACGTGGTTTATAAGTGCCATTGATAATGTGTAAATTGTTTCCTTTTGGTTACTTCACAATATTACACTCTCAAATACATTTTCAAAATGTTCATGAACATTAGCATGAATCTGGAGGCGTGCTGCTTTAAATCCTTCACACTACAGTGAACACACTATGTGTCGTTAAAAACTGGAAGTTTCTTAAGAAATTACCAGCTTTACTTGGTGATAAGAAACGCAAATTCCCATACATAGTCTGTGCGTTCTTTTTAATAAGACATATTCAGTAAGAATTTTATAGATTTCAATAAATTTCTGCAGTAAAAATACTTTTCTCAAAGGTGAGCATAGTATATCTTTAAAATTGTTATTATTGCACAAATATCATAACAAAATACTGGAAGTATACAAATCTATGTTCGTATACAATCCAGTTACAACTATGTGAAATAATACTTATGGCATTCCATTATTTGTAAAACTGTTTATTATAATTTATTGTAATAATAAACAAATCATTAAAATATGTGAATAGTTTTGTCTTTAACTAACATGGTTGTTTAGCAAATTTTGTGATACATGTCCCATACAGGAATTATTTCAATTCGATTGTGAAAGAAGCTAAAAGCTTAAAGTCATACTCTCAAATCTGTTCCTAGATTCTATCAATACTAAGCATTTCAAGGAAACCACGGCTTGTCCATGTCGGACGTTGAACACACGCGACCAACAAACTTTAGATTCATGGGCCGACGTTAATCTCTCGGCTACTGAAGAGTTAGTCAAAAAATTATTGTCATTGGACGAAAAAGTAGATCGCGACTAACATACATCAATTTCAGCTTTATATTAAATTGTACCTGTATAATTTTAGTAAATGTGATGAACGTACTCAATGAGTTTTAACGCCTTCTTCGTGTATTTATAAAACAAATGTCACAATTTCAAAGGCAAAGCTGACACATTCATTTAAAATAAATACTCTCGTTTTGTTTGAATTCATCAGTGAATGACACCATTCGTTGAACAGCTGGAACAAAGGGAGATAGCTCTGCAATTCGTTGTTTCATTCCTATTTTTGTTACTTCCCTTGAACAGAACATAAGTAGGAAATTTCCTACGACTTCCCTCCGCGGCGTGCACGTCGCTCGGAAGGCATAGGTAACACCAGATGGGTGACCTAGTTAGGTCACTTAGCTGGTGTGACCTAACTAACGGTGAAGGGTGTGGCCCTGAAGAGAGCTGCTGCTCCCGGAAGAGGTGCCTTACTCTATATTGTCTACTTCGTTCAGGAAGCGAGGAACTGGGCCCTAGGGAAGATCTACGACGGAAGGCGGCAAGAGATGACCTCCGTTGCGACTCTACGATCAGCGACGTTGCATGCGAACTAAGTCCTCCGTTGCAGGCTCTACGACCAGCAACATAACAGAGGCCGATATATAGTCTGGGACATATGGGAAACCGGCGCCCAGTATAAACAAAACACACACACATCCGATAGGCATTCTATCGACTAATCTCCGCCATATATAGTTTTTCATAACAATAGCTAGTCATGACCAAGGGCATTTCATTTCTGGCCAAACTTTGCTATAAATAAAAGCGGGCCGGGATGTCATTTGTAATCTCGACATAGTGCGTTCGATTCCCAGGCTTGCTCATAAAATTACTAATCAGTCTTTCGGATGAGACTTTAAATCGAGGTCCAGTGTACGGGTGCTTAAACACTTGGCACGCTAAAGAACCAGGAGAAGTTTCTGCAATTGGGGCATCTATCTGTATCTTGCACTATCCTCCAAAATTATGACTAATACTCTTCTGGGGGACTCGCCCATATGGGCAACCGGTGGCGAGTATAAATAAACTCAAATACACACACAATGTCATATTTTTTCTATATGTCGTCTAGAATATGTGTGTAGCTCCGTTTTAATAACAATGCCGGTTATAATGATCTACAATGTATTTGCAAGATATAACTAGATATAGTTACTTTTGAAATTTTCTAGTTCTTTACAACTTGAAATCAAAGCTATCATTATTTTATATGGAATATGGTTGTGAGAAATAAAATTTGCAACCGTTTTTTTAATGCATCAATGATTCTTCAAACCTCGCTATTGACTAAAAGTGTAAGATTTTCTCTAAGAGTCCATGTGTTGTACGAAACGCCTGAAGCTTCTGGGAGTGACGTCAATTGGCCTTCCAGTGCTTATCCAATGTGATTGCACTCGTGTCATATATATCATTTATATAAGAAATGTCTTGTAATACTGTAGGTACTTTGTACATTTTCATATCATAGAACAATTTAACTTTTTTAATATTTTATTGAAACTCAACAAATAAAAAAACTCAAATATAAAAGTTTTGAACTTTAACAATATTTTCATAATGTAAATAATACTTTTACAAAAACACAAACATCTCAAATAATTTAAATCACATGTTCAACTTACACAATGCTATAATGTTAGAATGAATGAGTAAATTATGCTCACAACCTTGTTTTAATCTCGCCTAATTAACACATATACACACTGTTTAATTACAGCTTTAATATTTCAATATCTTGGACTATGTTAAAAATGGCATAACCATTTCAGAAAGAGAATCAAATAATTTTGTATCAAGTCTTACCCTCAAAATAACCATCTAACATTTTCAATAAACATAAAATAACAGGGTGGTCAATTCAAAGGTCAATTAAAGCACCAAAGCACTGACTTTCATTTTTTCTAATTTGTAAAGCAAACAAAACCGTCTCTGGGGTGCATGATGACCCTGAGATAATTTAATTGAAAAGATCATAATTCTTATAAAAATGAGTAAGTTATTAGGTCACATTGACTGGGCTAGTTTTAATCCTAGCTGCTTAATTTTTTCAATTTGGATGATAATGTTATATAATATTATAAACTCAATGAACCCCAAGGGAAGAACCAATTTTGACATTTATGGCAGACACTAGGACATCTTGAAAAACAAACACTAGGACAGTATGGAAAATAAACACTATATATAACATGAAACTTGAGATCTTTTCAGCACATATTTCAACACAGGCAAGATTGAGCAAAAGATATACTCAAGTTTTACACACTGAATGGTTAATCTTACAGAAAAAACAAACAAATCAAAACAGAAAATAAAACAGAAGTTTCTGAAAACCAAATTCTCCGACTATTCAATCTCGCATGCCCAACTCCAAATTGGTCAAAATCTAACCCGAAAACCTAGCTTTAACATCCATTTGCACCTGTAAATGATTTCAAGCAAACATATCCCTTCGCACAAATATTTCGCATCACATGGAACACGCCCGATGGCCATATTCTACATGTACAGGTGAAATGCAATAAAAACATGCCTTTTTCCACCAAAAAAGTTTGGAAAATCAGGAAAATATCAACCGAATAGCTCTATATGTGAATATTTTCACTCTCCCACAGCTGTCTCTCCTGGAATAAGTAGTCATTATGACTTAAGACACATTATGACTTAAGACACATGGCAGACACAGCACCTTTCATACATTTCACATTTAGGTTTTCATGTATTTGAGTTACCTCCCCTTTTTAAACCTAACTTTCAAGCTCTGTGACAAATATTTTTATGAAATTTCACCATCATTTTGGTCAGTGTGCATGGTAAAGCCTTTACACAAAGTTAAATGCGAAAAAACAAGGTTTGAAAAAAAATCATTTTACCTTAAGGTAGCACTCCACAGTTAATTTCAAGTTCCTGCCGTCAATGTCCTACAAGCAATACGTCTAATAATTCTGATACCAAACTACACAACCTGGAAAAAGAAAACACATTTTGTTGAGAACATATATGACATAAGATTGCAAAAAATTTACTCTAAACACAAGCTGAAAAACACACAAAAAAAATATTTTAAATACACAAAGCACAATGAATTACTAAATAAGCACTGCAAAACATAAAAGTAACAGTTTTAAAACGCTAAAATTGTTCAAGCAGAGGATTTATCACGAATGTAAATAAAACACAAGCACGAGAAAGTTCCCAGGTTCCAGAGACCATACTTCTCAAACAATTTCTCTGACCGAAGTGAATATTTTTTACAAATCCCGCCAAACGTCAAAAAGTGAGATGTTATTTATTTGTTAGCCAATGAAACTTGTTAATTTTGACCTCTCACACAAAGGTTAGTGTTTATTATATTTAGTTGTCATGAAATTTTAATGATTGAAAGGGATGAGGCCACTAAATTTAGGTCAGACTCACCCATATAATTTCCACACTGTAACATTATCAATAGTCTGAACAGATCAAGGTTGGGGACATATGATCTCCATGGATTTTCACCCTGTAATTTGCCGTGGGGCAATGACAGACCAATTCCCAATCCAAAATAGCCTAATTTTTTCACAATAGTCTAACATAGATAAAGAAACCTAAAAATATACAAAATAACAACTATAATAATCAATAAAGAAAATTATCCGTTTTAAAACTACCGCCGATATTTTGGGTCTCTCTTATGGCCATCAATGACAGTTATCTCCCTCTAATTTGACTATATTCCGTATCTCGCCGGTATCTATATAGGTTCCGTAGTACTAAATATATTTGTGCGTTATTTAGGGAGTCGGCCTAGTGAGTTTTCGTATGCTTTGTTCTATAGTGAATCAGTCACATTTGAGGCATAATTACCGATTCCACTGTTCCTGTGAGTTATATATACTGTCTTCAACTTTAAACACCAACACTATCTATGTCAAATAACATGTTAGCCATCTATTTTTTCAGAAATCTTCATTCTGTTGTAAGACTGTTTAAATTCACCACTTTGAAAACTTTTGACTGCCTGTGGGTAGTACATTTTTAATCTTTCCGCCAAAAATGAGTTCTTTGAGAATACACAAAAAACAACTTTTAAAGTCATCCAATGACACACAAAAACTTTTTGACCAATCAAACTAAAGAGAACTTAAACTGGACCACTTCAAAAATTAAAAGAACTACTTTCTATAGATATAGTTCTAACCGGGTTAAACGACATACTGTAGAATCAGGGGTTTTCTTCCTAGCCTACACCAGTATTTAAAATTCCCTGTAACATTGAGGTAAATATACTATGTTCATTTCCAATCTCTTACAGGTGATTTCGATTCGTCAGTCATGTTTTAAATTTTTACCTTGTTTGTACTATTTTGTTGCACAGATATGGATAGATATCTCCTAAAAAACACAATTCTTTTTCACCCCTGTTTAGAATGGGATACATGGATACAAGGGTTTACATTGGTTACTTATGGTTTTACCAAAAGTGTTTAAATAAAAAACGTATTTTTTTTTCCAAAAAATATTTTGAAAAAATGAATTTTGGGTATACAGTTCATACAGGGGAAACACACATTACCACATAGGGTTCAATACAGAGGGGATACTAGAATTTTGTTACCATTTTATCAAATTCAGAGAATCCATACAGTCTACATGAATACAGGGAACAGATGGAAAATTCCCACTGTATCCCACTTGTAACCTTTATGTAACCCTTTGTATCCCTGTATCCCTTGTCATGTGGGGGGGGTGAAAAAAGAATTTGTTTTTGTGCCATATATTGTCCAGGACCCCATTGGAAATTTAAAGCAAAACCACCCTTTAAAAAAACCACGGGTGAACGCGCGGGGGCCATCCCCTTTTACACTACATTTCCCCCCTCCCCATCACAAACCCAAAAACCCCTTTTAAAACTCTTTCCAAAACACCCAAAATTTTGAAAAAAAATAATTTTTTTTTAATTTTTTAAATGACTAAAACTTTTAAATTTTTGAAAGTCATAAATTTTTTTTTTCATACAATTTTTTTTTTTGTCAATACTTATGATGTGTTCCCATACAGTAGCTAGATCGCTCTTATACAAAACCTTGAAATTATAATGAAATTTTATTATTATTATTTATTGATTTAATATTTTCTTTTTTTTTTTTTTTAGAAATCTAGGTTAGACAATTTATTTCTTTTATATCATGTCTTTCAGCACGGATTTAAATCCGTGCTATCAGTAACTTTAAACAATATTCTGTGCTAATTATAATTCTGACTGTTGTAGTCTTAATCTGAACTGATATTTTGATATTTAAGCTTATTTTCAAAATGAAACACTTGATATAATAAGCCATATAGTACATTTGTAAATTTATACATCATTAACAACTCATCTTAGTGGCAGAATTGTACTGATAAGGGGAGATCACTGCGTAGGATGTTGCTAAAACTGTTCACAGCGGTTACTTCCCTTTCTCAGGGCCTGTCTAAAACGCGGACGCCTTAAGCAGACAATATAAACATATAGGGAAAACGCTGACAATATAGACAAAGAGGAAAAAAGCGGACGATATAGATATATAGTGTAGACTAATTGGTGATGATTTTGGGCATTGATGAAGTTTATAAAAATGACGTGTAATTGGATTTATACTTTAATATATAAAAAAATATAATAAATTAGCAAATTGGGAGAAATATTAAAGTAATTTTTGATTGAATGTCAATGAATTTTATATTATATTTATATGACACATTTTCGGAATTTCTAAATATTGAAAACTAATATATGAAACAAATGGATCAAATGAATGTCTTTAGAATTACAATGATGGTACTAAATTGGCAACAGCTGATATGTAATTAAGGATATGTATTTCATTTTGGCATTGTTTTTGTATGTCTTTATAGGCGGACAAAATTTTTGTTCGCAAAATAAAAAAAGCCTTGATTTTTCAAAATCAAAAGTTTGTAAGAGTAATTTTAAATCATAAATTATTGATATAAATAAGTAATGACAGACTGTTGTTTTTTATTGATACAATATAAGCAGAAGCGTGCTGCAAATTAACGGTAATTATATAGTAATAGGTGCTTCCGTCCCACCTGAACCGATTCAACAAACTAAAAGTGAAACACAACATATACATTGGCAAAATGATAAACTTACACAATACCGTAATAACATAGACTTGACACGCTTGCAACGCATTACTGAACAACTTAACTCCTCCCCACAGTCACAACAAACAGTTGACTATATTACACACCAGGTAAGCGACCTACTTTCTACTGCGGCAAACACTACTTTCTCACAAAAATCTCGTGCGCGTAGTAAATTTTATAATAAAAGGCCTTGGTTTGGTCCCGAGTGTCATCGAGCTAGAAAACTTTAAATTTTAAATAAAAAAATGGAATTGGTATATACATAAATATATAATTTATACATTTCTTACTGTTTTATTGTCTGGTAGAACATAACATGATTGTTCAAGAAAATTCATATCTTATTCAGGTTGATAAAGATTACAATGGGGAATATCATTGATATGAACTTACCGAAAAATATGGAGCAACTTCAAAAATGTCCTCCTCGAAACAAAACTGGGGTGTTTTATATCCAGGATAGGAAAACACACTGTACGAATGTTGACACAAATAATCACTCATATATTTTACTTGACTGTGTCCTACAACGAATGCCATTTTAACAATGCCTTAGTGAAAACACTTTATACAATATTTGATACACAATTACACTTTAAAAGTTAAAGAACACAATAATTTAATAATCCAATTCAAATTAACACTTTGTAAGCAATGAAATGAATTCAAAGCATGTAACTTTTTTTTTTGACTCATGTAATATATGGTTCCATGCAAACTGCCAAGGTATAGGTAACTCCACATATGACTGCCTATCAGATTCCAGATTTGTGTGGCACTGCACCAATTGTGGAGATATAAATTATTCTACCTCTCTGTCTGAATCCCTAAATTCATTGTATGAAAATACTAGATTCTCCCCTCTCAATTCCATCATGAGTGAAGATAGTGATATCTCCTCCCCCCATAGATCACACATTAGTTCAAGCAGTCCAGGCACACAACCAATTGCTACTTCCACCCCTAATCCCAAAAATAAGCGAAATCCTCCAAAGGCAAACAAAAAACTTAAAGAATGTGAAAGGTTGTGCGTCTTAAACATAAATTGCCGCTCTATTAAAAATAAAATACAAGACTTACAACAGGTAATATCCCAAGTCAAACCTGACATTATTTTCTGTACTGAAACATGGCTAAAACCTGAAATATCAACTGCTGAAATTTTTCCTGACTTCTTAAACTTCCAGGTATATAGGGATGATAGACTAGAGGGCAAAGGTGGGGGAACTCTCGTTGCTATATCGAAATCCATCCTAAGCCAGGAACAACCTGATCTGAAATCAAAATATAATTCAGTTTGGGCCAAAATGTCCCTTAAAGGTTTTAAGGACATCTATATCTCTTCCTTCTATAAACCTAATGAGAAGGATGAGATACCCCTCAATGAACTTTGGTCTTCCATAAAAAAGATCCCCAAAAATAGTATTGTCTGGGTGCTTGGGGACTTCAATATGCCAAGCATCGACTGGTCAACAGAATCCCTGACAGAAGGTTGTAAGTTCCCAAACATATACACTTCTTTCCTTGAAAATCTCATTAACTTGAACCTACAGCAAATGGTCAACATCCCTACCAGAGGTAACAATGTCCTTGACCTGTTCCTCACAAACATGCCTTCCCACGTACATAGTACAAAAACCCTACCTCCCTTAGGCTCCTCAGATCATGACATAGTCTTTCATGAAATCAAAATTAACAGAGGGCGTCCACTTCAATCAAAGAGGGAAATCCAATGTTATAATAAGGCAAACTGGAATTGTTTAAAAAATGACGTAAGTAAATATGCCAAGGTCTATAGTGAAACACACCACACTGATCCCAACAAAATATGAAAAACAAGATCAACAAGGAAAGGCGGCGTTCAATGAACGCAACCCCCATATGACCCAGCAACAAAGCCTGGATTTCCTTCAAGGACGAACTAAACCACCTTTGTTCTATTCACATACCAACTAAAGTCACTAAAACACGTCGAGATCTACCATGGTTAAACAAGTCCATTATTCGAAAAATTAGGAAACGTGATAGAACTTATTCAAACATTAAAAGGTCAAAGTCCCCATCAAATGATTTGGTCAAAAAGCTCAAAGTACTTAAAAGTGAAATCCAAAGAGAAACTAGGAAAGCATACTGGCAATACCTAGACTCTGTCATTTTTAGCCAAGACTCCCAAAATGTGAAAAATAAAAAATTCTACCAATATGTTAAAAGTAATAAAACTGAAAGCTGTGGTGTGGCACCCCTCAAATCAGAAGGTCAAACATTTACTGATCCAGTCGCAAAAGCAGATATCCTTAACTCCCAGTTTGAGTCTGTCTTCTCTCGGCCTCAGCCCCTTAGCTTATCCCAGGCTTGCAAACAGAAGCTTATTCCAAAACACCACCCATCTATGCCAGAAGTATCTATATCGGAAGATGGTGTGAAGAAACTTTTAAAAGACCTAAACCCAAATAAAGCTTCTGGTCCTGACCAAATATCCCCTAGGTTATTAAAAGAGCTCCATCAAATGGTAACTCCCATACTGACCCACATCTTCCAGATCTCACTTAAAACAGGTATTGTCCCAGAAGACTGGAAGCATGCAATAATTGCCCCAGTTTACAAAAAAGGCCCAAAATGCAAACCCAGCAATTATAGACCAATCTCCCTCACATGCATAGCGTCCAAATTGATGGAGCACATCTTAGTGTCCAATATTATGTCCTTTTATGATAAACACAACATCCTTAGCCCCTATCAACATGGCTTCAGGTCAAAACGGAGTTGTGAGTCCCAGCTAGTAAGCTTCTCCCAGGAAATTCATGACAATCTTGAAAGTGGCCAACAAACTGATGTCATAGTCATGGATTTCAGTAAGGCATTTGATAAGGTGGACCATCACAAACTTGTGAGTAAACTAGAAAGATTGGGTATAAGTTATGAGGTCCATTCCTTCCTTAAGTCACGCTCCCAGCAAGTTGTAGTTGAAGGTCAAAAATCAGGAATTCTACCAGTTCTCTCAGGTGTCCCCCAAGGCTCGGTATTAGGTCCCTGTCTTTTCCTTTCTTACATAGATGACCTCCCAGATAGTGTCAAAGGTAAGGTTAGACTCTTTGCAGATGATACTGTTGTCTACCTAACCATCAGATCCAAACAAGATGCCCAAACCCTCCAAGATGACCTTCATGCTTTAGAAAAATGGGAAAAAGACTGGTCCATGGAATTCAACCCTGACAAATGTGAAGTTCTCAGGATAACAAGAAAAAGAAACCCTGTAATATTTCCTTATACCCTCCATAACATCCAACTAAACTCAACTCAAGAAGCGAAATACCTAGGAGTCTCTATTAGTCAAGACCTTTCATGGACCAAACATATAAACAACATCACATCTAAAGCTAATAACTCCCTCAGATTCATTAGAAGAAATGTTAAAACTCCAAATAGAAAGATAAAAGAAACTGCATATAAGACTTATGTTAGACCCCAGGTTGAATATTGCTCCATAGTTTGGCATCCTTGGCAGAAATACTTAATTTATAAGATAGAGCAAGTACAAAGATCAGCTGCTAGATACATTTTTAATGATTATGACTATACAAGTAGTGTCTCAAAAATGATAAATGATCTTCATTGGCAAACCCTTGAACAGCGTCGAAACATCAGTGCTGTAACCTACTTGTATAAAATCCAAAACAACATTGTTTTTGTAGACCACCAACACCTTACTCAAACAAGAAATCTGAACTACCTGATACCCTACTCAAGGACACAATATCATCAAAATTCTTTCTTTCCTAGGAGCATACGTCTTTGGAATAGCCTTCCCCTAACAGTTCAGTCTAGCCCCAGTTTAAACATCTTTACTGAGAGGCTTGACCCATTCTATAAATTCTAAACTGCACACTATGTTTTTAAATTAATAGTATTGTAGAACTTTTATTATTTTAACTTTTTAATTTGCACATAAATAAATTCTTTTATTAACAGTTCCCTGACAACGCGCCTGCTAGTCATAATCATAATTGATTGTTAAGCAGTATGATGTAGATGTAGATGTAGATGAGGGATGTGCACAAAAATTGACTGTATATAAACCTTACCATTAACAGTTTTACCATTAAATAAGTTGCAATTACAAAGTTGTGAAAAAAAATACAAAAGATCAAAAACATAACGACTGAAATTAATTTCATGATTGGTCCCAATGTTGGTTTTTTCTATATTGTTCTTTGAAATTGATGTCTTAATTGCTCAATATCTAAAGAGCCGACAATTTTAATAATGTGACACAGTCATTCACACTTAATTGTAATGCTTTAAGTTAATTTGCAACACCGGTAAACGATAATTTTCAAAAATATACTCATTCGCCCACTATTTCATAATTATATATGTACACAAAAATAGATTCGGCTAATTTGTCAATTAATGTGCAATATAGAAACAAAAGTAAATTACAAATAATAGTAAATTGTATATTTTGAAAAGAATGTCAATCTACACTATATATCTATATCGTCCGCTTTTTTCCTCTATGTCTATATTGTCAGCGTTTTCCCTATATGTTTATCATGTCCGCGAATTGCGTATGCAAAGTGTTCAAATATATTCAAACTTATTTCTTGTGCCCTTATTCAGTTTTCCGCACGTGACTGTTGCATGTTTTGTACTGTTTAATTAAAAGTTATTTAGTCAATTAACATGAACAAATAAAAAACATAAATTTAAGAATTTGAACAAATAAATAAACTAAAGTCTTTTTTAATTATTATAATAATTACACCTTTATAAAAGCCAATTATTAGCCTTTAATATGAATTTAACTATGCTCTAAATTTAAGAAGTTGAACAAATATATAAACTAAAGTGTTTTTTAATTATTATAATAATTACACCTTTCAGATATTACTTTATAAAAGCCAATTATTAGCCTTTAATATGAATTTAACTATGCTCAGTCATTTTACACTATATATCTATATCGTCCGCTTTTTTCCTCTTTGTCTATATCGTCACCTATATGTTTATATTGTCCGCTTAAGGCGTCCGCGTTTTAGACTGCGCCGATTTTAGCTAAACTGACCTTGACCGCAGGTATCAACTTCCTGTTGAAAGTTTACAAAGTAAATTAAAGTTTCACTAAGTGAGAAGTTGTGTCTCTGATAATTATTTAAAGAAATGCTTGTCCATGCAGTAGACGAACGAGATTTAACTTAAAAAAACAGATGGAATTTGTTTTTGTTTAAGAGGTGAGTTTCGTTTTCACGTGCTACAGGTGCGGTATGCCTAAAATACGAAAGTGAGATTTTTGACGAAAGTGAGCGAAAGTGAGCGAAATTGACTTTTAAAATTTGAATTGTACCGGTTTAATAGAATTTTACAGTAAAATTGCTGTTTGTAGACGTATATTATTAGCAACTTATAACATTTCTCTTCAATAATAATCCCTATGATAATTTAATCGCCATTTATTTGCACAATTTCTATACACAAGTTCTATGATCTTCCTTTCGCTCACTTTGGAAAATACGAAAGTGACATGTAAAATATTAAATATAGAGTTTAAATTGAAATTAATACTAAAATTGCAGTTTGCAGACGTATATTATCAGAAATATATAATAGTTATTTTAAAAAATAATCATTATGATGATTTAATCACCATTTGTTTGAATAATTTCTATACACAAGTTCTGAGATCTTCCTTGCGCTCACATTGAAGAATACGAAAGTGACTTGTAAAAGATGAAATAAAGCGGTGAATTGAAAGTAATACATATATTGCATTTTTCAGGTGTATAATATCAGAAATTAATATTATTTATTTTCGAAAATAATCATTATGATGATTTTTGCCCCATTGTTTTCTACATAATTTTAATATATACAAGTTCAGCAATCTTCCTTTGGCTCACATAGAAAATACGAAAGTGACCTCCAAAATATCAAATATAGAGTTTAATTGAAATATAGTGTTAAATATCAAATTATTAATTTCTGAAAATATACGTTTACAAACTGCAATGTAAGTACATTTTCAATTCAAACTCTATATTTGATATTTTACAAGTCACTTTCGTATTTTTCAATGTAAGCGAAAGGAAGATCACTGATATTGTATATAGAAATTATGCAAAAAAGGGGTATAAAACTATAAATAATCATAATGATTAAACTAGAAAATAAATCATATTAATTTCTTATAATACACAAACTGCAAATTTAGTACATTTTCAATTTAAACTCTAAATTTAATACTTTACAAGTCACTTTCGTATTTTTCTATGCAAGAGAAAGGAAGATCGCTGAACTTGTATATAGACATTAGGCCAATAAATGGTTATGGTTATTTATTATAATATATATAATAAGTTGCTAATAATATATGTCTACAAACAGCAATTTTACTGTAAAATTCTATTAAAACGGTACAATTCAAATTCTAAAAGTCACTTTCGCTCATTTTCGCTCACTTTCGTCAAAAATCTCACTTTCGTATTTTAGGCATACCCCTACAGGTGTGCTAATTTATATAGCCAACTGTTTTGACGTCTGAACTTAGATATTTTGTTCTGGGCCAAGAATCTCGCTTCTTAAATGCCCATACATGTAATAGCCAAATATCTTGACCAGTTCAAGACTAATAATGATACCTGTGTAAAAGGTGAGATAACCAGGTAACTATTTAAATTAGAGCTGTCATTGCGCGCGCTGACTACAACTTTCGAAAATATCTCTCTGAAAAAATATTTTATTTCTACTAACTTCCGAAGTCTGAGTAGGTGAGACCCATCCAAAGTATTACTGTAAACATAAATACAGTAATTGCCATTCATAAATTTGATCTCATCCTGTGCTAAAATGGTAAAATAACATTTTATTCTGTACAACAGCTGATTGAAGGTCAAGGTCGTCCTTTGTACGCTGACTTCCTGTTTATAAATTTCAACTTCCTGTGAAAAATTTTGAATAGGCGTACAGGTAAATCTTTGCTCTAGTCATAAAATCTGAAAGAGACAGGTATGTTTTTGTATTCAATATTACTTGTCCTCTGTTCCTTAAGCTACATGAGAGTTCCAGACTGTGATGATGTCTGTAAATCACACAGAGAGGTGAAACCACTGTGTCAGAAAAGCAAGCTCCTGCTCACATGCTGTACTATTAAGCCCAAGCAGCTACTTAGACCCAAAAACTTACACAAATGTAGCTACAAGTCGGCATTATTCCTCAGTATCCTTTTATTATTACAATCTACGGATGTTGAATCAAACCCTGGCCCTGGACCTACCCTAATACCTGAAGTAGTAGGTAATACCTCTACTGTATTTCCATGTGGTAATTGTGAGTATTTCCATGTGGTAATTGTGAGCAGCCAGTAACATGGTCTTGTAAGGGCGTGGAGTGCGACTTCTGCTTCATATGGTACCATGCAGACTGCCAGAACATATCTGACAGTATGTATGACAGACTTGGTAATGATTCTCGAGTTGGGGTCTGGAAGTGCATTGCATGTGATAACATGAATATAACATCATCAAGTCTCTGTAGCCTCCACTCATTCCACACACCAAACAAATTCGGTAATCTTACCAACACTTCAAGTTCTATCGATTCAAACTTTGAAAATTGCGAGCATCCAGTCTCTACATCTACGCCGAAAAGTAAAAGTAATGACAAGAAAGCAAAACACAGCACTAAAAACAATATTAAACGCTCCCTAAAAATCCTAATTGTAAACTGCAGATCTATTGTGGACAAAAAATTAGAGTATGAAAATATGGTAACATCAACAAACCCAGATATTATAATTGGAACTGAGTCTTGGTTAAAACCCAAACACTTTGATAATGAAATTTTCCACCCAAACCTAGGTTACACGCCCTACAGAAGAGATAGGAAGAAGCAGGCTGGGGGAGGAGTATTTATTGCTGTCAAAAACTGCATTATAGCACAAGAAGCCACCAACCTCCAAACTGATTGTGTAAATCTATGGGTCAAAATTGAAATGCAAGGTTCCAAACCACTGCTTGTAGGTTCTTACTACAAACCTAAAGAAAATGACCCATATAGCCTGGATGAGTTCAATAAATCTCTATCCATGGCTACCAAGTCAAATGCAACAGTATGGGTAGGCGGGGACTTCAACATGCCAAAACTTGATTGGTCAAATGTTACTCCAACCCCGGACTGCAAACTTCAATCACATTATAGAGATTTTATTAACATTCTTTTTGATAATAACCTTACCCAATTAGTCAAAGACCCAACCCGAGAAAACCATATCTTAGATCTGTTCCTGACAAGTAACCCCTCCATTGTAAACAGAGCCAATGTAATCCCAGGTATCAGTGATCACGATGCTGTCCTGGTCGACACAAATACCTCCGCCCGTATAAAGCTCCAAAAACCACGTAAAATCCACCTATATAATAAGGCAGACTGGGACGGTCTTAGGTTACATATGTCCAACCTTCATGATTCTCTTGCCAGGTCAAAAAGTTACTCCAACAAATCAGTGGAAGAGTTATGGCAAACATTGAAACAATCTCCAGCTCAATTGAGGAAGGGGTCAATACTTTCATCCCATCAAAATGGTCATCCTCCAAAAATAAACTCCCCTGGATCAAGGTCAACCTCAAACGTCTATATAGGAAAAGGGACAAAGCCTACAAGCAGTACAAGGGCCATAACTCAAATAAATCTAGAGAAAAATATCTCAGCATTAAACATCTCTGCAGAAAAGAAACTAAGTTAGCCTATCAAAATTACTTGGAAGATATACTAAACATTAACAACAACATCTCTGAAGAACATGAACAAACACAAACCAGACCAAACACCAAAAAGCTATATTCACTATTAAAACACTCAAAACAAGACTCTTTTGGCATTGACTCACTGAAAAAACACAATAAACTGTATACATCAGATCAAGACAAGGCAACAGTACTAAATGAACAATTTCAATCAGTTTTCACATCTAAATCCCCTGTTTCTCTTAAATTCCTTGCTGATATGAAAGTACAGGATCAGGCAGATACAGGTAGAGAGGTTCCCCACACATCATTTAGCCCCCATAACCCCATGTGTGATATTGATATCTCTGTAAAAGGTGTTGAGAAGCTCTTAAAAAACCTTAACCCCCATAAGGCTGCAGGACCTGACCAAATTAGACCCATACTGCTGAAAAATACCAGTAAAGAATTAGCCCCTATAGTGTCCAAACTTTTCCAAAAATCACTGCAGTCCAGCACTCTACCAGACATCTGGAAAATGGCGAATGTGGCCCCTGTCTTTAAAAAAGGTAGCAAGTCAGACCCAGCAAACTATCGCCCTATCTCTCTTACCTGTATCTTGTGTAAAACCCTGGAACACATTGTCTCCTCCAGCATAACAAAGCACTTTACTAGATCAAACTTGTTCTATGAATTGCAGCATGGTGTCCGAGAAAAAAGGTCATGTCAATCCCAACTATTAATGCTTATAGATGATATCCTACGGTCAGTAAATCAGAGAAGCCAAGTAGACTTAATCCTTCTTGACTTCTCTAAGGCCTTTGATATGGTCAACCATGAAAAACTTCTGTATAAGCTGCATTTCTACGGTATAAGAGGTCAAACTCTTAAATGGATCAAAGGTTTTCTTGACAACAGGTCACAGTCCGTGGTGGTAAATGGCTCCACATCCCGCTCCATACCAGTCTCCTCCGGTGTTCCCCAGGGCTCGGTCCTCGGACCTCTCTTATTTCTTATATACATCAATGACCTTCCTGAATATGTCCAATCCTCTAAAGTCCGCCTATTTGCTGATGACACGGCCATCTATCTATCTCTGACTGTCGCTTCTCATTCTAGCTTACTGCAACACGACTTACACCAACTTGAACAATGGGAGACAAAATGGGACATGCAATTTAATCCATCAAAATGCACGGTTATCCAAATCACAAAACGAAAAACAGTCATTCCAACACAATACCTTCTACATAACACCACATTAGAAACAGTCTCATCTGCAAAATACCTTGGCATTACAATATCAAATGATCTAACATGGAACAAACACATAAACAACATCACAACAAAGGCAAATCAAACACTTGGTTTTCTACGCCGAAACATCAAGGATCACTCAGAAAGGTTAAAGTCAACTGCATACAAGACACTTGTTAGGCCCCAGCTCGAGTATAGCTCCACGGTCTGGTCCCCCTACACAGGAACTCTCATTGACCAGATAGAGTCCGTCCAGAGAAGGGCTGCTCTGCTAGGTGGGTCAAACATGACTTTGGCCGTATGTCGAGTGTCACTGACATGTTGACTTCCCTTCAATGGAGGCGCCTTGACCTTCGGCGTATTGACCAACG
This sequence comes from Ruditapes philippinarum, assembly GCF_026571515.1. Classification (NCBI taxonomy): domain Eukaryota; kingdom Metazoa; phylum Mollusca; class Bivalvia; order Venerida; family Veneridae; genus Ruditapes; species Ruditapes philippinarum. The sequence continues at coordinate 117,881 of NW_026859698.1, forward strand.
CCTGGTCATGTTTCACAACATCTTGCATGACCAGGTGGCTATCCCTTTCCCAAAATATATCGTCCCTCTTACAAGATCATCAAGAACATCCCATCCCCATGCATTCCAACAAGTCCAAACTAAAACTGATTACTATAAATATTCATTTTTCCCAAGAACAATAGTCCACTGGAATGCTTTACCACCTGATATCATGAACTTGTCTGGCCCCGAGTTCAGTCTGGCTGTAAGCCGGATTGAACATACGTCTCCCTAAAATACCTTCTCTATTTTTAACCTGTTTTTAACAATATACTCATTCCATATTCTTTTATTTCAGTTCTTTTACTAACATTCTTGTCAGTTGACGCGCGTCAAGTCTAGGTCCCCAGCAGGGGTTTGACTATATGGAAGATAGATAGATAAATTCAGTGCAAAGCATATCAACGATATATTGATATCAAGTGACTAAAATCAACGATACACCGATAAATCGATAATATCCTATACTCACTTGTCTGCCATTCACTTTCATACCTGTTTCAATGATTTCAGTCAAAAACATGTTCTGTACAGTGTCTTTACCACTGCATGATTTTTTCCAGACAATATTGTTTGTCACCATTGCTATAAAATAATTCCACTATATAACAAAAGCATAACATAAGATATAAATAACTGCTTCTGTATATATTTTGGGTGAATTTTATAATTTCTAGACATTTAATTTATAAGTCAAAAGTATCGATTTTTTAAAATGTGTATCGATTATTGATCGGCAAAAAAATATCAATGATACATCGATATTGTCGATATCGATGACAGCTCTAATTTAAATGAGACTTGCCATTTATAAGTTGTATCTTTTTAACTGAAAATTGATTTATCGGTCTGACAAAATAGAATCCTTGAAATTGCACTGCCTTGTAATAATAGTCAATAATCCAGGAACTTCTACAATCATGTACAATTATCCTCAGGTGTGAACGTTCATCAAAAACTGATTTCTTCATATATATACGTCAAGGTATATAACTTGCTGTAGCGTATTTCCCAACACTTGACGGTCAAAATTTTGCTCTCACATGTTTTTAAAATACCAGTAAGACATATTTTCATATCTATATGTGCAAACAAAGCACAAAAGAGATCTTCATAACATGCTTTTTATGCTCCCGAACATATAGTCGCCGCTTTGTCTGTCCCTCTGTCCGCACTACAGAATAGGGATAAGGGGCCATGTAACTGTAAACAGAACAAAAGGGAACAATAGAATTCATTCCGTAACAATAGAATAAGGGGCCATGGCCCTCTATTAAACAAAAGAAAATAACAATAGAAATGGCCCATTATCCCTATTCAATCGGACATCATGAAACTTTGTAGGTAGATAGATCACATTGGGTAAAAGTGCATTGTTGAAGAACCATAACTCTGTCTTGCCTAATTTTGGAGTTAAAGCCCTTTGTTCATTTTGACACATTGAACTTTGTCCTGGCATTACTCTTATTATAAGAGATATCAACATGAAACTTTGTAGGTAGAGAGGTTCTTATTTTGAAGTTATTGCCCTTTGTTAATTTTTTTTATACTTTCCTGTGTCCTTTTTGACTTTTGTCCGGGACATAACTCTAAAACTATTAGAGATATTAACATGAAACTTTGTAGGTAAATAGATCTCATTGGATAGAAATGCAATGCTAAAGAACCTAAACACAGCCTTGTCTAATTTTGGAGTTACTGCCTTTTGTTCATTTTTACACTTTTGAATTTTACCCGGGACATAACTCTGAAACTATAAGAGATATCATCACAAAACTTTATAGATACCGTATAAGTGGTTTTTTCTGCGGGCTCCAAATTCTGCGGTTTTTCCAAATTTTGGCATGTTTTTATTTCTGCGGACTTTATTTCTGCGGCACATCCTTTGGACAAACGTGATTTAAATTCTGCGACTCGTCTTATCAAAATCTAAGTCACATTTCTCAACCTATTTTTTCGCACGTACACATTTTTTTAGCTTCGTCACCGCAAAACAATAAAGTAATTACAAACAAATGTACTGTTTGCTTGCAAACAAATATAATGCGCAACAATAGAAAGGTATGCAGCTTTTGATCATCGTGAAATGACGTGTGAAAATATAACCCTGTAGTATCTTTAATTCTATAATTAAAAAGTTGATAGCAGTTGACCGTAAATCAGATGACAATTATAGAAGACGACGATTATTTAGCAGTATAAGGGTTGAAATGGTTTGAAATAGCTATATTCTTAAATTAGCATCATTAACAATTAGTACGTCCTTTAAAAGCACAGATTACATAATAAGCCTACAGCAATTTAATACAATTTGAAAACCCCCTTACCGTTATAATACGTTAGTCGTTATTACTGTAGACGAAACAGGTCATAATGCAGGACACATATCGTAGCAGGTGAGTGAAATATTCTGCGGTTTTTATTTCTGCGGTCATGAAACTGACCGCAGAAAACGCAGAAATAAAGTCACCGCAGAAAAAACCACTTATACGGTAAATAGATCTCATTGAATAGAAGTGCAGTGCAAAAAAACATAACTCTGCATTGCCTTATTTTGGAGTTTTTGTCCTTTGTACATTTTTTTATATACTTTCCTGTGCCCAAAACCTTCTCGAGAGCATCACCCGGTTCAACCGGTTCTTGTTTGCATTTGGTAATAGGAAAAGTGTGCCCCTGCATGACTGTCATGGCTCTTGTTTTTTTGTTGTTTTTTTAATAAAAGCTTTTTGCAGTGAGGGTGTTATTTACCGCCTTCAGTGATACTTGTTGCTTCAAAATGAAGCATTTGCATTCCAATATTATCTTGTTTTTTGGGAGAGAGTTTATCAACAAAAAAAAGAAGAAGGAATATTAAAAACACTCTAAATGGCAAAATTTAAAATGTTGCAGGCTTTGTTTGATAAATGGAAAGGTTAAATGCAAGCTTGTGACAAAGCATGCCTTTTAGCAGCAGTTTCATTAAGGGTTCAACTTTTAAACGTGAAAATGGTGAATAATGTCAGAATTGAAAAAAAATCTGAAGATATTTTCATAAAGCAGTTGTCACGGTGATCGTGGAACCTTCAATGACACTGTGTCATTGCATGAAAAATGGCACATTCTGTCTGCAAATAAAAAATAATTTGGTCCTAAACAATTAAACAGTGGGCAGACTGTGTAAAATGTAAATTTGAAAGGGGATCAGTGTGTGTATTTGGGTATATTTATACTCGTCACCGGTTGCCCATATTGGCAAGTTATCCAGAAGAGTATTAGAAGAGTATTAGTCATTTTAGATTTTGGAGGATAGTGCAAGATACAGAGATGCTCCAATTTCAGAAGCTTCTCCTGGTTCTTTAACATGCCAAGTGTTTCAGCACTCATACATGGGACCTCGATTTAAAGTCTCATCCGAATGACTGATTAGTAATGTTTAGTTGGCCAGTCTGGGAATCAGACCCACCATGTCAATTACAAGTCTCGCACTCAAACCGATTGAGCTATGCTGACTGGCTAAGGGGATCAGAAGGTAGGAAGCCAGCATATTACAATCTCAAAAATCAGGTAATATATCATGAGGCCAGTAAGGGTGGTTGAGTATTTACTGGAACCACCTGACGAAGAAAACGATAAATTGAACCTAGTTTATATAATTATAAGAGCTTAATAATTTTTGTCAAGACACCAATGCATTATTGACAGTGTTAATTGCACGGGACCCATTTACAATTGGAAGAAATAAAATGCCAGTGCTAGTCTCTGGCCTCAGGATGTGTGAAATATTTTTGTCCAACATGTAAATCATTTATGAAATGTTACATAATCTAAACAAGTCTTTATGGAGCCAACCCCAATAAAAAAGAACTCTGTTACATATGTTAACTTTGAGCCATTGAGTTCATGGTGCTAGCCTGCTAGGAGGTTGTGAGTTCAAGGTTTTGTTATAGAAAGTTTTTTTTTGCTGGAATCAAAATGAATTGTTTGGGTGAATTAACTGGTGCTTGAGTATTTTGTTAGAGAGTAGACATTGTTTTACTGTTAAATTGGCCATAAAGTGATTTATGTAAGAAACTGGGATTTTGTTTTTGTATAAAATTTTCAAGTTCTGTAGTGTTCCGAGGATTGAAGATTTTCTTACATTTTTTGCTTTCGGTTGCCATAAGATTTATTTGTATTTTTTCCACTCATTGTTGATGATTCACTGTTGGAAATCCCCTACTTTAAAAACTATGATTATATTTAAGGCCCATTAAGCCTCAAAATGCAAATGTTCTTTTTTTAGAATTATTTTGAAGTCCTGTTGCAATTTCCAAAAGTTACTTTTCAGTGTTTTGGCAATCAGTTAAGCTACAGTTATTAAGTATTTTGAATGGAAGTCAAAATACCACTATGTTAACATTTTGCTACCTTTATCATAAATTATTTCACATTCAGTGCTGTGGTACTTTCTTCAGGTAATAAGCATGTTACATTTATTCTAAATCCATAATAATTTATCTTATTTTTCTTCTTCTTTTTTTTGGTGAATCCCAAAGAGTGTCCCGGTCATAGGTAAAATAGGGTCAGTGATCCACCTACTATTTTGCCTTGCAATTCATTGTACTGTTATGAAAAACATAAGGGTATAATACATTTATATCATACATAATTTTATGATATATATATTACAATATACAGTAAAGTCCATAATATCTTTATTATTCAAACACTTTAATGCCTTTTTTCGACAGGAAGAAATTTTTATTACTTAAAGAGACTGCAATGACCTTCAATGACTAAATGCTTCTGCAGGGCAACATAATGTTTCATGATATATTAATCTTTTCTGTTTATGTTGGAGAAGAAACAAATGTATCAGATTACACCAATATTTCAAATATTTCTCTACAAAAATATCAGGCCAATATAAAGTTAAAATTTGGTTTTGGTTTGATTTAACAGGCAACAGTTTTTAAAATTACATAAAAATGTTTGGTTTTTTAATAGTTTAAGAAATGTGTTGTTTTTTGCCATTTTTTTGTAACAATGATATCAAAATGTGTATCCATCTTTTTTTTCTTTTAAAAAAATGAAAAATAAAACCACATTAATTTTGATTACTAGTATATGCATTAAATAAGATTACCCTACCAATGACGATAACATCAGTCTGTCAGTTATTGTATTAAAAATGGACACAAGTATGTGACTCTTGAACTATTGTTAAGTTTAAGGTGTGGATGAATAACAATAAAAAATACTTCTGCCATATTTAATTACCCACTTCAGAGTCAGATAGAAAGAATTTTCATACAAATTATAGTAAAGGCCAACATAAATGTTGCTATGTGGTTCTTGTCAGGATTTCGAAATACACAATTCCTGTAATGTATTTTTATAAAATTCAGTAAATGTTGAAAACGGCTTATGGGTAGTAAGGTAATTATAACTACAAAAGGTAAATGAATGAAATTTTATGTGTTTTTTTTTGTCATGATTTTGAACTACATAATTCCTGTAATGTTTTGTTATGTATTTTTATTATATTCAGAAAATTTTGAAAATGGCTTAGATAAATATGAATAAAAAAACATACTGCAAAGGTAATTAATTAAATGGTGGCCAAGTGGTTAATGTGTTGGACTTGTGTAATCTAAAGAAAGCCTTACAGAATTATGCATTTTTCATTCAGATCATGTGACTTGATAATTTCATGAGCAGAAAGGATTCTTTTGTCCAAAAATAAAAATTTAAAAAATTAAAATAAAAATAAAACACTGGAAGAAATGAAGTCTGTGTTCATAGGATATTTTGGGTTTTTTTTTAATTAACAGAGAAAATAATGAAATATGTTTGATTATTTGTGAGGTATTGGTGATTACCAATAGTTTGATTTTGGAATTTCCTGGCTAAAATCTAACACAACAAAGGTTGGAAAATCAAATATTTACATGAAGCTTGAAAGTGAAACTATGGTGTTTCTTTCAATATTATGGTCGATTCTTGAATATGTTGTTATATAGAATGTTTCTAATATAACACATAAAAACTGTGGATTAAGATTTAACAGAATAAAATGTTCTTCGCTGCCATTTAAAGTAGGCCTTTAACCGTTACCAATGATTTTTGTGCTTTGGCCATTTTGCTGATAGGGAAAATTTAATATACCATTATTATATAAACAGGAACATTCAGTAATTATTTATTGTAGTTGTTTCGGATATATGCCTTCATCAGATCAAAACATAATACAATTACCAGAAGAAACATAATTATATTTCTTTCAAACGGGCATTCTGGAATTATTCTTTTTCAAAATTCAAACGCAGAAGATGATATAGCTTTATATAGTCCAACACAATTGTCTTATTCAAGGGAAAATATGTAACAAATGTTCTCCACATTTCATGTTTTATCAGGAACCCAGTGTTTATTCTTAAGTGCCTAATTTGACATGATAAATTGTTTATTAGTAACTTAAACAATTATAATATCACTGTATTGCAGCCAGCCATATTTTACACAGCCAACATTTGTCTCTCTTATCACACAGAATTGCATTTTAACATTTTCAGTTTTTAACGTTTTTACCCATGGATTGAATTCAGGTGCAATATTTTGATAAAACACTACAGGGAATTTAGTGGAGGCTTTAAAATAAAGCTGTGTGATACATGATAAACTGGTGAGTGTTGGTGAATTTAAACTTTGTATAATTAATGATGACATATATCAGAATCTGTGATTATTTATTGTTTGTCAAATGTTTTACAATAAGTAACAGTGGCATGTCACTGTAAAAAAGTTTTGACATCATTTATAATGCTAATTTGATTTGGTGTTGTTGGTAATGAACAGTGATAGACCTTCTGTTGTTTTTGAAACACTTCATGCATTATAAGATGTATGTTTGCATGGTTAGGAAGATTTCATGGGTCCTGTACTGATCGGCAAGTAATGTGCTATTTTTGTGTCTGTAGAAGCGAGATTCTGACCCAGAGCGAAAATATCACAGAATCTAGCTTTGACATATCAAAATATTTTGACAAGATCCTGAACTGCTCTGTACTAAGTCTACACATAAAAGGGACATAGGGGTTTTTCATCAACAATTTTTGTGTGACTTAAACAGTACAAAACTATAATGAGATATAAAAAAAACAACAACTATTAAAAGTGCTTACAACATTTATATCATTCTGATAATGGTTGTTCTTTAAATACAGGAAACGGTCTAAAGGCTGAAGCGCTGTATTAGAGGTGTTTTTACTGTCAAACATGCAGGGCTTCAATTATCCTGGGTTTACATATATTTTAGATGGCCCGGTAATGCATGCATATTTAGAGTTGAAGTGATAATTTATAGTCACTTTGACAGTGTTTATTTAGCGGAGAGAGAAAGTTTTTATAAAGATACACACTTCAAAATAATGTGATACAGTCTTTACAGTGTATCTGATATCTGTATGATAAATTTAGGGGTGAAATATTTTCTCTAGTCTTTTGTACCTTGAAATGTCTTTGCAGCATTGAAACTGATACCTGAATATAAATAATGACACAGGTATTTATCCTTAATACTTGAAATAAGAAAAAAAAAGTAGATGTAAATACAAAATATATTTTAATTCTATTACCTTTTTAGATTTCTATTTCATTTTTTTTTTTTGGGGGGGGGGGGGGGGGGTAGATATTTTAATCTGTATCAAGTTACAAGAGACCCGTCATCTTTGCAGAGGATAAACACCTCTGGTATCTGAGTCTCTGTGTATATCTTAACATGCACATTTGGGAACCAGAGTAGGACCATGATCCATAGACATTTTCCTCGCTGAAAGACTGTGAGATGTAACTCTTATTATAAGGTATAAATTCTATAATGTTGCTTTGAAAGTATTTTTTTTTAAGTTATAAATAGGTCATCCTATTCAGTATTGTTATGTGAAAGGATGGGGGTCGTAGTGACACATAGTCAAAAATGACACACTAAAACTTCAAGTAATTAGTCATCTGTTTCAATGTACAGTACAATAGGTCAGTGATTATATGGTGAAGTTTTTCTTGACCTCACACTGGTTTAATGACTACCCTATTACATACTTTAGTTAGCTTATAGTCATTTTATGGTGAAACTAATAGAATACTTGTATATCTTAAAGGAACTCCTATGAGGTAAAAAAACCTATAAACATAAAATTTGAAATTCTTACAATTATATCAAGTGAAGCATTTCAAATAGAAAAAGTGCATAGGATAATCAAGAAATGTGCTCAGTAGTTGATACAAAATCCATATTTTATGCGAACCATCTTTTATGCCATTCTTAGTCCGTTTTGAGTGAAAAGTGTATGTTGCAACGTTTAGATCCTTTGGTGAGGTCACCCAACTTTGATTCATCACTCAAAAAAAGAAAGTTTTTAACTAGTCTTTAAACTGTATTTAAGTTCTGGAATTTTTAAAACGGTGGAGATAGAATGAATTTGGAATGACAAAATGAATAATATAAATTGTGTGCTGCCACCTGGTGTGATTAATGGTATCATTTAATGGTAATTTTCCCCAATGTTTAGAGGTAATGGTTACATATACACTTCACTTTATAAGATGTCCAAAAACTATACCATTAAAATCAGCTTCCATTTATTTGATTTTAACATATCAAAGTTTCATTTAATGCTGAAATTATCTGATGGTTAAAAGAAAGGTTTTCTGTAATGATGGTCTAAATGTTGAACATACCTACCAACCTAACTTTTTATTCTGGGCGGAGCATAAGGTCAAATCAAGGTCTCTTCTTTGCCTTTTTCTTCGCCTCACCCCATGTCATTTTCAAGTCTTTTAATTCATTTTTCACCATCTTCCTCCGTGTCATCTTCCAAATGTTTAAGTCATTGATATAAAAAAAAAGTTACAAGGCAAGCCTTAAAATTATTTTTGTTTCCTATCCCGCAATCCATAGGTGGGTCAATAAAACTTTTTATTATCATAATATGGAGTTCAAACAAATTTTGAATGTTAAGCTTAATGTTAGTTTAAAGATAATAGAACCATATTTTCAGTTTTATTCAACAAACATGTATATTCCAGTTTGTATATTTACAATTAAAAATCATGAGACAGATAAAAAAAGGTGTGATTCTCATTGACCTGTTTCCATGTTTAGTAAAAAAAAAAAAATTTTCCTAGGCAATAAAATCTTTTGGGAAGCTGTGATGTTTGTGGGTAGTTTGCGGGTGGGGAAACGAACAAATTATATATATTTTTTAGGCCCTATATATTACAAATTTAATTACATGAGGCCTTTTAAATTTTCATCTTGCTAACAGCCCTGTGTATAATGCTTGAAATGGGACGCTTGTCAGTTTACAGTAATAGTTACATAATTATTACAATGTTTATAAATATAGGCTTACACTGTAATAATATCTGGAATCCCTCAGAAGCATTATATAATCACAACAAAATTACATGAAAATTGTAGACTCGGTTTGATTGAGTCTGTACATAAGGGATAATGAGAAAGTGCAACATCCCCTCACGGCTCATGCCCCCTAAGCACCGAAGAACTGAAGACTAATATGTTTATAAAATAGAGAAAATAAGAACCCATAAAGAAAGCCCAACATGGCAAAATTCAAAATGTTGCAAGCTCGGTTTGATTGAGCCTGATCAATCTAATTATATTGTTTCAATTTAAGTTTACACGGAAGTAAATTTTTAAACAATAAGAAGCAAATATGAAAATATAGCTTGGCCTTTAAGGATGTAAAAAAATTGAGACAATTTTTATGCACATTTACATTGCATCTGTATCATGTAGGTTTGGTGTTTCATGATTATTTGATTACAGTCATTTAGTGTCAATTTGTGTATGAACTTTTCCTCTAATGTGGGAACATTCTGCTATGTGTAAGTAGTTTCATTATTAGTGTAACACTATAGTAGTTTTTCGTTTGAGTCCATTATTTTATTTTGATTTTATTTTCATGATGAAATGATTCTGTATTATTCATTACTTTTATTATTGCCAGCTTTTATGAAAAAAAATGCTTTGAAATGTAAAAATGAGGCAACATATTGTACTTAAGAATCTAAATAAAGATAAATCTTTATTTCCTTATATAGATAGCAATATAATGTGTACAGATTTGGTTGCAGTGCAATTTTGTGTCATAGAATGTCATGATTTAAGGCAAGGATTTACATGTGAATGAAATTTCTGTTTTATGACTCTCATATATATATTTTTGTGCAGAACACTTGTTAAAAATTGCTGAAGGGTTGTTTATTGTTTGTTATATATAAGCTGGGAGGAGTGAAATGAAGTATCATCAATAACAATATATTTATATAGACAGACAGACAGACATTTTATTTCAATCAAAAAGGCTTATAAGCCCATGATGACATAATACAGCATATTTACAAGATAACGAACAGTGCATATGTTAAAATAAAAACATTATCACAATATAATTATGACTTTACAGGAGAAGGTCATAATAACAACTTATTCGTTAGAACGTAGAACAATGCAAATATTAATTTATGTTTGTCTTACACTCACGTACTTCTTATCTGTTAAAATGATTGCATGAATTAAATGTTCTGTTCTAGAAATGTTTAGCTACCCAAAATTAATATAATTTACCATGATGTTAATCTACGAAGTAGTGTCACAACAAATATAATTAATATTCACTACATTACATAAATCATTAAACTAAATTAGTTTATCTACATATCTTACCTCACTATTGAGCCAAGATACATAGATTATATTATATATAGATTCCTATTATGCTAATAATCCCATATTTAATCAGTCTTACCGAAACGATATGTAAGACCGATAGTATGGCATGCAAATATACATAATTATATAACATATGTTAGACATGACTACGTGTTTGAGATATATATTTATGCGAATATCAATACATTTCTTATTAAGATGCTTATTACAATACAATATATATTACATATCTATTTTACTTATGACTATACATCTAAAATATCAATATCTATTTAATAATTTATTTGAAAACTTTTAATTGGTATATAGAACCGAATTTCGAATATTAAAGGCATTATAGATATATATTCCAAGGTTTCGAAGAGTGTTCTTATTTTCTGAATTTACAAGTTCAACCAATTTTCGCATACTAGGTCTTATCCAAAAGCGTCTATCAATATATTTTTTTCTTATATCAATAAATAACAAACATTCTAATATAAAATGATATTCGTCTTCGATTTTCCCACATCTTACACATATTCTTTCATTTAAAGGGGTCCTATGTGGCCTAGACCATCTACCAGCTTCTATCTGTAATCTATGAGAAGAGACACGTAAACGGGAAAACGCTTGACAAAATTTTTGAACATTAAAACATTCCAAATAAGGCTGAAATCTAAAAGATGATATTGTATTATAAAATAAAGCCCTACTGGATTGATTTAGTCTTGCATTCCAGTTTTGAATAACATGATCATTTAACCTTTGTTTTGTTACAGACAAAAACATCTCAACATTTCCTACTCCTTGGTAAATCCAAGCGTCACCAAATCCAAGTGAACATAATAGATTTTTCAATAATGAACACCAATTTACTTTACAAGGATACATGTCTAGATCTGATTTAAGTAAGTCGTAAACAATAACAATATATTTATTTTGTTTCGTTTCTAATATTCTTAGCCAAAATTTTATTGCTTTGTACATTTGTATAGTTTTAAAAGAAGTTCGACCTAATTCACCATAAATGAAGTCATTCTGTGTAGTTTTCTTTACACCTAATAGTTTTTTTACATAATTGTAAATGTACTCTCTCAATCGATAAATCATTTGCGAAACAGCATACCTCGGAACAATAATTTAATATTGGAGCTACAAGCTTATCGAACAATTCTAATTTATGTTTTGGGGGTATATAAGTAAACTTATACAAATATTTCTCTAATTTGAAAATAGCCTTCTGGGCTTGACCAGATAATGTTTTTTGTGCTGTACTTAATGATCCTCCTGTTGTAAACACAATACCTAAATAACAAAATGTTTTAACAATTTCGATTGGCTCATGATTAAAATAAAATACTGTATTACGAGAATTATAACCACCTTTCTTAAATATCATTACTTTAGTTTTCGAAACATTTACTTTGAGTTTCCATTGCATACAATAACCATACAATAAATTAATACTGCGTTGCAAGGATTCAGCTGAATTTGCAAAAAAAAACAATGTCATCAGCATATAATAACATGAATATTTTAAACATATTTACATCAATTCCGTCCGCTTTGTTATGAATAAATAAATCCTCTAAATCGTTGATAAACATAGAAAATAAAAATGGTGATAAACACTCACCCTGTCTTAAGCCTAGTGCGCATGCGTAGTCATCACTTAAGTTATTGCAAAACTTAACTCTAGATTTAACTGAATCGTAAATAGACTTTATTATGTTTAATATATTTCCTCTTAATCCTAAATGAATTAATTTATACCAAAGACTTTCTCTTACAACATAATCAAATGCTTTTGTGTAGTCAACAAATAAAGTAAAAAGTTGCTTCCCTTGATTAAGTACATGAGTAATTAAACCATTTAAAACAAAAAATATTGTCAACTGTACTCATATTAGCCCGAAATCCCGCTTGCGCTTCAATATAAACATTATACTTTTCTGCCCATGATTTTAACCTATTATTAACTATTCGAGTGAAAAGTTTTCCTAAACAGCTTAATAACGTTATGCCCCGATAATTTTCCACATTATTAATGCTTCCTTTTTTGTGCAATGGAATAACATAACCTTCTGACCATCTTTCCGGAAAATAACCTATTTCAAAAATTTTATTAAATAATGCATAGAAAATATTATTCAAGGTGTGTTTACCTGTAATAAAAAATTCGTTTAGTAAACAGTCCGGACCGCCTGATCTATTATTCTTCAGTTGTCCTATAGCGAGATTTATTTCATGAACAGATATTCGTTCATTTAATTCCCTGAACATAATTTTGAATTCATCATTTTCATACTTATCTATAAAATGTAAAACATCTTCATCGGGTGCAAAAAATCGATCATTTGGATTATTGACAGCTTTAAAATATTTTTCAAATGTTGACATAGATATGTTAGGATGTTTTATGCCAGACGTTTCTTTAAGCATATTCCAATATAATCTAGCGTTTTCATGCCTACTACCTATTAATTTTTCAGTCTTTTCTTTATCATAATTATATCTACACTTACGCAGTAAAGACTTATATTCTGACCTTGCTTTTACCATATTGACCCTATTTGCCTCATTCTGGCATTTTCGATAAACATCAAGATATTTTAAAAATATACATTTCTTTTCATAACAATATTCATTAAACCAGGGTTGTGAAGTTTCGCACTTTTTATCATTATTACTTTCAAAATTAGATCTCTTTACACAAGGCGATGCAATTTTACCGAACACATTTTCTAAATCAATAATGCACATAAACACATAATTCACATAATGCATAATTCGTATAATTCACCCTATCCGAATTAATCTTGATTCACAATATGGCCTTCAATTAAACAAAATAATGAAATCCACAAATATTTACACACATATAAAAATAAAACTACAAACATTAAAGAAAGTACACCCTAACCTCCACTTTGAAGAGTATTCAAATAGACTAGAATCACTGTAAAGTGTATTGAAACTGAGGGGCGTGGGTTCAAACCCCATCATAATGCTTGTTTAATTTGTTACCTAAATGTCAATATTTGTTTTTTTTTACAATTAGCAATATGAAAACATTTTTCAAAATGATGATATTATAGATTATTTAGAGTTTCCTCATTTCTGAAAAAAGGCCCTTCTAATGGCAAAGTTTAAGTTCAGAAAAATGCCCATAACTCATAAACCACAAGATAAATTCTGTTTAAATTTTGCATACAGGTGACATTTAAGGCATATAACTGTCCTATGTTGTAAATTTTAAAGTTCCTTATAGTGTCCATTAGGGGTGTACTACCTTAAATCGACAGACACGTGTATTCATCAGATTCATTAAAAAAATTAATGAAGAAAATATTTTTTCATATTTCTTTTTAAAGCATATTAAGACGAAGATCTTTTAATATCTAAATGTAAATTATTCCATACTTGCTTTATTCCTAAAAGTGTTTAACATATTTTGTATTAGATCTTACATGTATTATGCTTCTATTAGTAGTTGATCTTAAGTGTATATATAAAAATGTTTCATTAATCGAGAACACTAGCATAGTTGAAATGTAGAAAGGAGTCAAACCTTACAAGTATTGATTTAAGGTAGTCTAACTGTACTGCTTTCCCGCCAAAAAAGTTTCTAACGTCGGCCAATATCGTAATAACTAATAAATCGTTCATTTCCGGAACGTTATTTTTCACAATCGTAGGTATTCAATAAACTTTAACCGTTTATAACCGGAATTATGAACAAACGTTAAAATGAGTGATCGTAAATAATTCAATGCCAAATATTTCGGGGGGAAAAAAACGTTCCGGAAATAAACGATTTGCTACGATATTGGACGATGTTAGCCATTTTTGGCTGTAAATTAACGGAAATGTAAGGAAAAAATTGGTATTAAAAATTATCTTATTTATACCTTCAGCCTTGTGGAGATGGTGGTAAGTGTGTGTGCCCGAACCTGAATAGAATCACCGAACTTAATCCTAGTGAAATAAGGGTGTGCTCGGACGGCACAAAATTCGTCTGCAAAAGTAAGCAATTACTCATGTCCATATACAACATGTATTGCTACTAGAGGTTATAATAATAATTCAAGTAACCCAGAAAAAGAGGTTACCACCATGTTTGAATGCATGCTACATGTGGATTCATAACAGCAACACACGTCTTGCTCGGGTCTAAAGAACTTTTTGTTATTCTTATATCATTTTGAGTCGCATGGAGTCGAGATCGCACGAACAGCCAAACAATCGGCGCTTTAATCATTTAAGCGTTTGTGTGACCAAGAACAGAATACTTATTGCAGCTTAAATATAGACCCTTTCATTTAAGCGATTAGCATCGAGGAAGAGTTACTTTCCTTACCGGATGTGACGTAAATGGGGGATTCTACTATACAAACCGCGTAGAATGTTAGCTAATTGAACGTTAAATGCGTAAATACTGATCGTTCAATTACAATTATAACATGAAAATTTGACTTATGCATACCATATTACTTTGAACATACTTGAGTTTTCATTGCTCACATACATATTTATCGAGGCCCACTCGCATCAATTTTACGCACTACAGCTGTAAATAAGCATACAGGCATGGCAGAAGTTCAGTATTTGTATTCGTTTCTTTAAATGCTAATAAGTATGCAAAACAAAACGCCTCCCATAATTGAATTTTTGACAAAGTTGTATTTGACATATAATAGTATTTTTTGCCATTGTTGTATTTTTGACATAAAACACCGCTGTATTAAGCCTCTTATTTGCAGTCATGATTTTAGTTAAACAAAACGTTGTTTTTTATTGGTCGGCTAATACCCTATATTCCGTAAGGCTTATAATAGATTTTTCTAATAATCCAGTATATTTCAAGCATAGTGCTAGAAGAACATATGTTACACCTACGTGACACACTATTGTTTGTACATGAAAATAGGTATATATAGAATGTATATGTTCATTTTTCATATCTTCCTGCCATCTTATGAAAACTCAATTTAAAAAACCAATTGACGGTCAATTTAAAGCTGTACTTTACTAAGAATTTGGTTTGAAGATAGAAAAAATTGTGTTCTTATATCACGAAATCAATCCATCATATCAAGCACTTTTTATACTTTTCACTCTGTCGTTTTTCCCAATCTACGGCCTTTTCTTGTAGAGAGTAGATATGTGAAATCTAAGTTGATTCAGAATTTATGTGGAATTAGTAGCCGGTTTCTTGTGGAGAAATTGGGTAAACATTGTTATCGGAAAGCCGTAAGACTCTTTTATGAGGTGGACTCACCGCCGAAATATGACAAACATTTGTTAGAAAAGGCGTACAATCAATCAAACAATCACAAAAATGAAGCATTATATTTGCCTTGGATTTTAAATTTAATTTTATAAAGTTTGACTTGTACCACGTGTCTGGTTACGTGTATGGTTTCTCTAACTGTTTACCCAACAAAATATAATCCTGTATTGTTTACGCATGTCATAAAATAACGTGTTAGTTTAAACATCTAAAATAGGTGATGCATACATAAAAGTTAAGGAAACAGGAATAAAACATTTAAAAATATTTTACAGATGATCTATCTAGGTGCTTTCGTAATATTTCTTAATATGAAATTGTAGTTTTTAAGAAGAAGATATTTTTAAGTTAATTCTAAAACACACACACGCACGCACGCACGCACGCACGCACGCACACATACATACATACATACATACATACATACATACTGTTTAAAAAATTTCGCACAATTTTGTAGCCGGAAGTTCTTATTTTATTCATCATTAATCTCAAATATGCATTCATGATAATGATTTAAGGTAACTAAGGTTGGAACCTCTTTATCATCAGTTACACTACTATAAATTTTAAAGACTTCCCAGTATGTCTCTTATTTGACTTTCAAGCTGTGAAAATAATCACTGCTTTCATTACTTTTGTTTTTACTCAAACAAGCCACTGTATTTACAGTGAACTGTGATAACTTATGTTTATAATTTGTATCTGAAATGCCAAAGTTTTTTATAATAGAAATAAATTATTAACACATTGTCTTCCTTTTTTAAACACTTAAAATAATTGTTGGCGTACAATATAAAGCATTTGTTCGTCCGTCATATTTGCAATTTTTGTCTGAACTGTATCTTTTGAACTGATTGAAAGAAATGTAAGATTTATAACAACTCTCCCTACTTAAACGGGCATTAACGTTTGTTTATAAAATGTATACAGTTTTTATTGAAATAAGCATATATCTTAAGGCATGCTGCTTTAAAGCAATTTACTTTTACACACAATCAGTCCAGATCACGGACTGACTTATTTCTTACTTCAACATTCTTTTAGACAGCTGTCCACGGTAGATTGCTCTTGATTGTGTATACATGCCACTCCCGTATATTTTCAGGAATCTATAAATCAGATAAAAATAAATGAGGCTTTATGGGGGTACGATATGCATTTGATATAAATTTTTGGGCTCTGGAAATAAAAAGGAAGGTTTATTGATTGGAATAACCAATGATAACTCTTATAACGTTACGTCACGTGGTTCAAACGATGCATGAATGCCCATTGGTTATCGTTTTAAGGTATGAAATAAAATATATCTTTATGTATATAAATGTTACACAGTTGATAAATCATTTTATCCACACGCAGTTGATGATTTCAAGCCTTATATAAAACGGCTCGTAACATTTTCAAGCAAAACATAACAAAGGCAGTTTGCGTACAATATCTAATACACTAAAATGACTACATAGATTCTTAGCAATATACGTGATATAACTACAGTTTGTTTTGTATATATATTCTTAGGTCGTATAAGCATGGTAACCTAAAAACTCTTGATTGTATTTTTATCGCATCAATTCCTGTATTGTATAGATATATGTATATATAAAATTAATTTTACGGTCAGATTTCCCGTTGAATATTTATTGTTGATACCAATGCAAATTTTCCAATTTGATCAATTGAAGAGAATTTTAAAGGCCCATTAGGCCTCCGAAATGCTATGATTTTTATTTCTGATAAACTTTTTATTTTAGGATATTTGTTTTACATTTTCAAAATATTTACTAAATGGCTATGTAGAAGAACGATCTTTTGATTCAATTGCTCTTTGACAATGTGTACAATTATAGTGAATATTTGAGTATTATTTATGGAAGTCATAATACTACTTTGTTTACATTTTACTATATTTTAGGCATATTACTGCACGTTAAGCGCTACTTTCTTTAGTTTCTTAACATCTAACATGTTTAAATCTTCTAAGATGTTTAAATCAATTATCGAAACATTATGAAACACTATATAATCTTTAATTACACATTTTGTTTTATTTCTGAGGCATAGGTTACCTTTAAACTAAACAGGTCAATAGAGGGTCACGTGACAGTTGCTAGTGAAATACACGTTAAATTGCTCTGTAGAATTTTGCGTTTTTTAGTGGAAATAACTCATATTTCAAATAACTTTTGGTGAAAAAACAGTGTCAGAGTTAATTCACGGATTTTATAGGGTGAAATAATGGCTTTTAATTTGGAATTTGGACAAAATTTAAGCGGCAAATCTTCACAGGTAAAATAAGGTGTACCAGGTGAGTCAACACAAGATGGCGGATCTCGTGCACGGACAGATTGGTCAGTGGTCAAGCGTAAAAGAAGATCTACAGGAGGTTCGTACGCAGACATTTATGCTAATAGCGATATGAAAAATGAAAAAAACTAAATGCGTATCTAGAAATGAATTTGTGAAAATGGACACTGATCAGAAGCTTAATGCCTTGTATGACATGATAGCTAATAGTAGTGGGTTGACACAACGTCTGCAAGCCGTCAAAACAAAACTTGACAATATAGAAGTAGAACATGATAAAACTAAATATAACCTAAAAACCCTGCAATACAAGAGTATAGACCAAGAGGCTAGAAGCCGTAGAAACAATCTCATATTCAGAGGCATTAAAGAGCTGTATGTGAATGAGAACTGCGAAGATACGCTTGCTGACTTCCTTGAGCAGTATCTAGATATTGATACCACTAGCATCTGTGTAGAAGACTGCCATCGAATTGGAGCATCACGTGGTAAGACCAGACCAATTATTTGTACTTTCTCACAGAGGAAAGATGTTAAATATATCCTCTCAAAAGCCAACCTTTTGAAAAAAAACTAATTATGGAATAAATAGAGATCACCCCTAGGAAATAGTAGCTGCAAGAACTAAAATTTTGCCAGAGTACAAAAAGCAACGCAGTATCTATAGTAAAAAGGGTCAATTATTTATAGGTTATCCCGCAAAGCTAATAGTAAACATAAAGGTCATCCAGGAAGAATTCCCTGATTGGAAGGAAACCATACAAAGGCCAAGAACCATAAATAACGCACATATGACAAATAACATTAATAAACAAAGTGAATATGCACATACACAGGTATCATCGAACAGCAAACAGAGGTCAATGTTGACAGTGATACTGTTGTCGAAATTGAATCAGAAAATTCAGACCATAGTCACAGTGATTCTGAGAGCACCAATAGTATCAACGATGTTTACTCTCAGGAAATGCAGAAAATGCAACACAGACTATCGCAAAAAGTACCAATGCACCTATAAACTTAAGCGATAAATTCGCAATGTTATACGAGGAAGGAGAATCCTCTACCGATGAGCGCACATTAAAGTTACATTAAATACATATGTCAAAATATTTTGCCGTCGGCCTAATAACCAAGCATTCTACTGTTTTATTAACCTTATTAACAGTATTGTTGTAAATCTCATCAAATATTGTTCATAAATTAAGATTTTAAACGGAAAACCCCACGGTAACACTAAAGTTCGTATACGAATTTTAACATGCAAATGAAGACTATAATCAGTTCATGTATGTGCTACGTCACAGTGTTATAGTTGCTATACAGAACACAGCAAATACGAGATTTTCATGTGCATACACACTTTAACCGTTTTAGCTTCACGGTGCACTTGGCATAGCGTTCAGAAAAGAGTAATCATCTCGTAAAAATATTAAATTTGTATAAAAACAACCGTTACAAAGCGTAAATATACCGTTATATTAGGACTGCTACTTATAACCATGTTTGTTGATTTAATATTGATGTACGGATGACCCGAAGGCGGAGTTTCTCATGCAAATTCCGATTTCGCCACAATGAGGTCGCAGATGTTTATGCTTATAAAACTCATTTTGGTTGCCTTGACACCATAATAAGATCTGGAGTCGATATGAAACCAAATTTACTAATGAAATGTCGCTATTTCTGTTTTTAAGAAATTCATTTAATGTAGCTTTAAGTAAAAACACCTGCTGATGACTCTTCAGGCCATGGGAAAACAACAGGAAAACCCCATACAACATCAAAATCTAATGTCAGTGGTTCTTGCTAGGAAATCAGGGGGTTATCGAGAACTATAATCATAAATAATAGTGTAAGTTCTATTGCGACAAGTTCTAGTAATATACATTGCAACCTCTCATGTAGAAACTATTCATATACTACTGTAGCTAGTGATAACTCTGAAACAGACTATAGCGATTGTACAATTCCCACGCTTATGTAAACTATGGAAGGGTATTAATGCCAAAATTAAATCTTGATTTCTTACGTTACATCGTGCTTTCAACTTTTACATATTGCATTCTGACTTGTACATCTTGCATTCTGACTTGTACATCTTGCATTCTGACTTGTAAATCTTGCATTCTGACTTTTACATGTTGCTTTCTTACATGCACATTATGCTTTCTACTGTGTGCGTCTTGCTTATTTGTATGTTGATATCGTTATTTAACGATCAATTATTATTCATTTGTTAATCTGGTATATTAATTTAATATTATTAGTGATATAATTATAGGTATTGTTTATATACCACCACTTCATTCTAGATTTTATAAGTTAGATGAGTTGGAACTTTTTGAAAATGACCTCGCTTCACTTAATAGTTTATATGAGTACATATTTATTTTAGGTGATTATAATGCTTTAACTTCATATATGGCAGATTATACTGAAAATGATGATTTTTTGACTGATTTTTTTAATCTTGACCAAGATACTGTAGCAAATTTTGATCAGGTCTCGCAAATGGAATCTCTTGGCATACCAGTTAATAGAAATTCACAGGATAGAAAAAAGAATAACACTGGTTTTCTGTTAATTGCTGAAAAACCTAAACTTAATCATTGTCAATGGACGCTTTCCCACTGACAGTATGAGAAAAATGACTTTTAGAAAATCTCTGTTTTTGATTATTTAATTTGTTCATTGCAAAGTTATAACTTACTTAATAATTTTGAAATTAGAGAGGTAGATTATCTTCTGTCAGATGGTCATTCCATTGTAGAATTTTATTTGAAAATAGGGAACTTACAACAAAAAGGTTCCAGTGCAAAAATATTTATTAATAAAAACCAATATTGGAAAACAACAAAAGTAGCATATTTGAAAATAACACAGATACTGAAACGAAACTATTCACACTATTATAAATGACATAGAACAAAATAAGGATACTTTAAGTCAAATTCAAATTGACAATATTTTCTCAAACATGGCTGAAATCTATCTAGAGAGTGCCCAACTTAGCTTTATAAGTAAAAATAGTATAAATAAAACTAATTACAAGCCCTGGTATGGCAGTGACTGTAAAAAGGCAAAAAAAGTCTTTTACAAAAGCAAGAAAAAATATTGTAAAAATCCTACAGAATACAATAGAACAACCTATATTTCCTTATGTAAGCAGTATAAGAAAACAATGAATAAATATATTAATAAATATAACAAAACTAATAAATTTCGAAAACTTGAAAAAAATCAACCTAATGAGAACTGGAAACTATTAAATAAATTAGGAAAAAAAAAACAACACAGGAGCAACGTACAAAGGTGTCTTTAAAGATATAAATAATAATCCAGAGCATGCTCAAAATGATTCAGATATATATGAAAACATAGATTTGACAAATAATAATCACATATTAAATACTACAATACTCAACATTTGACTCACTTCTCTAAATGAAATACTGAGATATCACAAAAGGAAAAAATATTGTATCTTCATTGATATTGCACAGGCGTTTGATTATTTATGGCGTGTAGGACTCTGGCAAAAAATTCTTGAATATAATATAAATGGCAAGTTCTTTCGACTGATTAAAAATTTGTATACAAAATGTAAAATCGTGCATCTCCCTAAATAGTGAAAACAGTAATTTCTTTTCATGTAATTGTGGGGTCCATCAAGGGGAAATCTTTCACCGGTTTTATTCAGCCTGTTTTTTAATGATTTAGAACAATTTTTGGCAGAAAAAGGTCACAAGGAGTGAAATTCATTGATATAGAACCAAACATAGATACTTGTTAAAAAATATTAATACTTTTATATGCAGATGACACAATCTGTCCCCACTGTTATATCAAGATGTTTTTATCAATTTAAATAGAAATATGTGAAAAAAGTTTATCCCTAAAGGATTATCTTTCTTCAACACATACGTTCATTTGCAATTAAAAGCAGTCAATCGCCTTGATATAAACAATTTGAATAGATCAGAAACTACCCCCCCCCCGCCCCCCCCCCCCCCCCCCAAAAAAAAAAAAAAAAAAAACAACAACAAAACAACAAAAACAACAACAACAACAACAACAACAAAAAACAACAACAACAAAAAACAAAAACAAAACAACAAAAAATCAAGACAAAAACATCGAAATCGCTTTTGTGAATAAATCAAAGGCAATTAGAGTCTGAAACAGTGGCAATCAGTTTTACAACTAATAGTATTGTAAAGCATTCAAGGCTATCTTGTTTGTTCTCTTCCTGTATAGGATATGTAGGGTAAAACGTTATTAAATTCATTTTTTAACATACTGTGATTTTTATTATGTATTATTAACACGATTAACTTTATCTGAGGCACATAATGCCTCAGAAACAATTTTATTTTATTTTTTAGAAAGGGAAAACATGAATTTTATAATGTTTAATAGAGAATATTAGCAATTAATGTGAAATAATTTGTCATAAAAGTAGCAAAATGTAAACAAAGTAGAATTTTGACTTCCATAAAAAATAACAATTTACTCTTTCTGAACTTACTGCCAACAAAAACGGTTCAGGTAAAAATCCTAATGTGTAACTTTTGGGATATTATTATAAAAGAGCACCGACATTAAAAGGCTTTTGTAAAATAAAAATAAAAGGCATAATGGGCCTTTCACGAATGTCCATAAACGAACATTTTTCACTTAAATTGAAACAAGAATTATAAGTAAAACAACATATCTAGCAAGAAAAAAGCGTATTCACCCCACTTAAAGATACCATGACGAATATTTATTTAAACAACAATATTTATAATCTAAAAATATAAAGTTAAACTTGTTTATAATAAACTATGGCACACAAAAGATGAAACAACAGTAAAAGTGTTTTATCCACAAACATCAAAAATATGATTTGACACTGAATAAAATATTAGTTGAACCATATCTTGATAATACCTTAAATGTATTTAGATAAAGATGTTGACAATAAAAAATCACTACATGTATATAAGAAATAAGCAATATGTTAATAAAAATCTGCATTTTGTATTGTAAATTTTTGTGTACCACACATAATCCTTTTCACATTTCGAGACAATTTCCAAATTATCTGATATTTTCCTCTATAAAGCTATTTCTTTGTCACCTATCGAATTTTCCTTTGTAAATAATAAACAACATTGATACTGTGATGACAACAGTTTACATAATAAGTTTAATAATATAAATAAAATAACAAATGATTGAATTTTTACAACACCTGCGACACAGTTATTGGAAAACACTAATTATAAATTGACAACATCATCGACAAAATAAAAACATTTAATGAATATTTTTTTAACAGCGGTAACGTATCCCATGTTCAACATTATTGGTTCTTATACTAAAAATCCGCATTTTGTATTGTAAATTTGTGTGTACCACACATAATCTTTTTTACATTTCGAAATAAATTTTCGAAGAAAGTTTCCAAATTATCGGATATTTTCCTCTATAGAGCTTTTTCTTTGTCAGGTAACGAACTCACCTCTTTGAAATTACAAACTAACTTGCACTGGTTTCACAAGGGATGCATTGATATCAAACGAGTAGGACTCGAACCAATGTTGCCAGGATTGTAATCTTTACCACAATAACTAACACCCTCCTCTCTGACAAATAATTCATATATAACAACAGATACAACACTAATAAGAACATGTAAAACAATGATTTGATACAATTGCACCTTCTCGGCTCTTTCAAACTTCGGATAATAACCTCGAAAAGAATATGAGAATACACAGCACTATCACAAAAACAACATTGATACTATGATGACAACATTTTACATATTAATAAGTTTAATAAAATAACAAATATTAATAAAATAACAAATGATTGCAATTTTTACAACATCACTCACACAGTTATTGAAAACACTGATTAAAAATTGACAACATCATCTTCAAAATAAAAAATGACTTTATTTTTTTAACAGCGGTAACGTATCCAATGTTCAACATTATTGATTCTTAAACTAAACATCCGCATTTTGTATTTTAAATTTTTGTGTACCACACATAATCCTTTTCACATTTCAAAATAAGTTGCCGAAGAAAGTTTCCAAATTATCGGATATTTTCCTCTAAAGAGCTCTTTCGGTGTCAGCTATCAAATTCTTCTCATTGAACTAACTAACCTGTACTGGTTTCACAAGGGGTAAATTCATAATACCCGAGCAGGACTCGAAATAATGTTGTCAGGAATTTGAGGCAAAACTTATCTACGATAACTACGACTCCACCTCTCACAAATTTTTCATATACAATAACAGATACAACACTAATCGATGATTTTACACGATCACACCTTCTCGACCCTTTCCGTCAAACTTCGGATAATAATCTCGAAAACAATAGTAAGAATACACAGAAATTTAACAATAAACAACCATAATACTATGATAACAACATTATACATTATTAGGTTAATAATATTAATATAGTAACAAATATTAACAAAATAACAAATGATTGAATTTTTACACCATCAATCACAAAAATATTGGAAAAAATTGATTATAAATTGACAACATCATCGACAAAATAAAACATTTAATGAATATATTTTTTAACAGCGGTAACGTATCCCATGGTTAACATTGATTCTTATACGATTTTATGAATATTGAATAAGTAAAATACCATTAAAATTGACAAAATAGCAACCACAATAGCAGAACAAACGTATTTAATTTAAAAACATGAAAACAAAAATGATTTGTCACAATCGCAACTTCTCTGCCCTTTCTGACGGACTTCGAACACAATAGTAAGAATACACAGAACGGATAAGGTATGTTGGTCTGTCTAACCTACGCTAAGTAAATAGGAATTTAATGCCAAGAGTTGTTGACTTATTTTTTCCCAAATAAATCGAGTACAAATCAACATTAATAAAGTAAATTCATAGATATAAAAGAGGACAGTACATTTTTCATATACTTATTATGGTGGTTGTAGAAACTTGTTGACATAAATTTGGGGTTGATTTTCAGTTGGCATTTTTAAATTGATAATGGCTGGAAGACATATTTTAAATCATTATTTTACCTTAATTTACTTCTATATATTTCTTTGGATGTAAGCTACAAATATTTGTAACATTTTATCAAAGACTGCGCCCTCTGATCTTTATTATATCTAAAACCACGTGGAAGAACTATATTTGTGAAATTTCAATCCGTATTAAGTCTGAGATTATTTTAGATAAAGGCCGAGTTGTTCCGATTGTAATTTGACACAGTATGATATTTTTATGACATGATGACGGTTCAATTAACTTCTATGTACAAAGATATCTAAAACAAAAACAATACGTCACTTGAAATTTAAAATATATATTCACATAAAAAGTAAAAAAGTAATTTCAATTTCCTATTCACGTCATCCCGTACGAATGAAATGTCTCTACTGTTGACAGTGTAGAAGCAGTATGTTGCTCCAACACTTATTTCTGTATTACTGAGTACATATGCATCTTAACAGAGACAACTTCCATATATTGAATACCACTCTTTACTTTAAACCCTTTTCACATTTTAAGATAAGTTTTCGCAGAATGCTACCAAATTGGCGAATATTTTCCTGTAGAGCTCTTTCATCAGCAGCTAAAGACGCTTTGGAATCGATCACAACAATTGGTTTGTTAACCTGTTGACAAAATATAAAATTGTAACTAATTAGGGCTGATGACGCTGTGCATTAAAGTAAAAAATATTAAAAGAAAACGGGAGGAAGACCAGATATATACAACCAATGGTAATATTATTATTTTTCTTCATTATAAGCATATTTGCGCAATAATTGATACGCTTCTACAAAAACATATAATTATGAACAGCTTCATAAAAACATTAAGGGTTTCTGGGTAAAAGATTGAAATATCATCATTTTGACGTATATAAGATAAACTCCAAGAGATGTTTTAATATCAATAATGATTTTTCTTTTTTAATTTCTGATAATTTCAACAATTTGACTTTACACCAAGCAATAATTTCAACAATGCATGTGAACATGTAGGGACTAAATGTTTTGATTAATCACGTAATTATCAATGACAATACATATATAACTGAGTTTTATTGTATACAATTTGAACAGCTAATGAGTGCTGTAGACAATATCAATGGTTTTCCCGGTGTTATGCGATTAGATGACTTTTTTCAATCAAACGTTACTAAATATTTATTGACAAATAACTTAAAACTAGAATTCTAGTATATAATATACAATATATCAACTTACAAAACATAAATCTATATTGTTGTCCTCTATGTTTTATTATCATTGTTATTGTTTGTTTTTAGTCAATATCTAATCACAGTGACCTATATTTCATCTATATGTTTGGATATTGGATTTGCTCATGTTTTTGTAAATCATAAAGTATGTTGTATCGTAAAAATAAATTGACATTGAAATTGCTTACAAAATTGTGTTACAGTAAGTACCTTTGTTTTATACACTTGAATGTAAATGTTTTCCTCACATATCTGATCTATAGCAATATAATGTTCATGCAAAAGACGTAGATAATCGGCAAGTTCTTTGCACAGAGCCGCAACAACATTGACTGACAAGCAACTGTCGTCATTAAGAATTTCTTGAATACTGAGTTTCGTCCCAGCTGGTACAAGTTCACTTATCATCCGCACAGATCTGCTAAATTGCTGGTATTCCAAAATGGCGGTACCAATTTCTAAAAAAAAGTACTCGTTCAATTGAGCTATACATTATTGTAAATTATTTATGCCGGAAACTGCCGTTATTATATAAGTATACAACCATTATATTTTAATTGGTTATCTGCATTTCTAACACCTTGAACAACAGTCTATGCAGTGCTACGTTTATCATATTGACATCGTTCGAATATTTGTAAACTTGAAAGATACTCCACACAGGTTGTTTGACATTCCGGAATTGGAAATTATTGTTCGAAATTAATGTTCCATTTGATGCAGGTCGAGAACATTATCTTGTGCACAAAATTTAGATCGTTCACATACTCCATCGTTTTAGAATTATTTTTCTGTGCATAAAATAATCAACATTTGGAAAGCGATGCAACGAATTTCGCTCAAATCGGTTTAAAATAGAAACTGATTTTCAAATTTATCTGAACATATTTCTCAATCATCGTTTGTGTATCTTTCTGTTTAATGTACTCCTGCTGAATTATGTAGGAAATTGAACTGTTATGTTATAGGCTTTAAACGTCGCGTTTATAAATATCTGGATAAGCTACGAAATGGTAGTCAACGACTTATTTAGTTGGACGCTGATAAGAAATTATTGTTACGTCACAAACAATTACAGTTCTACATCTTTCGTCTCTCCTTTACATCTATCGAGACCATTTATTTTTCTTATTGTCTTGATATTACATAGCATATTATTAACTTTTTAAAATATTCTCCCCCCGCACCCCCCAAAAAAAGACAACAACAAATAAAGAATTATATAACTGAATCTGATAACAGCTAAGTACTTACCTTTCTGGACGTTTTTTCGACTCTGCTCATCAAGGCTGGGATTAAAACTCTAAAATACAAAGTGGAACACTTAATTCAAATAAAACTATTGCTCAATTGCAAAAAACATAACATCTTAATCGTCCGTATTAAAGGCACTACTATCACTTATTTAATATTAAAAACTTAAACACAGATATAATGAATTACTAAAATCATTAAATTATAGTAAATAACAGGTAGAATTAATTACAGATTTAACAAATTCATTCGACAAAGGTATTATAGCACTACATGTATGTATTTTCGACATTTTAATTTCGTACAACACGCTTGAACGATGTAATCTAGCCTTTTCACCCACCGAAATGCAGTATAAGATGTTTAAAATTAAATTCATCTTTTAACATCGATTAATATACGAAAATGAATGAACAATGTAAAAATAGGCGAAAAAAGCGATATTTTTTCTACTTTCTGATCATAATGCCTGCAGACGTCTTGAGGTATTGCTCCAACACTGTAATGAGTTAAATGGTTTTTGTAATACTTAATTTATACTTTATAACCAGATTAGATATATTGTATGATCACTATTTATAAACGATTAGACCTCCTTTCCTGTTTACAATTATGCAATCCTCTTACTTTATTAAACATGCAACTATTTAGATTTATTTAACACTTTTGCGGATATAAATAGTTGAGCTAGTTATCTCAGTGTAACATTTTTGCTGTTAACACATATCCGTGCCGCTTTTGCGACCCCGCAAAGACAGTATTGAACGGACGTGAATATATACGTGACATCATTTGCATGACACAAACATAGCGTAAAATGTAGATTGAATATATCATTCGTGTAGGTTCATTACTGAAATTATTGACTCGTTTATTAAAACAACATTATGCTTGCCAGAAACTCTTCTATTTTTATTTACACACAAATGCTCGAGATCAATATATTCCCCCATCTGTTACGACAGTCGGTGTTTGATTATTTTTCTTGCATATTTCATATAAATTATTTCTTGAAAGAAATAACAAAAGCATATATTTTTATTTATCTTTTTTCTTATGGTAGCGTATTTACTTACGTCACAAAAAAAATTTTGATTTTCATCCTAAAAACGAAATTCATTGATAATTTTAAAAGGCGCGCTGGATACTTTCCTTTTAAAAACACCAAACTATTTTAACACGGGTGGGGGGTGTAGACTTTTTTTCTAGCCCCAATTTAACGTTTAAAATTTCCTTCCCTGTTTTTTCAAAAAAAATTTAAGGGGACATTTGAAATCTTTTTTTCTTCGGGAAAAATTTAACCAACTAACTTACCTTCTTCCCGATTACTGCTGTCACGGTATACAAAAACGGGTTTAGAGCAGAGTTTATTGGTAAAATGAAAACAACTGACCATGCATAAACATCACCAGGAATCGGAAATCCGCTCAAGGCTAAAATACCTGAAAAGGAATAGTATCGAGAAGTTAGCACTGACATCGAAGATCGAAGATCGAACTTCAGTTTATAGTGAATATCGAGCTACCTTTGAACTTCGAGCTAGCTCGAAGATCAAAATTCAAAGAAAACAAGAACTGAATTTCGAGCTGGAGTTGAATTTCGAGCCAGCTCGAAGATCGAAATTCAAAATTTTCAAAACCCGAATTTCGAGCTGGAGTTGAATTTCGAGCGAACTCGAAGATCGAAATTCAATATTTTCAAAGCCCGAATTTCGAGCTGGAGTTGTATTCCGAGCCAGCTCGAAGATCGAGATTCAAAATTTTCAAAGCCCGAATTTCGAGTTGGGGTTGAATTTCGAGCCAGCTCGAAGATCGAAATTCAAAATTTTCAAAACCCGAATTCGAGCTGAAGTTGAATTTCGAACCAGCTCGAAGATCGAAATTCAAAATTTTCAAAGCCCGAATTTCGAGCTGGAGTTGAATTTCGAGCAAGTTCGAAGATCGAAATTCAAAATTTTCAAAGCCCGAATTTTAAGCTGGAGTTGAATTTCGAGCCAGCTCGAAGATCGAAATTCAAAATTTTCAAAGCCCGAATGTCGAGCTGGATTTGAATTTCAAGCCAGCTCGAAGATCGAAATTCAAAATTTTCAAAAACCTGAATTTCAAGCTGTAGTTGAATTTCGAGCCAGCTCGAAAATCGAATTCAAACTTTTCAAAAGCCGAATTTCGAGCTGGAGTTGAATTTTGAGCCAGCTCAAAGATCGAAATTCAAAATTTTCAAAAACCCGAATTTCGAGCTGGAGTTGAATTTCAAGCCAGCTCTAAGATCGAAATTCAAAATTTTCAAAACCCGAATTTCGAGCTGGCGTTGAATTTCGAGCCAGCTCGAAGATCGACATTCAAAATTTTCAAAACCCGAATTTCGAGCTGGAGTTGAATTTCGATCCAGCTCGAAGATTGAAATTCAAAATTTTGAAAAACCGAAATTTCGAGCTGGAGTTGAATTTCGAGCCAGCTCGAAGATCGATAGTCAAACTTTTAAAAAGCCGAATTTCGCGCTGGAATGATATTTTGAACCAGCTCGAAGATCAAATATAAAATTTTCAAATCCCGAATGTCGAGCTGGAGTTGAATTTTGAGCAAGCTCGAAGATCGAAATGCAAAATTTTCAAAACCCGAATTTCCAGCTGAAATGGAATTTCGAGCCAGCTCGAAGATCGATATTGAAAATTTTCAAAACCCGACTTTCGAGCTGCGGTTGAATTTCGAGCCAGCTCGAAGATTGAAATTCAAAATTTTCAAAAACCCGAATTTCGAGCTGGAGTTGAATTTCGAGCCAGCTCGAAGATCGAAATTCAAAATTTTTAAAAGCCGAATCTCGAGATGGAGTTGAATTTCGAGCCAGCTCGATGATCGAAATTCAAAATATTCAAACCCGAATGTCGAGCTGGAGTTGAATTTCGAGCCAGCTCGAAGATCGAAATTAAAAATTTTCAAAGCCCGAATTTTAAGCTGGAGTTGAATTTCGAGCCAGCTCGAAGATCGAAATTCAAAATTTTCAAATCACGAATTTTAAGCTGGAGTTTAATTTCGAGCCAGCTCGAAGATCGAAATTCAGAATTTTCAAAAACCAAAATTACGAGCTGGAGTTGAATTTCAAGCCAGCTCGAAGATCGAAATTCAAAATTTTCAAAAACCTGAATTTCAAGCTGTAGTTGAATTTCGAGCCAGCTCGAAAATCGAATTCAAACTTTTCAAAAGCCGAATTTCGAGCTGGAGTTGAATTTTGAGCCAGCTCAAAGATCGAAATTCAAAATTTTCAAAACCCGAATTTCGAGCTGGAGTTGAATTTCAAGCCAGCTCTAAGATCGAAATTCAAAATTTTCAAAACCCGAATTTCGAGCTGGCGTTGAATTTCGAGCCAGCTCGAAGATCGACATTCAAAATTTTCAAAACCCGAATTTCGAGCTGGAGTTGAATTTCGATCCAGCTCGAAGATTGAAATTCAAAATTTTGAAAAACCGAAATTTCGAGCTGGAGTTGAATTTCGAGCCAGCTCGAAGATCGATAGTCAAACTTTTAAAAAGCCGAATTTCGCGCTGGAATGATATTTTGAACCAGCTCGAAGATCAAATATAAAATTTTCAAATTCCGAATGTCGAGCTGGAGTTGAATTTTGAGCAAGCTCGAAGATCGAAATGCAAAATTTTCAAAACCCGAATTTCCAGCTGAAATGGAATTTCGAGCCAGCTCGAAGATCGATATTGAAAATTTTCAAAACCCGACTTTCGAACTGCGGTTGAATTTCGAGCCAGCTCGAAGATTGAAATTCAAAATTTTCAAAAACCCGAATTTCGAGCTGGAGTTGAATTTCGAGCCAGCTCGAAGATCGAAATTCAAAATTTTTAAAAGCCGAATCTCGAGATGGAGTTGAATTTCGAGCCAGCTCGATGATCGAAATTCAAAATATTCAAAGCCCGAATGTCGAGCTGGAGTTGAATTTCGAGCCAGCTCGAAGATCGAAATTCAAAATTTTTAAAAGCCGAATCTCGAGATGGAGTTGTATTTCGAGCCAGCTCGAAAATCGAAATTCAAAATTTTGAAAACAAGAATTTCAATTTTATTGAATTTATTTTAAGAATCAACTTATTGCATCCAATCTTTTCAAAACTGTCAATGTTCATTGACACTGACGTGTATGTTGACGTTACATTACGTTATATTACACTGCAAATGAATTTCCGTAAGTGTTCATCTTTTTAACTTTTCTCAGATTTGTTCTTTTTTTCACATTTGTATTGCCTTAAAAAGAAAACATTCTCAAATTGAAGATAATGAATAAACAAACATCTTTGAAGATACACATTTGATACATGTTCTTTAAATTTTGTCCTTTACATCAAGTTTAGTTGGTTTCTTTCAGTGCAGGACAGTTCCATTCGAAGAAAATTCGGAAAATTTGAGTAGGTTCTTTTGTCTGTACTTGCTACGGACACTGTCGAGGCTCTTTTGGTGTTTATATGTTCTGTTCACTGACCATATAATCAGTATGCAATTGATATGTTGATAAAACCGGAACATATTACATTTATGTAAAGCTTTACTTTTTTATGTTTTCTGACAAATGTCAGATCACACTATTTCCTTCCTTTAAAAGAAAATGGTAATTCAGGATTACATCTTGGTTCTTTATTTTTGTATACAGAATCCGTATTTGCAAGAATACGATGTTTTGTATGCTAGGAATCGGAGGACTTTTAATAAAAAGATCCGTATTTAAGTAAAGTAAGGACTTCGTACAACAAAATTGCCGTATATTTCGAATGTACGAATAACGATACAAGTCATGTACGTATTGCATGATATACGACCCTGTACACCTCCGTATTTTAAATTTCAGTCCTATTTATAATAATTTATGTAGAGTTCCGTACACTTCGGTATATCTGCAGTGCTCATAATGTCATTTATAGCGGAATTTTAACACAAATATTTATATAAAATAAAAATAAAACATTTTACGTTGAATACAGCAGCAATTAAGATAATGTGTTTGCCGGTGGCGTGGTAGTACCCGTAACAGTTGTCAAGGATACGCAGCGAACGTCAACTTTGACGTCGTGTACAAAAATTGGCTGAAACTATAAAAAAAATTCAATGGAATCTAATCTGAAATATGTCAATATTTTACATGACGCTAGTGTCGCGTTCTACCCTAATTGCATTTTATGTTAATTATTGGCTGAAGTATATATTATAATGTGAAAGAAATTGTTTGGTGGAAATTAATTTGAGTATTTGTGAAAAATATTTTTACATAAGGAAATTACTTACGCGGAGCTATATCTACTTTAAATACAGGCGGTGATGCGGCAAACCTAAATTACATGTTGAAGCTGTTTTGTCGGGAAAAATAATAATGTTACTATCAAAATAATATAAAAAAAATGATAAAACTAGGCTTAAATGGATTATTCGAATATATGGTTGAATCTTGACTCGATAAAGCTCGACACCAAGCATATATCCTGAAGTATCTGAAATACATCTTTTCTTATATGTGTATCTCGTATGTTTTGAAATTATTTTAATTACTCTCCATTATTTGAAAATAAGTACACGTACAATTGTAATATGACATTAGATGCTACCTTTGATGCAGAAAGCCTTCATGATTTAATAACAAGCATAACGTGTTCAATATATACACAGGATCTGTCAAATAATGAGTAAATTTTAAGATACAAATGAATAGGTGATGTTCAGTCTATCAAGGAAGTATTCCGAGTATTTCCAAATCTCTCATCCGCCAATCTCTAACCAAAATAGTTTTTAATATATTCAAACGTAATGATTTATCAAAATTAATATTAAAAAGTAATTTCTTATGTTCATCATCGTTACTTCAGTTCTTTTAAATGATTATAATGTTTATTTACCGATTTTCTACATCATACTTCTACCGGAAGTCTTCTTCAGGACAGAAGACTGCCACTAGCAACAGTCTGAATTTTGTTGGCGCTTTTACAACATGTTTATTTTTCAAAACCGTCTTGAAATCTAATTATTACTCAAATATAGTACCAGTCCAAGAGTTTCAAATTGGCGGCCTCCAGCTAACTAAGGCTTTTTCTCTAATATGTTATAATTAGACATTATATTTTTACTGGATTTAAATGTGATTTCAATTAAACTTATACAAGTCATACATGTTATCTAAGACCGCGTATAATTTTTTTAGATACTATTAATTTTTCTTCGGTTTTCCCCGATAGCGGATGAAAGCGACTTCATAGTAAGTGCGCTAAATTTCACTCTGTCCCTGCTGGTATTAATAGGTTAGTGTAATTCAGGAAATACAAGAAGTATTGAAAAAATAACTTGGTTTTCATCGAGCAAACTCTGTTCTTTGTAAAGGCATTCAAACAAAATGAAGTGTTCATGTATATTTTTGGGACATAAAAATAACCAACGAGTCATATATAAACCCACTGGAAGCTCCAGAATATACCTGAAAATAATATCTATTGTGGTGCTCTAACACTGCAAATAGTATCATTTCTTGCGAATGCTTCCGAACAAAAATAGTCCAAGTATATAGAGAATAACATGCTACTGTCTTTTGATATCAATTTTATCAGGCGAGGCTGATATGGGCTAGAAAGGGCGAGGCTTGCCGAGCCCTTTCTGCCCATATCAGCCGAGCCTGATAAAATTGATATCAAAAGACAGTAGCATGTTTTTCTATTTATCATGTATTACATAATAACTGTCAAAATAACAAAATATTTCTACTTTTAAATAGCGAATTTCGTTAAAAGGGGGGGATTTTTGTTCAAAAAAATAATTCTTGAAAACAAATTCCTCCGCCCCTAAAACTTAGAATTTGTAAATGGCGGCCATTTTATCTTTCGACTCGGATAAAGGATAACAGAATGTAGGCCAAATACAAAAAAATTCTTACCTTTAATTTAAACATCGATCCAAAAAACCACTTAGAATCACATAAACTAAACTTTACTGCAATTTTCGTCGTGGATTGTCAAATTCAAAAGTTCACGATAATTTCAATCAAAAAAAAGTCAAATCGGCAATCAAACACAAGCTACACAAACATTCGTCTTATTTTTTAAACAAAACAATTTGTTCACTTATTAAATAATAATCCGGCGAAATAAAGCAAACATTAACAAGTTCTTAAAGAAAATCGTCCAGCCTGTTTGAACAGTTTGAACAGTTTATTGAAAATGCTGGGCCTCATAGAGGCATCAGTCACATATACAATAATATATACATATAGTATGACATATAAAGAGGTATCCACGAAATATGCTGATGTATTACATGGCAAATATAAATCAAAAATAAAATGTTACATTGTGAAAATAAGCTTAGTTATCAGTTACTTAAATGCTGAAATAATTTTTTTACAGAATACTGCAAGTTTTAACAATATACTCCTATCTGTGCTATTCATTAACATAGAAAACTTGA
The DNA here is from genome assembly GCF_026571515.1 of Ruditapes philippinarum. NCBI lineage: Eukaryota > Metazoa > Mollusca > Bivalvia > Venerida > Veneridae > Ruditapes > Ruditapes philippinarum. The sequence goes on from NW_026859698.1 coordinate 153,154, forward strand.
TTGAATTAACATTAGTACTATACTCTCTAGTAATATATTTTTTTCTATCAGTATTAAAGAATTGACAATTAAATAAATAATGATATTCATCACCAAGTGAGCTATTATTGCATAAATTACACACTCTTAATTCTCTTGATATATTACAAAATCTACCAGACTCAATAGGCATTTTATGGTTCATACATCTAAAGCGCAATAGTACCAAAGCTAAATGAGATGGTAAAATATCTAAATACTTTTCAAATCTGAATTCACTTTTGTACATTCTATAATTCAGACATTTACTTGATTGTGACATTTCACTATGCCAATTTTGAATGAACTGATCTTTTAGTCTATTTTTAACAATTTTCTTAAACAATGGAAGAGAAGTGGCAACATTATTAATCCAAAAATTTGATAAACCCAGTGAATCTAATAATTTACAAACACTATTCATCCATGGGAGTTTCAACATATTTCTACAATACAAAGAGTGTGACATATCATACAATATGTGGCTTATTGATTCTTGTTTGCTACTTAAAATCTTATTCCAAAAGTACAAAACTCTACTTTTTATATGAATAGATAAAGGTAATATCCCTAAATCTCCATAAAGCATACAATTTGGAGTACTTTGTTTCAAATTTAATATGAGTTTATAAAATTTTAATTGAAATCTATCGATGATATTCACATTTTCAATCCCCCATACTTCACTACCATATAACAATATAGGTGCTACCATGCTATCAAATAAATGAATTTGCATACTGATAGGCAAATCCAATTTTCTAGCCTTAACTATAATTGAAAACATAGCCTTCCTTGCCTGTTCTAATAAATGATTCTTTGTTTTAGCAAATTTACCATTATAAGAGAACTTAACACCCAGATATGAAAAATCATCAACAATTTCTAGCAAATTACCTTCAAAACTAAAGGCTGGAATATTACATAAACCTCTTTTACTTTTACAAAAAACAACAATTTTAGTTTTACTAGGATTAACTTGTAAATGCCATAATTGACAATAATTTGACATTGCATCTAGTGCTTTTTGCAGTTCTTCAGCAGACTCGGCAAATATAACAGTGTCATCAGCATATAAAAGAATATACAATTTAAAATACATTTCAACATCAGAATCACTCAGGGTATCAACTACAATGTTTGATAGTAGATCCAGACCATTAAAATGTTGTGACAGGAAATAGTTTAAATCATTTAAAAATAAAGAAAACAATATGGGAGATAAATTTTCACCCTGACGAACGCCTGTATGACTTGTAAAAAATTCCGACATATGACTAAAAGAATTAATTTTAACACAAGATTTAGCTTGTAAATACATGTTATAAATGATCTTTATACATTTACCATCAACATTATTGCTAATTAATTTCTGCCAAAGTGCAGTTCTATTTATGCTATCAAAAGCCTTTCTATAATCAATAAAAGAACAATATAACTTTTTACCTTTAGACAGATATAAATCAATCAAAGTTTTCAGAGAAAATATATGATCAGTAGTGCTATACTTTTTCCTAAATCCAGCTTGTTCTTCACAGAGAATATTATTACTTTCTAAAAAATTATTGAGTCTAGAGTTAAGAACATTTGTGAAAAGTTTCCCAAAACAACTAAGTATAGTAATTCCCCTATAATTATCTGGGTCGTCTATGTTACCCTTGTTTTTGTATATTGGTAAAATAATCCCTTTACTCCAAACTTCAGGAAAAATTCCAGAATCTAAAATAATATTAAACAAATAACAAAACACATCAACCATGCTGTCGGGTACATTCTTCAGATATTCATTCAATACATGATCAAAGGAAGATGATGCTTTATTGTTTTTCAGTGAAATAATAGCTTTACGTATTTCTAATACGGTAAATGGTTTATCTAAATCAGAGTTATTTGACGAGACATTAGTTATATCAAAGTCATCAATGTCAACTTGAGTGTCAACCTCATTCAATTTACTAAAATGATCAAAAAAAGCCTCAGTTGTTACTTTGTTAATAACTTCCTTCCGCTCACCTGAATATTTGTTCAATAGACTCCAATAAGATCTAGGATCTTTATTTTTTAAACCTTTAATTTTATCAACAATGCTTTTCTGATATGCTCTAAACTTTTTCTTAACCTCTTTTTTATACTGTCGGCTACTACAAACTAAACTATCTTTATTCTCTGCAGTAGGGTTCCTGCTATACATGTTTTTATAATTCATATATTGAATACGAACATTTTTACAATCACTATCAAACCAAATCTTATTGTTTTTCTTAGACTTCCTATGATTAATGATTTTCTTTATAAGATCACAACTTACAGCTGCATCAGTTAAAATACCAGACACTTTACCGGTCAAATGATTAACAACATTTACATCAAAATGACGATTTTCACAAACCTCTTTAAGCTCATCCAATAAATTTGATACAGATGTGCTATCAAACTTATGCTTATAACTATCACTTAAATTAGAATTCCACACAGGCCTATAACAAACATCATCTTTAGATTTGATACTTGCATCCATAACATTACAATCTGGTATAATGTTCAAGTTAAAACAAAATTCCAATGCACAATGCACATCAGATAAAATTGGATCAAATTGCAAAACATTAAAATATGTTATACAAGGGAACAAAATTCCTGACATAAGCAAATAATCAATCAAGCTACCATTACCTTTATTACATGTGTTTCTACCAATATATGCGTCATTACCACATCTACCATTACCAATAAAGATATTTGTAGATTTACACAACTGAATAAGTCTCTGGCCATAATTATTACATTTGCTGTCACAAGAAAAACGTTCAACAGGGAAACCAAGCTCATCAAGGTTATTCATAACTATATGCTGCATGGTAATATCATCAAAATTTTCATTAATTACATATTTATCAAAGTCAACAAAATCACTCAAGGCACCAGTTCTTGCATTGAAATCACCAAAAATACAGAATAAACAGTTTGCAAATTTGATTTTCAAATCAATAATACAACTTTCTAAGCTATCAAATAATTCAAGAGAGCTATAATGAGAACCTTCAGGAGGAATATAAACATTCCCAAAGATGACATCAGAATCTTTGCATTTTAAAAATAAAAAATTCTCAGAGCTACAATCTAACACAGTTAACTTTGTGGACAAAGATTTCTTGATAAAAACTCCCACTCCCCCCGATTTATTACGGCATTTATCTCGAAATTTGTGAAAGAAAACATAGTCTTTCATACAAACAGTGTCATATGCATCTAATTTAGTTTCAGAAACAAAAAATATATCGTATTTTGCAACAAAATTAATGAAGTCTGGAATTACAAGTTTAGATCTAAGTCCACATACAATTATAGAACAACATTTTGTAATATTAGAAGTATTAGACATACAATATACATGATCATGTGAAATATCATCACAATTATTAAAAGAATTAAGCTTACTTAAATCACTAGAGTTAACAAGTGATGATTTTAATTGACTTGAGTAACTTGTACTCGAACAAGGTTGAATATTTATTAAACACTGATCTATATGACTAGAATTATCATTGTTCCACTGATTTTGATTCACTTGGCCCAAGTCGATGATTACATGTATAGTATGACGTGAACATCGATGATGTCATCTGCAATATAAATTATGACGTCACTTCATTTAGTTGGTGTTAAAACTATTCGCTATCTAATTTATTCGTAATTGAAATCGAAATAATTAATAAATAAATATCGCATCTTGATTCAAGACTTAATTAATTGTAGGGGTATGAGATTACATTGTAGAATTCACATGCTGATGAAAATGAGAATATAAGCAATTGAAAAAAGTCCGTTAAAATGGGCGGGGCTTATTTTTGATATCAGGTTACTGACCTGATATAAAAAATAATTATCAGGCAAGTGTTATCGGGCAGTTACCATAGCAGTTACATGATAAATATAGTTATCATTGCGATGAAACTTTCTTCAATATCAGTGAAGTTAATAATTTTGACATAAAAGTAACAAAACGCAATTATCTAGTTTTGTTAACAGTCTATAATGTAGGAAGCCATGTTATTTGTGCGCGTTTCCGTTCTCCACTGTATATACGGCGCACAGCTCGAGAATATTTTTTGTTTATATATTATCATTAATCAGCTTATGTTATAATAATAACAATAATCAATTCAGTTCGAAAAATTGTGACCTTTGATTTTCTGTATAATAGAAATTTTGATAGTGGGATTTTTTTAAAAATGTTATCGGTGGTTTCCCTTGGGACGGATATTCTGGTCCTTAGCGCGACATATGACAGATATTATTATTTTTGCATAGCAGACTGGCGTTTCCTTGAGTTTTACCGAAGCCGGAAATTTCATCTTGCATGTGGGTGCGAGATGAGTCGCCTGCCAAACAAAAAGGTCATTTCAGCGCACTTTATGAATAAACAGCGTTAAAATGACGTCGTTTTAGAAGGGAAATATCAATCTCCTACGCAGTGATCTCCCCTTACAGCAGGATTAGATCTCTGCCATCACAACATTTTCGTCAAGATTTTTGACGATATGAATTTTTTCAATTTTTATATTTATTTTAAAAAGTAAACACGGTTTTGCTAATGTTTCAAGACCATAATGTATTAGATGTAAACTAAAATAAAGAATAATTTCGAAAACTTAAATATTATCAATAGTATGAGAATTTTTTAAATAATGCACCGTTTCATTCCAAAATAATGGCCGCTTTTGAAAAAGATATTATTAAAGAAATTTATTTTTCATTATTTTGTATACTTTTGATATTTTTTGAGAAAATATAACGGACGTAGGTACTACAAAAAGTTAAAAATAAAACAGAAAGAGAAAAATGACGTTAGATTTTCTATGTAACGGTCGATATTTACTTTTGAATTTCGGCGTTACGTCATGTGACTTTCATCACCATGTGACGTCTGTCAAGGCAGTGATTACAATTCTGCCAAGGGAGGTTATCAGTGTGAGGAGTTTGGGGAAATATGTGCTTAGGGAGACGTCATTTCGCCCTTGATTTTTAAGTTGTAAGTTCATACGCTATTGTAAGAAAATATTTATAGATGAAATGACTTTAATTTCCATGAACATATATCATATTGAGGTAAACTATTTTAAATATAAAATAATATGGCAGAATATGCAGGAAAATATCTGACATATGCTTGCGGTTCGGACCGGAATATCCGTCCCGAGTGGACCTGCCAATTGGGCGGTACCGAGGCTTGACAGATATTATTAATCTATAAATGTGTAGAAAACGTAAAGATTATATCATTATGTCACTTTTCTATGACGACGTAAAATGCTTAAAAAATGTGCATGGTAGTTTTTCAGGGTTTTTTTCAGTTTTTTTTTTTATTTTTTGAAACACATATTTTGTTGATGAGGGAAAATAGCACCGAAAGATACAAAATGTATAATTTATAAAAAGAGGGAAGAAAACCCGTTTGCATCAATGATCGAAGCGGTCGTATATCTCGTGTCATTGGCAGTTGAACTTGTCTAATTCGTGCTTTAGTACAAGTTTTATTGCATTAAATACATGTTTACAAACATATTATACAAATAATGAGTATATATCAAAATGCAAATGGGTTGGAGACAAGTTATAACAACATAAGATTAAGCTTCCCTTTCTGCTTGATGCAGAATGGTGCTGCGCTATACGAAATTTGCACGAAAGTTATTTGGGAACGGTATTGCTCTCGTAATAAGTGCTACATGATACCATATCTTATCGTATCGTTAAAATATTTAATTCTTTAGAAATGACAAATATGTGCATTTCTAAGGCCTAATATGCCTTTAAAAGGAAGGTTAGACGTAGGGCTGGTCATAGACTGAGTCTATTTTATTTGCGTCATGTATGATAAATGTACTCATGTACTTATGTGGTACCTTTCAAGTGTAACAAGCCTAGAATACACCAAATTGATGAATGGTAAAAGGACTATATAATATCAGCTTTTTAGCTCTGTGTTTCAAGGATCTACTGGACTCCCATAAACAGAGATATGATTCTAAAAATGGTAGATCTTAACTTCAAATAGTATTATTCTGTGTTGCTATGTCGTGTGTACTGATGTATTTTGTCTTTGTACATGTACATTGTATTACATGTATAGTGTACAAAACTAGAAGATTTAATAATACGACATTTTGTCGGGTTTAGTAATTTATGACTTTGATGTTGGTTATCATGTTTCTTTTAAGCTTTATCTGTGACATACTTAAAATATTGATTTAGCTAGGCAGGACTAAACATAAGCTTTTAGTGCTCAGTGCATGCGGTTCGTTTAAAAGAAAAACAACAACTCAAGCTCGAAATTCGGCTTTTGAAAAGTTTGAATTTCGATCTTCAAGCTGGCTTGAAATTCAACTCCAAATCGACATTCGGCTTTTAAAAATTTTATTTTCGATCTTCGAGCTGGCTCAAAATTCAACTCCAGCTCGAAATTCGGGTTGTGAAAATTTTGAATTTCGATCTTCGAGCTGGCTCGAAATTCAACTCCAGCTCGAATTCGGGTTTTGAAAATTTTGAATTTCGATTTTCGAGCTGGCTCGAAATTCAACTCCAGCTCGAATTCGGGTTTGGATAATTTTAAATTTCGATCTTCGAGCTGGCTCGAAATCCAACTCCATCTTGAAATTCGGGTTTTGAAAATTTTGAATTTCGATCTTCGAGCTGGCTTGAAATTCAACTCCAGCTCGTAATTCGGGTTCTTGAAAATTTTGAATTTCGATCTTCGAGCTGGCTTGAAATTCAACTCCAGCTCGTAATTCGGGTTCTTGAAAATTTTGAATTTCGATCTTCGAGCTGGCTCGAAATTCAACTCCAGCTCGAAATTCGGGTTTTAATAAATTTTGAATTTCGATCTTCAAGCTTGCTAAAAATTCAACTCAAGCTCGAATTTCGGCTTTTGAAAGTTTTGAATTTCGATCTTCGAGCTGGTTCGAAATTCAACTCCAGCTCGAAATTCGGGTTTTGAAAATTTTGAAATTCGATCTTCCAGCTGGCTCGAAATTTAACTCCAGCTCGAAATTCGGGTTCTTGAACATTTTGAATTCCGATCTTCGAGCTGGCTCGAAATTCAACTCCAGCTCGAAATTCAGCTCTAGTTTACTTTGAATTCGATCTTCGAGCTAGCTAGAAGTTCAAAGATAGCTAGATATTCACTATAAAGTGAGTTTCGATGTCAGTGCTAACTTCTCGATACTAAAAGGAATACCTGTACTTTGGACATTGTTGTATTAGATGAAAAAGCGCACTACACTTTAGATTTTTTAGAATATCAAATCATATACATGTAAAAATTTCTAAACAAAAAAAAAATTTCTGTACTAAAATTTGAACAATAAAAGATAAAAATGCTTTTACACCCGGAGCTGCAAATATCGTGCAACATCGTTGAAGTTTGACGTGATAAATCGTGATGCAGACAATACAAATACATATACCATATGTTTATGAGATCTTACCCATCACACCTATCGGAAACCAACACAGGAAATCAGTTGTTGCAACGAGTATAAGATTTCTTGCAACTCTCAAGTCACGTTTCCTTGTAATTTGTGTTTTCTTTATAACTGATGTTGATCGTCGAAGTTCTGTGAATATTGAGATTTGTCCTACAGCAACAAGAATGAAAGTACAAAAATTCAGGCCGACAAAGATTGACACAGAATAAATCCAACCTGGTGGTTTATCTCGTGTTAAAGGCAATGCAATACAAACTCCTGTTTTAGAGTAGAATTTGTTTTGGAAGTGACTTGTGTAAAGAATTGGAATGACCGATAGGATGATGGAGATGAACCAGCACAATGCACAAGAGACATAGGCCTTCATAGGTGTAAACCTCACAGTTCCAAACGGAAACTTGATCACTAAAAGTCTATCTAATGTTATCAAGCAAAGAAAGAGGACGCTGGCTTCAGATGAAATTGTAGACAAAACTCCGGCAGTAATACACCAATTACTGCTTCTCCATTGAAAGTCCACAAGATAATATCTGCAAATAAATGGGAATAAAATATTTGAATTTCAGAAGATAAAAAAAACGCATTTAAATCGTGTATTAAAAAAATCAACATCTATTAGACTTATTAACTGATTTTATTCTTATATCATTACCTCTTTCCTTTGGCATGTTAAGGTAGTCGAAACATGTTTTATTAAGGAATAAAATGGAGAATTAATAATCTTAAACGTCTTAAAACTCTTCATTGAAAATATATATACTTCAAATTATATGTTAACAATTTTGCTTTTATATGTACTCGTTTGTATGATAGAAAGCATAACAAGATATTGTTATGAATAAAATATAAAGAAATATTTAGCTTCAGTCGTAAAATTTATACAGCTACAACTATGAAGGAACAGTGTACAATATATTCTTCCGGTAGAGTTAATTGTGTATTTGTAGTAATTGCATATAAATTAAAAAGGATAACTGCTTAATGCAACATGGCACGGTAGTTTTGTTATATTAACATCATTTAGGACTAAAAATATGTTGTTTATAAGAGAAAATTAATTTGATTTATATTTTGCATATAATCAGTTAAAATGTTATTTCTGTTTCTGAACAGTAAACAGTCAGTATGTGAAGGATCTGTCGCCGGCTGCCGGTCGAACCAGAATATTTAGCTCGAGGATAACTGTTTACGGCGGAAAAGAAGCTCTGTCAAGTATCCGACAAACAATTACCAGAGAGCTAAATATTCCAGTTTACAACGACAGACACAGTGTTTGATTCTTTTTTCTTCCATATTACAAATTTATGATATTTCGAAAAAAGATAACGAAAACTGATATTTTCAATTAGGCATTTTCTTGAAGTACATGTAGTTCATTCATAAAGGCACAAGTACGTCATGCTAAGAAAGCAAATCATTCGTAAAAAGTTTGTAGGTATAACATAATTTCAAGAAAACTGATATTTTCATTTAGCACTTTTTTCTTGAAGTAGCGTATGAATTTACAAGGTCATTCATTATGGCACAAGTACGTTATGCTTAGAAAGCAAATCATTCATAAACGTGTGTAGGTATAACATAATTGTGGTGAAAGACAGTTTTTTCCAGCACCTGATAATCACGTCTGATATGCAAGAATGATAAATCAGTATTTGTTACATAAAAAGTGAAACTGTTATCAATCAGTACCTGTTTTTTGTATAGTAAATCAGCCATTTATCAATACCTGTTTCTATAGAGTGAATCTGCCACTGCTATCATGATGAGGTAAACACCCATCAGAAAATCTGCAACTGCAAGGTTAGTTACAAATATGCCATAACCTATTTTTAGCCTTTCACGATCGTACAAGAGACGGTAGATAATTGACGATAGGTTTCCGAACAATGAAGCTAACCCAACTATCCAAAGGACTGCTTGAAGTACCGAGTTTCTCATCAGGTCTTCACATGAAGAAAACTCATTCTTTGGTTCGCAGTATTCTGCAGGAAGATAACAAGGTCGGATACAGCAGAATCTAAATGCAGGTGTATGAAGTTCACGAAGTGATGTGATGCCGTTAAATATAAAATTTCCGGATTTTTTCACTTCATTGCCTTCAAAGTTAATTTTATGAACACGCGAGTTGTTGAAGGCAAAATCTTCAATTTCCTCAATTCTGTTGTATGAAATGTCGATACTGTCCAAGTGCAAGTCAGAGAATGTAAGTGAACTTATCTTTTTCAGGTTTGTGCCGGTGATTTTTAAGCTTCTTACAGATGTCAAACCCTTAAAAGCAGTCGATGAAATCATTGTTAATTCTATATTTCTGTCCAGATTCAAGTAGGACAGATAGCGAAGTTTGCTAAATACCATATCAGGTAATCGCGCTATTCTATTGTTGCTAAGATCTAACGATAACAAATTTTTCAAGTCAAAGAAAGCCCTTTCGTCAATATAATGAATATTACATGATGAAATATTAAGTCTTAGCATGTAAGGAAAATTTAATTTTCCTTCAGGTATTTCTCTAATTTTTGGATTTTTACTTAGATCAAGACTTATAGCCTGTACAGTCAATGACAAAATATCAGACATCGATAAGTTGGCTGCATTACAATTGATTACACCACCCGTACAATTACATTGCGTCGGACATACAGAATCACAAAGTCGCTCATCATCACCATTTTTGCAATGAATGACATCATCACATACTTGTTCAAATGGTATACATTGCTTACTAGACGAACATCTGTACTTTCCAGCACATGGTACGATTGTAGCCTCTGAAACGGAAATATCAAGAAAATATATCTTACCACATACTTTCTAAAAGAAATCGTGATCAAAGATATATTATCGCTGTTGACATGGTTATATCCTGGTTTTCTTGGTTTTCTTTAGTTGTCAAATTTATGATACTTTTGCCAGCATCCAACATGCAAGCATAGAGATAATTACTTATGCAAATGTATAGTAACTTTTCAAGTTGATTTGAAAGTTAAAAAAAAACGAAAAACATATTCAAACAGGGAAAAAACAAAAATAAATTTGATCAATAAAAATGATTAAAAAACCGATGTTATCATGTAAACGAACATAAGATAGCGAATCGTCTAGACAAAATAAAATATGACATAGAAAAGGAATTGTTGTCAAGTCATAAATGTTCATTTGGTATTATATTTAAAATCAACGAGAGTGAAAAAAAACACCTTTCAAAACTAAAACTGTGTCATATATTTACGAGTAAAGCCGACAATGCTGTTACCTGTACATATTTCTGGAAATCGTCTAAAACCAATCGAAAATAGAGAACTCCATTTACTTATATGTATATCCTTTACAAATTTGTATCTGTTATCTTTATAAAGTGAAGAACTGAAATCTTTTATCACCCGATATATTGAAAACGATGGCTCTGAAATATTGGACAATACTAAGCTAGCGACAACTGATGATTCAATACTGTTTTCTAGTACAATAAGCGCTCTTTTTTCTAGCTCGGAAAACTTCAGTTGTTTAAGAAAGTCTCTTGCCATTGTTTTAAACTTGCATCCAGTTTCCTCTATTCCCTGTTCTCTGGTAACACGTTCTACCTTTATTTCCAATAACCTGTACTCAATGTCAAACTTCATTTTTCTATGAAGAATATTGAAATTAAACAATTTAACGATGTTATTCTCATTGTTTGTAAAGAATTGTTTAGCTAAATGCATTGCTGCTTCCCTGCTCTCAGAGCCACCATCTTCCACGAATATTATTACTTCTCTATCCGAGTCTATACAAGCTGAAATAAGAAATCAAATGAAAACACTAAATGCCAATAATTTGTTTGAGTCATAAAAAGGCATTTTTTGTAAATCTTGACTAAACAGTTATTTTCCCTCAGCTATTAACCCTGTAAATGTATTATCAATAATGTTTTTATTTGACGACAACATCATAACGAAAACCTTAAGTAAGTAAATATAAACCTGAATTAAATAATTTGCTGAATTTGTTTGATACTGTGTACGACCATATTGACTAAAGACGAATCAGATTTATTGTTTTTAACATTTTCAATTTTGCCGTGTTGGGCTTTCTTTAGGGATTCTTATTTCTCTCTTTTTTATCGCCACATCAGCGTTGTTTGTGCCGTGTGGAGGCTGTAAAAAGTCGCCCAGTACCTTCAATCAGGGATGTTATATTTCCGATCCTTAAAGATCGTTCAGCACTGCATTATTGTTGTGCTTGTGGTATTTAAGTTCTTTCTATTCGGCATCTTTCTTGTTGGGTGGTTCCAGTATTCTTCAATTGAATACTGTTGAATCACCCTTAGGATATGTGGTCTGCTATTTAAATTTGTCTTTTGACGTCCTATCTGTGATATGCAGGCTTCATAACCTCAGATCCCCTTTCAAAATTCCATTTTATTTAGTTCAGCCCATTGTTTTCTCGTTTAGGGCACATGCATTTTATTACTTGGGGGACCATATGCCGCTTTTCATGGAATGGCAGTAACGTGTCACATGGAAGGTTCCATGATAACCGCCATACGAACACATCTGCGGATGTTTCAAAATTCTCAATATTACCATTTCATGTTAAATGTTGAATTCTGCTTAAGCCGGTGCTAGGGGGCTTGGACGGTAGTTTGCACTTGACAGTACCGTCCATGAACAGGCTCAATCAAACCGAGCTTGCAACATTTTCAATTTTGCCGTGTTGGGCTTTCTTTAGGGATTCTTATTTCTCTCTATTTTACAATAAGTATAAATATCTAAGCTACAACTTGTCGATTGATGAACAATGTTCAAATATATTTTAGTATAAAATCACCGGCCTCAATATCTAATTTAACTCCAATATCAACTCGTAGGCAGCCTGTTTTCGTAGGAAATTCGAGTCAACATATGATTTCATGTAACAGAAATAAAAGACAAAAATAAACCCTTAAGAATGTCACATTTGATATGCATATAGGTTACAATAATACAAATTAAAGATCACATACTCTATTTACTTTCATAATGAAATTGAAATTGACATAAAGTTACGAAAACTCGGGTCAGCTGAGACGACCAGGTCGCACAATCAATGAGGACCATACTATTTCTTAAACTTCCTAAGGCCAACTATTTATAACAGTACCATTAACATGACCATTTCAAAAAATTATATAAATTATGTTTATTATGTAAATTAAAAATTATGATTATTCTTCAAAACATGTTTTAATTTTTTTTTATAATTCTGTACATACACAAAGTCCAAGCTCACCATAAATAGTCCGATCTACAGTTTGTTGTCGGACTTATAACATTTGCTGTGCTCAAAATCTGGAGCTTTATGGAGACATAAAATGTCAGGATCATAATTTAACATTGGTAATACCATAGCATCAAACAAGTTGATCCATCTAGAAATATCCATTGGTACTTTATCAAACAGGGTATTTGATAATTACAGCGCTTTGTCTAACTGCTTTGATTAGGCTTTCTGTTTTTCTCACTCAATTAGGAGGAAGCCTAGGCCTCCACAATCTGACTAAAGGATCTGACTGAGAAGAACTAGTTAAATTTGGACGATTTCCCTTATTATTTACAAGAAAATGTAGTGTAATAAAGTACTTGTACAGAATTATGAAATATCATAAATCATAAATTGTGTTTTAAATAAACTGGTGTTTTTAAAGGATTCCAATAATATATTTTTAAAAGTAGGTCATTATTTGTGTAATATTTAAGATTTTTGTATTCATGGATAAAAGGCCCATAATGCCTCAAACATGCTTTTATTTTCAAAGGTTTCTAATTGGCGGTGTTCGGTTATATTTTTGAAAAGGTTCTGATTTGCCGATTACGTGATCCATATTTTTCTTCTGATGCAATGGGTACAAATACTTATAGTGATTTAGTATTTTGTATTGAAGTCAAAATACTACTTTGTTTACATTTTGATTCTTTTACGAATAATAATTTCATCACATACTTATGGCAACATGTTCCCAAACAATTAAATAATCGTTAACAATTCATATTTGCTCTTTAAGATATATATATATTCGTTTCTGAGGCATAATGTACCTTTAATGTTGATAATACCAATGTTCATGTAAATCCTTTCAAACAACAACTACTTTGTTCTGAATATTTTCTTAATAAGGGATAAACTATTTAGTTTTACAATACAAAGTACTTATCTGTAATATCAAAGGAGTCAAAATCTGAATATGGAAGTAAAATTATTAAAGAAAATAATTTAAGTTGCGTTCATATGGTCATGTACAAGGTTATGATGCTGCTTGAATTAATCACCTATTTAAAATGGTAGATTTAGGTAGATTTTGGATGAAACAAACGCTGATGTACCACATGAAAAATTAGACAAGTTAAAATCGAGTGTTCTCATATATGTATATTTCTAATAATGACATAAGGAAAATATGCTTGAATATATAAGATATATGCATATACTTCCAATTTTCCAACATAAATTCCATAGTTATCTGGCAAAATTTGTATTGTCAACAATGCAATAAAATTGAATGTTGGTATTTTTGTTTAAATAAAATATGTTTCAGAAATTTGTATAATATTATCAATTTTAGCACACACTCTCTGCAACGTATACTGTACCACAATATTGTTTTGCGATTCAAATACAGGTAAATGTATATATGTGCAAATAATTTGTTTGGCTTGATTTATTTTTATATCCATATGTGTTTAAATACATTGTACATAAACATTTTTTACTAACAGTTATCCCTAGATAAAGTGTTGAAATATAACAACAACGTTTATGAAAAATTTCTAAATGTAAAAAATATATTTTGCTAGTTTAACTTGTTACAGCACTGTTTTTAATTTCAAAATACACAGCCTATACGGTTCAGGAGAATAAAAAAGCCATGTAATGAAAACGATATTCCACTAATGAAGTATCAAATTTATAGGACGTTATTTGCGTTGTATAAAAAATATAGCGTAAGTATGCGTAACATTATAGGTGCGTCCATAAAAATGACAGAGTGTAACTGTACACCATTCTAATTTTGACTACGTGATAAATAGAATATCAAATTCAATATCGTGTATGTATTCATTTTATTCATTTATCATTGATATCAATACACTTATTCAAGTTCCTCTATTTAAAGATACAAACATATACGAAAATAAATCTAAACGAAGTTATTCATATCATTGCCCAACATTAAATCAATGTTTTGTTTGTAGGTATGCCAAAGACCTGTAATATGACAATGACAATAATGACTTTAGATCTCATTTAGAATTAAACATTGCACAAATGTTTATAGCAACAAATGATAAAAAAAAATTCAAATAAGTCCTCTTTCTTCCTTAACATTAATAAACGAAATGCATTTTAGTAAGCATTTAAGTGTTTCTGGTACACAAACAAGTGTTGAATACAGTAACAGATTGTATGAGACTAATGAACTCTTTTTCTCTTTTGGTTGGTATGTATTTTGCCAATGAAGTGCATATTAAGTAAGCATTGAAGTATTTTTAGTACAAGTAAAAAAAATAATTGAATACAATAATAATTTTTATATATGTAAGATATATGTATATGTAGGTATGACAATTGGCTTAACTGTAGGTGGACAATGGGCTAATCTGTAGGTGTGACAATAAATTGATAAGGTATATCAACTGGTTATCTGTAGATCTAACAATGGGATAATTTGTATGTATGCCAATGGGCTAATCTGAAGTTTGTCAATGAGATTGTATTTATGAATGATAAGGGGTTAATATGAAGGTTTAAAAACTGGCTATTCTGTATGTATAACGATGGATTATTCTGCATGTATGACAATGGGATAATCTGCATGTATGACTATGGGCTAATCTATAGATGTTTCTGTAATATTCAACAAAATAAATCTTAAGGGTGAGTCCGGCAAGTCATTATAAGCGACATTTTAACTGATAAAATGCATAAATAATCACTAAATGATTGTCCTTTAATTAACAAAATACAATACACTACTACTGGAATACCGTTAAATGACAAAACTAAACACAACAACATCAAAACCAAAGAATCAGTTTAACACATTATATATTTTAATAACTTACTACAGTCTTGTTCATCTTCTCCTCCAGGGCATTCATTATGGCCGTCACAAAGAAATCGTTGTTCAATACAATAACTTCCAGGACATTTGACAGTATTTGCTGGACAAGTGAAATTCTCTGAAAATCAAATTGTTTTCAATGACTCGGGCAATATTGAGCAATTTATTTTGAATAATTATCATTTTCTAAAGTGGTGAATGATTGAACAGTATTTGTGATGGCATTCTGTTTTTCTGTGTTCAACTAGAATATTTAAACAACAAAGAATTTAAGAAAGACATGTTACATTTATGTTAATTGTTCAGTAGCGCCTTATGTTTAACATTATTATTCAGGTTATTTTCAATGATTGATTCATAAAATACCCTTGCTTTGAATCAAAACAGAATCGTTGTTCAATTTTCTGTATTAGATTGCGGAAATATTTATCTTAACTTAATGCACAGCACAGCACAGCACATACGTTTTATTTAGACTTGTACATAGTACATCGTCATGCATATAGATAAATAAAACAATTATCACGTCACGTGATCATGGTAACACAAAGTACAGAACAATATGATACTTAGAATATATAATAGAATGTACATTGTTATGAGTAATAAGTAAATATTTTCTCAATCATAGCAGTAATAGAAATTCTAATGGCAACCTCACAGGATATTGTATACCATATTTTACCCAGTGAGTCTAACCATCCCACTGAAAGTAAAACTCCCTCCCGATAAAGGCAAGGATAGATGTTAACCAGCAGCAAAACTAAATACTTATTGAGCAGTTTCTTTCTAGATAGAGAACAGTATCATTAAAAGTTATACATGTTAACACACAAATATCATATGATAATGTATCAAATAAGAGAAAATACCTTTATTATTTAAGAACAATGCATGATTACACAAACAAACATGATGTTATAATATATGAGAATTGTAAAAAAAAAATATATATTTTCCAAGAGGATGTTAAAAAATCAAATATTTAAGAGAGTATTTCTGATTGCCAAACTTTCTTTAATGTATCTTGCTAAATTCATCAATAAAAGCTTGTTTGAAGTTTGCAATAACTGAATAAATTTGAACATCGATGGTCTAACATAAAAATATTTTTTATATATGTCTTACGAATATTATTATAACAAGGACAAACCAGAACAAAATGATATTCATCTTCGATATCAAGGGTATTACAGCACTGACAATATCTCTCGTTTCGTGGTAATCTATGTCTACTATATCTACCAGTTTGTATTCTGAGAGAATGGGCTGAAAATCTTATTTTGGAATTATACATTCTTAAACTACGTGGTAAAAGGTCGAGGTAAATTTCATACGATATATTAGTTTTGCAATTTTTATATAGATCTAAAACATTATTATTTTCAATATTACCATGCCAATCTTGTACATAATTATCAATAAGTCTTTGTTTAAATATTCTAGAAATAATTTACCATCAACATTATCACTATATATAAAACAATCAGCAAAGCCAAATGTATACAATAACCGTTTAACATTTGAGACCCAGTTATTATATCCATGTTCACAATCAATAACACTTTGTTCATAAACTTTTTTTCATAATTATATTATCAGTTTGGATTGTTTTACACCAAAACTTGATTACTTTAACAAAACGAGCAATATATAATGGCCATCTTCCTAATTCACCGTAAACCCCTGCATTACATGTACTTGTTCTGACATTTAGAACATTTTTGCAAAATTTAAGGTGGATACGTTCAATTTCTTTAGATTTAGAATGTCCCAATACTTCAGCAGAGTAATTTAAGATAGAACCAACAAATGAATCTAACAGTTGGCATTTGAGTTTAGGTTTTATATCATATTTTTTACAATTATATAGTAAAACATTGAATGCCTTAAGGCCTTTGCCAATTAAGTGTTCCTGGTTTTAAGCAAAGTTGCCTGTATAATTGAAAATAGAACCCAGGTAGTTAAAATTATCAACTGTTTCTAATTGTTGCCCATTGTAGTACCATGTTTCATTTGCACGTACCCTACCTCTTTTCCTAAAAACCATAACCTTAGTTTTTAACGTATTAACTTCTAGTCCCCAACAGTTGCAGTAATTATATAGATTATCTAAACTTGTCTGGAGATCTTCTGGTGTTTTACCTAGTATTGCAATATCGTCAGCAAATAACAACAACAATATAACTATATCATCAATTTGTAAACCTACATTGATATCATTTTGAAGATATAATTCTAGGTCTTCAACAAATAATGAAAACATCAGAGGTGAAATTACCTCCCCTTGTCTTAGACCCACTGCATACATGAAGAAATCGGAATATGAACTGCAAGAACGTACACAAGATTTAACTTTATCGTACATATCTTTAATAATACACAAGATTTTACCTTGAACACCACACTTATATAATTTTAACCATAGACAATTACTATTTATACTGTCAAAACAAGATTTCAAGTCAATAAATCCAACATATAATCGTTTATTGTTGTTTATATAATGTTGTATAATTGAATGTAAAATAAATATGGCATCAACAGTAGACATGCCTTTTCAAAATCCAAACTGAGCATCTGAGATTACATGATTATTTTCACAAAATGCCTCTAATCGTTTATTTAAAATAGATGTAAAAAGTTTAGAAAGACAACTTACGAGGGTAATTCCTCTATAATTTTGTACATTATTAACATCGCCCTTTTTATGTATAGGAACAATTATTCATTCCGTCCATTTATCTGGAAAAATCCCAGACTCAAAAATTGCATTAAATATATCACACATATGTGAACTCAAGATATATATTGATTGTATAAAGTATTCATTTAAGAGAAAATCGGGACCTGCAGATTTTTCCATTTTAAGAGATTTGACAGCTTTCAAAATTTTAGTAATTGTAATTGGTATATTCAATTCATCGAAAGCACAGCCAGAATCATAAAAATTATGTTCTTAACAAAAATCATTTGCTTCTTCATTATTACATTCAAAGACGTCGTTATATAAATGTTTAAAATGACTATAAAAATTTTCTACTGTAATTTCATTGTTTTGTGCTAAATTTTGTTTCTTTTTAAAGTACTTCCAAAATTGTTTCGGTTTGCTGAACCTTAATTTTTCTATATCTGCAGATTTACTTCTTAAGTAAATATTTTTCTTTTTTCTTATTATATTCTTATATTCTTGTTTACATCTACAAACATATTCTCTACTTGATCTTGTTTTACATGCATTAAATGCATTCAAAGCGTCTAAATATGTCGCTTTTGTTCTTTTACATTCATTGTCGAACCAGTCTGCATCTTTTGCCGGGTTCGTGTCGAAAATGAATGATTAATTCTATTAGGAATGTTTTTTGAGAATAAAGGGTCTGCCACATTTCTTATTAGGCTTGTAAAATTATTAAGTGCATCGTTTATAGATAAACGATTACCATTTTCAATAGCGCAGGTCAACCTATTAAATTCTGGCAATTTAGCGATCAGACTGTTTCGAAATGTATTTACATGATTATCATTCCATTTATAGCGCACAAAAACATTTTCATTCACCACCGGTTTTATATTGTTACAGAACAGTGAAAAACTAACGGGAGTATGGTCACTCCATGGTCACTAATGTATAATATCCGTTTACACGTGATGTAAGCTAGTTGTAATCACTTTCGTTTAGTTTATGTTTGACGCAGTGTGATACACTTTCAACTTTTGTGTTGAAATTTAAGGAATTATTCTCAACAGAAAGTTTTGATCTTCTTAAAAATATTGTATTTTTAGCACGTTCTATTATTAAACATTTTAAGACTAATAGCTAGAACAAGACAGGCCTAACGATTTTCTAAGTTAAATCTAAATGAATTCAAGTTCTACCTAATTTTCATATATTGCTCCCTGACTAGTTAAGAACGATTTAATATTTATAGCCTTTCTTAGCGGTTGTAAATATTTGCAATATCGTAGTATTGTCTATGTACGTGATAGCGTGCACCTGTAGTGACGTATTAGTATTTTCTTACGCCACCTGATATTCCTTTGCATTAGTTCACATTAGTATGCGTGATAATTTGATAAATAACTATACAATTGATAGAAGAAATAATAACAAAATGTGTTTTTTTTTTAAATATCGTAATGCTCTACTACTCTTTTTTGTTATTCCTTTTCTAGAAGTAAACATACATATTTTATTATATACGTGTATGTACATGTACTTACTATTGATCAGTTAATCATAAATGTATATTTCGAAACAACATTGCAGCAGTTTTGACAATATAATTACTGTCCTCATGTGATGAAAATTACGTTTAAAGTAGAATTTGTATTACGTATCATGTTACCCACTCTTTATTTTATGTTTATCAGTCATACTGTTACTATTGTGACGTGGCTTCTAATAAAAGTGATTGTTGTTGTTGTAAAACATGGCATGATAAAGGCATACTTTATATAGAACATCTTTATGATTATAGGAGAAAAGCCTTTTATAAATATAATGATTTTAAAAACATTTACGGAATAGAAAATGCTGATTATTTAAGATACTTTATGCTAATAAACAATATACCAAAACAATACCTTGAGAAACTAAAAAACAACACAACTTATATGGAAGAACAAGATACGCTTCTCAATAAAATTAAAAAATCCCAAACAATAAATAAACTTTTATATAATATCCAACTTGAAAATGATGAGAGGGTAAAAAATAATATTCTAATTTTATACAGATAATGTCGTCAATAAATTCTTAATAAAACGCTCATGATGTTGTTTGTGAGGAATTCCTTCCAGAAATAGGGTCGATTTACGGAAACTTTTAGACAAGGAAATGTGTAATTCGAAAAAGATTATAGAAGCTGTAGAGCAATAAAACGTACAAAAATACAGTTTCAAGAAATGTATATATTGTAAAGTAAATATTGTAGTAATTACATGCATGTATATAAAGATAGTGATAGTTTCTGCGTATTCTTTGTATTGTTATTTCAATGTAATGTGTGTACATGTATATTTATTTGTGTTACTGTTTTTGTAAATAATATACATAAATGATTAATAAACGGCTGAAAATGTTCTAACCTAGTCATTACTTCGTGTTTTATTTTAAAAAACGCACGGTCTTTCCAAATATAACAATACATTAATTAAGGGGTCGAAATGTCCGGTATATTTAAGGGGTCTAAGTGTCTTAGGGGTCTACGTGTCAGGGGTCGAGATGTCTTAGGGGTCGAGGTATCAAGGGGTCGAGGTGTCAAGGGGTCTAGATGTCATATACTCATATCTACTAGTCATAAACTATGGAAGGGTATTAACGCAAAAATGAAAGCATAATGTGCATGTAAGAAAGCAACATGTTCAAGTCAGAATGCAAGATGTACAAGTCAGAATGCAAGATGTACAAGTTAGAAAGCACGATGTAACGTAAGAAAGCAAGATGTAATTTTTGCGTTAATACCCTTCCATAATAAACAAACAATAAGCTGTGTTTTATTTAGAAAACAAAACACTAACCCATTTATACGGTTATGATCTGTGAAATCTGATAGCTCTGTTTACAGAATATTCTTCACGTGGTTTTTGTGTTAAATAATCTTTTCTTGCATTCTTAAATCGTCTGTATGTTCCAGTTTGACACATAATTATTTACATTGCAATTACTCCCGTTGAAAACGGATGTTTACTTTTTGACTATTTTACAAAAAGATATTTTATAAGCGAAAAACACTCCAGGGTGCAAACAACTAAATTCTAAGGGTGTTGTAGTTTCTACATGTGGGACCCTATCGTGGTGAACTTCGAAAATTAGAATGAATCGAGAGAAAAATGGCGGCCATTTTATTTCATTTTATGTAGAAAATAGACCACGTGACCAGATTTTATACTGTTAAAAAGTAATGTTACCTATGTAACAGTTCAAAATTCTTTGTCACGTGGTACACTTGCATTAACAGTAAGAATAACTCCTAGAGGCCTACGGGAAATTAACATTACGAAAAAGGTGAGGGGGTTATAAAGAAAGGTAATTCATTGGCACAAAATTGACGAAAACACCGGGTTCCGGAACGCCGCCTAGAATCCGAGGTAGTTTATGTGAAGGCTGGTATAACTCTGATCATTTTTCAACCTAATTTTAAATTGAAATAAGATATACTTATTTGATGTAAATCAACATCATACCATAAATACCCCATATGTCCCCATTTTCACGTTCAGAGTTCAAAACAATTTCGTGTCTATAAAAGGCAGACCATACTCTTCAACTAGCCTCGTTTTCATTTTTAGAGTAAAAATCCTTATTGTAGTTTGAGAAACAAAATTTCATGATGGCATGCAATAGAAATTTCATTATATATTTTTAAGATCAATACTGGTACTAATCGACTGGTACTGCAAAGCCATTTTCAGGCTCGGCTAGTGGCCATCTAATATAGTTTTTACAGTTGTGTACTCGTCCAATAGAACTTAACAAGGTATAACAACCTCATGCTACATCTTATTATTGCCGCAAATAACGACACAAGCTTAAACAAAAGCAGTTTTTTGTCTTGTTTCCCAATATGTTTAATACGATCCTTGGAGTGGATATCTTTATTATACTGTTAATTAGTACTATAAAAGCCTGGATGAAGGATTCTGTTGTATGATTTAAAAAAAATTGTCAAAGTAAAAATATCAAAATATGTATGCTTTTAAGTGACATTTTGATTTTCTTCAACTCTCCTTTATTTATTTGAGCAACGATTTCTTAATATAAGTAGACTTCTATAACTTTTGGTGGCATGTTGCTTTTAATATTTTTTTTCTATTAAAACAATCATCATACTGACTGACTTTAAATCACATATGAAAATGTACTGGCTGTCAAACTATTCATTCGCCCACTATTCTCCCTACTTTTCTTATTGTGAAACGTTCATCTATTTCATTTAAGTTCAATATTCACAAGCGGGGTAAATAGCCGCAAAAGAATGGCGTACTCCAAACCTTTGCACTATATACCTTTGAGAAGGACCTAAATGACGAAAACTTTTCCAATCAGCGCAGTTGGAAAATTTGCAATAAAAATTATAAAACGTATTTTTTTCTATTTTCAAGTTAAAAAAGAAGCACGATTATAGAACCCAAAAGTTTTCATGTTGAAATTTCTAAGCGGTTCGTGAGGTTTCGCTTTGTGGAAAGTTGTTTTAATTATTACAACGGTACATAATAATAAAAGAAGTCTTTCTTTATCCATTTATCCACACAAATTATTCTAATGAAGTAAAGCGAAGTTACATGCGTCCTTTTTTATTTTTGTTAAATTTGGTAACGGGTCTGATGCCTTTTATTCCTTATCAGCAAAATGTAAATAGCGGCTGTAAAAGATTTGGAAGCCAGAACTACGTCCGCACAAAACTATCCCAATCCTCTCAAAAGAAAAAAAAACTTTATAAAATGTTTTTTTTCAAAATCAACTGTTTCCAAATAATTTAAAGTAAATAGATGGATAGACGGAAAAACAAGGAAGTTTTATTACATTGCATTGCAATAGCTCTTACATCGATGCATTTTGTCGCATGCAAAAATTGCCCCTTAAATAGAGGCAATGTGTTTTATGCAGAGTTTAACTTTAGCCTGGTTCTCGGTAAACTATCCTCATTATATGAAATCAGACAGTTGTACAGTCCATTATTTGCATTGATACTTTATATGTCAATCACACAAAATAAGTTGCTGTAAAACATAAATACTTTATATGTCAAGTCACGTAGAATAAGCTAATAACTTGGATAATTATATTAATTACCACAATGTTGTAAATGATCTCCAGATCTGCATCCAGTCATGTAACCGCTGGCATCTACGGCATATATACACACCATCGACTTTGGTATGACTTTGTCGTCTCTTTTACAATAAAAGAACTCACCAAATTCGGTCGCACTGTACTCTTAAAAAAAATACCAGACTTTTCTTAACAATTAATAAACGTTTTGAACAACTAAATTTAAAGCAAATTAATCTAGAAACAATTTTGACACAGTGATTGTTTAAAGAATTTTATACGCATATTATGGAAAATTAATACGATACTTCAAAAGTTTTGTATGTTAACACTAAATCAAAAGCGATATGATGTTATGTCTTCCAGCAATTTTTGACACAACGTTTTTTGAAGGTTTTTAATAATGTTTATGTTTGAATTTTATACTAGATTTAAGTATATTAAGCTATAGTATGTCTTTAAATGACACAATTATAATTTTGTAAATCACGCTGCTTTTATGAGGTTCCATACCATAAACACAAATAGGTGGATAATAAACTATATTCACGTGTTCCTCTTCAATGTACGATCTCTGGCTATTTGTGATCTCACTTCCATTGCAATGTGTCAATTTCCAATTTCTGGAACGTTAAAATGTCACTTTTTGATGTGGACCAAGAGTTTTTTAAATTCAGTCTTTACATTTCATATAAAGGTTTAGAATTTGCATTCAATGTATCAGTGTTGGAGAAACAACATTTTTTCTTCATTCAATATTCATTGCTCGGTATATGAATAATCTTGTTTATTCACTTTGCGGTACTTGAATTATGAATTTTGTCTAATGCTTTTTTTCAATTGTTATGCTTATTTACTTTATCATCGTTTTGTCTAGCATTTTGACGTCACAGAATATTATATGTTGATAAAAAGCAAAATATTACATTTCAGTGCAGAAATATAATTATTATAATAAGAACTTTAAATGAATCATCCAACTCAATTGTGGTAAAAAAAATAGCAGCATTACTATTGTACATATAAATGATAGATTTTGATCACTTTGGTATTATGAAAATACTAAGAACTCTAAATAAACGTCTTTTGAAAACACAAAGGGATGTCACTATAGGTTATCATAGAATGCATAATGCCATTCAAAATGGCAGAGTTGTCATTTATACATTAATATTTCTTATGTATCAACTTCCTTCATGACATTAATGTTTTAATTGTAAGGGCACTTATAATCCTTGACTTTCCTTCAAAATTATTCCACAATCGCATAAGGCGGACATGTTTCTTGAAAAAATATTCCATATTTTACTCAAACAAAAAAATATCCTCTTTATATTTAGGAAAAATATTTATTCTGAGTGAATTATTGTAGTTTAATGCACCTTGCAGAAATATAATAACAAATACCAATACATACTGAAGGCCTGAGTGATTTATTATAAAGCATGTAACGATTAACCATACAATATTTTACTGTAACGTAAGACAAGAAAGATAAAATCTATTTCAACAAGAGCCATGTCAGCATGGACATCCCCGTTGAATGTGTTTGCTCATTGGAAGAATGTTTATGTAGTAGAGCAGAATAATTCAATTTAAAGTGTTCTTTTTGGTAATGAAAACTGATGGCTGAAGTGATTACAAATTGGAAACCTGTGTGAATACTGATGACTGAAAATAAGAAAGGGCAATAACTGAAAAATAATGCAGGGTATGTTATCATTTTTGTGTGCTGCACTCATCCTCAATGAAATCCATTCACCTATGAAGTTTCATGTTGATATTCTTACAATTTTTGAGACAAGCTCCGGACAAAAAAAGAAAAATAACAAAGAGCAATAACTCAAAATTATAAAGGGTAGAGCTATCATTCTTTAGCACAGCATTCCTCCTCAATAAGATAAATACACCTATGAAGTTTCATGTTGACATCTCAAAGACTGTTATGTTATGCTCCACTCAGGTGAAAAATAAAGTGTGAAAAATAACAAAGGGCAATAGCTCAAAAATTATGAAGGGAAAAGTTATCACTCTTGTGCACTGCGCACCTCCTGAATGTGATACAACCACATATGAAGTTTCATGTTGATATCTCAAAGGCTTTTTAAGTTATGCTCTAAACAAAAATTAAGCATGAAAAATAACAAAAGGTCATATAACTGAAAAATAATGCAGGGTAGGATATCATTTTTGTGTGCTGCACTCCTCTTAAATGAGATCCATCCACCTATGAAGTTTAAAGTTGATACCTCTAACACTTTGAGATAAGCTTCAGACAAAATAGTATGAAAAAGAACAAAGGACCATAACATAAAAATTATATAGGGAAGAGTTATCATTCTTGAGCACATCATTCCTCCTCAATAAGATCCATCCACCAATGACGTTTTATGTTGACATCTCAAACACTTTTTGAGTTCGGCTCAACTCAGGTGAGAAATTAAGTATAAAAAATAACAAAGGGCAATAACTCAAAACTTTTTAAAGGTAGAAATATCATTTATGTGCACTGCACACTTCCTGAGTAAGATCTTTTTACCTATGAAGTTTCATGTTGATATTTCAAAGGCTTTTTGAGTTATGCTCTGGACAAAAATTAATTTTGAAAATGAACAAAGGGCAATAACTCAAAAAATATATAAGGAAGAGTTATCATTCTTGCGCACAGCATTCCTCGCCAATAAGATCTATCTACCTATGATGTTTCATGTTGACATCTTAAACACTTTTGAGTTATGCTCCACTCAAGTGAAAAATTAAGTATGAAAAATAACAAAAACAATAACTCAAAAAATTAAGGAAGGTAGAGTTATCATTCTTGTGCACTGCACATGAAGTTTCATGTTGACATCCCAAAGGCTTTTTGAGTTATGCTCTTGACAAAAATTAATTTTGAAAAATAACAAAGAGCAAAAACTCAAAAACTATGCAAGGTAGAGTTATCATTTTGTGCACTGTTCTTCTCTTTAATGAGATATATCTACCTATGAAGTTTCAAGTTGATATCTCAAATTCTCTGGACAAAAATGCCGGACGGAAGCAATGTGGCCATACCACGTGACATTTTGGGTACGGAGCACGCCGATTTTTCACCCGATTCAGGTATGTTTTTTATTCAAAACTTATTTATTACTCAACCGATTTCGATCAGATAAGGCGCAGAGGACCCGTAATTATATCAGCTTTCCACGGTATATCAAAATTCTGAAAACCGTATCTTTTGAAATAACAGTGTGCTCCGTACCATTTTAACATAACTTTATGAAAATATGCTTAAACATCACTGCATTCACTCGATACATTAGACATAGTAAATATATCAGATTTAACATGTATTTTTCTACGAAATAGTGACAAAAAACATATGACTTGCTAGAAATCGCTTGTAATGACAAATGAGTGTGTACTGTTCCCCTCGGCCCGGCTATGAGAAGAAAACTGTACTCGATTGTTCTCAAAAACCATTCAGGGGTTTTCAGAGTTTTGATATACCATGGAAAGCTGATATAATTACGGATACTATGTGCCTTATCTGATAATCGGTTGAGTAATAAATAAGTTATGAATAAAAAACATACCTGAATCGGGTGAAAAATCGGCGTGCTCCGTACCCGAAAAGTCACGTGGTATGGCCACATAGGGAAGGACGGATGGAAGGAAGCACGGACGGAAGGACGAAGACTATTTCTATATCCCCCGCTGCCTTTCGGCGGGATATAATAAAAATATTATCAATAAAAATGTGTTGACATTATGAAGCATAGAAATAATTTATCTTACGTCATTTGGTTTATAAATATGACGTCATATCAATTTATTATATTATGTGTTATCCTTCCGTTTTTATGCCATGCATTTATTTCATGTAATAATGCACTTCTGCCTTACCTGTTTAGTGAAGCGTGTTTATATTTTATGTAAATTTACAAATTTACTGAATCTTGAATATTTAAACATAAACGTAAATACGTCTGGCAAAGCCATATCAGTCACAGGGTCAGTCATATATTATATAAAAGAAATGGAATTTCTTTCGTGAATAAAACCTATCACTCGTAAGCAAAAATAAACGTGTTATTTTCACAAAAGTTTGAGTTATCTTAAAAGTATTTATTAAAGTTGTTATTGTTGTTGTTACTTACGACTAAAATCGCTCTTAAGACTCTGAATGAAACGCACCCCAGATCAACTTGAAGAGTTATAGGGAATGCTTAGTCAAAAAAGTAGTTTAGGCATTTGCTCACTTACTTAATCAAATAAGACATTTGAATATGAATTTCCTAGATTTCAAATAATATATACAATTAACATTAAAATAAGAGCTTTGTGTATCTTTAACTTTGTGAACATGATATTTTCAATATCAAAGATATATATGTGTCAAACTTAGAAAATAGAAAAAGTTTATTTTTTACCAGAAATGTAAATTCTATCAACTAATGAGATGAAAATATTTTTATAATATGTGGATAGATTTTAACTTAATTTCCATACCAATGTTACATTGACCTAATTCTGATATAACAAAATGTTTGGCAAAGTCATTTGTACACATACCTGCCTGTATAAACTGCTTCTTTGCAGTAACAAAACGGATACCCAAAAACATTATTAAAATTGTCAACAACAGCCGCCTCACGAAATCTTAGTTCACAGTTATATTTTTTCTGAAACAAGAATAAAACTTTTAAAAATTGTATTTAATTCATATGTATATTTGTTATATCATATTGTTGTTTTTTTTCCCACCAATTCCGATGCGACAGGAATAATACTTCATTAAAATAAGTACGCAATGCATGTATCTACTTTATCACATTTAAGAAATAGTTTGTCGGAGAAAAATATAAATAATCAAATATGCGTCTTATTATATCATCAATTGCTTATAAATGTTATTTTACAAAACAATGTACATCCATTCTTTAACATAATATAAGAGACCATTTTTATTTTTGCTTATTTAAGATACCACACACAACATATAATGCACTGCTGATAAACATTATTTATACATAACTCATTAAGCATTTACAAGTAAAATAACTTTATTTTTGCTTTAAAAAGAGATACAAAATTAAATGGTGGCCTAGTGGTTAAGGTGTCTGCCTCTTAAGCCCGAGATCATGGGTTCGAGCCCTAATCGGGTCACGATCATGTTTCTTCATATGACACCAGTACTGGTTGGTTCCAGGAAGCGGACTCTAAAGTGATTATTATAAGTTTCAAGAACTTGTTTCGCATTCGAGCTTAAATAAATATGTTTAAACAAATTATATTTTATTGTAGCGTATTGTCTTATATTATTTTTCTATAAACTTGACATTTGGTATAAGTGAAAGCAAAAAGACCGTTTGTACAGTTCCAAGTACATAGAAGAGGGTCAGACCTGTACAATAATCAAATAACTCTTTTTCAGGCATACATTGAACTGATTTATTCTGTAAATACAGATAATATCTGATACTTAAGTTAACAAACACAATTTTTATAAACTTATAAATAAAATATTGATGAAATAAAATGCTTATTTTCATTTTCCGTATTTTCACTGTAAACATTTATTTTCACTACAGTGAAACATATTTTCCGTATTTTCACTAGTTTCTTGCCGGACTACTTTCTTTTAAATTCTGCAAGTATACAAAATTTAAGGGAAAGTCTTTCAAATTGTAATGTTAAAAAGAGACAAATGTATATAATAAACAGAAAATTCAAGTTTTTTACTATAAATAAATGATTTAGTTTCATCTTGTGGCATGAAAATTATCATATTTCACTCGTGGCTACCGCCACTCATAAAATATTTACTTTCATACCACTCAATGAAAAAAAATCATTTTTTATAGGAAAAACTTGAATATCCTCTATTTATTTACGTACAGATAACATATAATTATTTATTATATAACTGGTATGCCATTTTAGAAATGATATATAAATTATACAAACATCTTATTTTAAAACAATCGTTTTGAAAACCAAGTTCTTTTGATGATACGATGATTTATAGTTCATGCCAACCTAAACGTACCTTTAACAAATTCGGCAAGAATTTTCTTGTCTTTTACATGAACTTAAAATCTCTCTCAAGTTTACCAAAAGACTATTATACTTCACCTGATTTCTATAATGAACGTTTTAAAAATTGATTTTATTTAAAAATATAAAAAAGAAGAAGCCAAAACACGTCTTTGATATTCGCAAAGACATAATTTGGGGTAATGAACACATTTTATGGAATAAGTAATTATCTTTATATTTTCACAATTGGATAAACTCGGATATAATTTTTGTAAATGATATTATCAATGCAAAGACCAGTGAACATCTTATTCTTTCAAAACTCAGAAATAAATCAAATTGGCTTTCTGAAATTTATAGGCTACGAAAAGTTATACCGTAACTCTGGAAATTCATCTTAAAAGCTGACGAATCAATCAAAACTGGGGTCAATAATGACGTTTCTCCTTTACTCATAAAAGAATCGAAAAAGAAGTTATAACATACTAAGAAACAATTAAGCAAAAAAAAACAACATACATTCCTCGCTTATGGGAAATTTTATTTGAACATGGCATTCCGTGGAATAAAGTATACCTGGATATAAAATCAAGCATTGATAATAGATATAAACAGTTACGTTATAAACCCATTTATAATATAATACCGACAGGGGATAACTTATACAAATGGAAATTGAAGATAATCCGACATGCGTTTGATGCAATTGTACTGATAGCGCAGAACATTTCTTTATTCATTGTCAATCAATAAATGCTTTTTGGAAAATAATTATTGAAACTTTTAAGTCCCTAGGAATCTGTTAACATATTTTTAATCACTAGGTTATAGTTTCGAAAAAACGCAGCAATCAAATCTTTGGCATTAATTTGATATTAACAATTATTGGCTTTAGTATATACAAAGCTTATATGATGAGTAACCAACGTGCCGATACTCATGGTCTCTTTTTACACGAACTTAACAATATGAAACTATACCAGGGGCAATAAGAAATATAATTCTCATTTTATTAAAAAAAATTAATATTTTCAGACATGTTAAAAGATACTTATTGTGAGTAAAATTATGTTTTAATAGTTTATTATGCTATGTATACATTTTTCTAAATTGTAAATCTTATATGATATCATACTGGATATGTTAAAAGTACTTACTGTACAAATATTATATGCGAATGTTCTAAAAGTTTTCAAATAAAAGATAAAAAAAACTTACCTTTTCAATACATGAATAGCCATTCAATAAAAAATCTTCGTAACCCGTCTCTCCGTAAACTAAAACAGTTATTCTTCTAGAGTCCTTTCCTATTGATTGTAAATCCAAACTGAAATCTGACAGAAAATTTACATCTTGAATGTCATTTCCTACTTGAGTACATTATTCGCCATAGTTAAAATTGACGGATATATTTTACTAAACTCCAACCTTTAACCAATCCTAGTGTAGTGTGTTGCTGTCAGTTTTGTAAGCCCATCTCCTATGTATAAAGCATGCTGTGCATATTACTATATAAATGCCCTTATTAACGTAAAACGTTTAATGTAATCAGCTGTTAAACTTCATTTAGATAAAATATTGCTTACTTTGACTTATGTTTTTTTTCTTTTTTTTAAAGCATTTTCGCCATAACTTGATATACTAATCTTTTCCAGGGGCTAGGAAAAATATTTACCCAACAAAGGGATATAGAAAAAAATAAGACACTACAATTACAATTGAAAAGGCGGTTGTTGGTTACTACGTTTCAAAGAATAATGAGGTTTTATGAATCACTTTTTCTATTCTATTTCAAAATTGGACGTGGTTGCAATGCTGATCATGGGTATTTTTCAAGATCTTTGCAATATTCAGTCACATGATCGTTAGAGAAGTAGTGGAGGACGTCAACGTAAAATGCTGAGAGCGGCAGTCCGAAAATGAAATTATAACTGGCATGCCCAAAACTATGTTGGGACAAAGTACTAACAAACTCTAAATTTCAAACTTTTAACACCACTATATATTGAATATTGTACTCTAATATTTTTCAAGATAATGAATTTCATAGTGATCAACCGACCGTGACCATTTTATTAAAATTTGGATGCGCGTTCAATTATAGTGCTCTGAAAACCTGCATTTTAGTACAAATAGAAGAGTAAATAAGTCGATTTATTATTTGAAAATAGTATGCATTCCACTTATTCGATTAATTTGATTGAAAGCCGGGGCCTAGTGATGCGTGATTTGGAGAATTTCAAACTTACTCTGCCTTGCCTAATCATGACATATTTTAGTACGCTACTTGTATATTAGAAATATTCAAAATAGAACACTTTTAATGAATAGATTTTTTGTAGTTTGTATTTGCTGTAATTATATGGCGGAAGCGATGGAATCCGACATCTGTTGGTTTACGTTATGAACTTGGCCTGCTGATACCTAAAATGACTATCAGCATCATTCAGATAGCACGTTTTTGATGTTACAGCAAGTTTTAAATAATATATGTTAATAACTTGATAACGATACGGTTTAAGTGTTATTTATTGATGTCAAATTGTTCCTGAGACAAAATTATAGTTAGAAGTGATTTTTAAAGATCCCGAGTCATTTCGTCCCTAAGACGTTTCAGATTAGACTCAATATTTCGACTGCAAGACCGAACGGCCGGGGAGTAGCAGTAGCAGTGAGCAGTCACAAAAATATGAAACGTGAAGTTGGTAGTAGCAATAGCACAACAAAAGCTGTAGCACAATTATGAAACGTGAAATTGGCAGTAGCAGTAGCACAGCAGTAGGAATAGCACAGCAGTAACAGTACCATAGCAATAGCGTTGCAGTAGCAATAGCAAATCAATAGCAGTAGCACAGCAGTAGCACAACAGTATATATAGCACAGAAGTGAACACGATACTAAAACACGGGTTTTCGTTTTGCATTGCGATTTTCGCGTAAATATATCGTGTTACAATCGCCCTTCGGACGATAGTGTAAAATCAAGCTGACCCGAATTTAATACTATTCAGATGAAACAGTCATTTCACTACGGCTTCACCTACCAAACCCGAATTGTTTCATTACATATATTTCCCAAAATCAAAATTGGGCTATTGGTATCAAGATAAAAAAGAGAGGAAAAATTGAATGTCGATTTTATGGCCCGACCATTAAGGGTAGAGGGATTCATGTACAATTTCCTTTGTCTGTTCATTTGTCATACTGTACGTAAAACAGTGGCATGTGGTGGAAGCTATGCCATATGAACACATTTTAGTTTGGATACAAATATAAAATTTCAAATATAATTGTAAATTGTATACTGGCAATAACATCTTGACCATGTAGAAAATATCCTCCTGTGAGTATTTAAAAGCAATAAGGTCATTTTTTCTTTCTGATAACGTCGATGATCAATTATTCAATTTGAAACCCATTTCGAGTCTTTTTTTTGGAAAAGAATAATATATAGATGTGTTTTTCATTTCATATACAGTTACACATGTTTACTAGTGTTTATGTATGATAAATAAATTTGGAAAAATCATATGCACGTCGAGTATAGACAACAACAAAAACACACTTAGTTGAAAATAAGAGACTCTGTGCGAGTCTGTTCCTAACACGTAATTAAAAGAGTAGCATCTTAATCAATGACCATTAAAGACCAGAGTAACCATCTTTTTCTATCAGAGGCCCAATATGCCTAGAAATGATTTCGTTTTCATTTCTCAAAAGATCTTAATTTCTGGTGTCCTGTAATAGTTTCAAAACACGTTACACATTGGCCAATTACCTGAGCCATACGTAAGTTTAA
Organism: Ruditapes philippinarum; assembly: GCF_026571515.1. Taxonomy (NCBI): domain Eukaryota; kingdom Metazoa; phylum Mollusca; class Bivalvia; order Venerida; family Veneridae; genus Ruditapes; species Ruditapes philippinarum. The sequence continues at coordinate 186,332 of NW_026859698.1, forward strand.
CTTATAGAAATTTTTGTATGGAAGTGAAAATACTTATTTGTTTACATTTTGGCATATCATTTCACATTCTTTACGTGCTGAACATCTATTATGCTTTAAAACCCTCATTTAAATGTCATTATATTCATTTTACCCTTTCTTCAGTAGGAAAAAATGTTCGTTTCTGAAACAAATTGTGCCTTTAATATATGTGATTACAGTAAAAAGACCTGTGAGTGTTGCTGGAAATAAAATCAGTTGTATCAGGAACTGTCATATTAACATTTAAATAATTATTAGGGCATTAATTTGATCATGACAAGAACTTAATAACTCTTTCAAACTGTCTGTGACAGTATTTCAGCGTATTAAAAAAATCCTGCAGGAAAAAGTAGCTATTAACAGCTCGCCGCTATGGTTCTGAAAGTGATGACGCCAAAATGACATCACAATAACGTTTATAATAATCTAAATATATAAGGCCAACAGCCGCTGTGGTGTAGTTGTTAGCATACTGGACCATCATTCCACACACGTACGCATGCGCGCGCACACACACGCGCGCGCGCACACACACGCGCGCACACGCACACTAGTTTTGGATAAATTTGAAGATGAAATCTCTTAATTTATATTTTCACAGAAATAAAAGGTCATTTACTCCAATATTCGTTTGGAAAGGCTTATAGATAGAAGAAGTATAAGAATAAAGAAAGACATGAAGATAATCACAAACAACATGTAACTGTACAAAATATGATTGAATTCAAATCAAAATACTAGGTGGTACCAAACATAGAAGGGTGGTGGTGCATACTGCTTATGATAGTGTTATAAAGTACATGTTTAAATATCTCTGTCATGGCTTTTAGAAACTGGATTTGCATATTCTTATTTGTTAAAGAATTATCACGTACATGAAATATCATTGTAAGGTGTTTTAAGGTGGCACCAATCATTCCTACAGGGTATAATAAGGAATTTCAAAATTGTTAGTATAGTTTTGGTGACATAAATAATATCTCAATATAGATGCAAAATTTACAGTACAGTTTACCATCCTTATGAACAAGGTGTTTATTTTTAACATTAATGATTGAAATAAATCATTCAAAAAAAGAAATCACAAATGTGAAGTGATTGTTTCTTCTCCAAAGGATTTAAATATGTATAAAATGTAATCCTACCCTACCCATTTGTTTGACCATTTTCTTGCTAAGTGTGTCTCACTTGCAAAGATATGTAAAGTGCAGACTGCTTAAAAAATTTACAGGGATGAACCTACAAATAAAACATTCCTTTACCTAGTTGTTTTGATTTAGACTCTGAAAATAAAGGTACCATACTTATTATTAAATAGAGCACCATTTACATTAGTTGCCAAAATAAAAAGAACACTATAAAATGATGAATAAGAACAAAGCTAACCCGAATGGGGTCTGAAACTATAAACATATGAGTATGTAAATATAGAAAAGGAGTCACAGAAAGTAATTTAATAATGCTATTTATTAAAGAAACTTTATACTGAATATATTAGAGCATTGTTATCATAAACGTCATTTTAGATGACAGACAAACAAGTCAAGTGCTTTTCATTATAAATGTAAATTAAAATCATAACATTTAGCATTTTCAGCAATAATTATTGAACTTCGTATTATTGTTAATGCACATTTGTTTCCTTTTGAGGTGATCATGTACATATCCATCACTGCCAGGCAAATAGAGATTAGCATCACAGTCTGTGGGATACTCTAGTTTCCAGATGTACGGAATGATAATAACTCTCAAGGCTGAATATGTTTAAATGTGAGACAAGTCGTTGGATAAGAGAGGGAAATCGGCTAGCACTTCAAGTTGAATCCCCTTTTAGTAGTATTGGCCATTAATTTGGCTTCAAACAAAACCATCGCATTTACCCAGCAGTGTTAAGTTAAATCAACGGTGATAATTGACTGATTTCCTCAAAAAGCTTCCCCGCAGCTCCCGAGACTTGTGTAAGATATGACTGTGCATTCGAGTTCAATACTGTAATACTGTATACTGTATAAGTGGTCAAATTAGCGACGCGGAAGTATTGGCAAATTTTTGAATTGACGATAATCACTAAAGTTTCTTTAAGCGTCAATATCGACCAATCTGTCTTTTAATTCTACCACTGCATGATGGCTACTATTACCCCACGGGAAATGTCTAGCATTTTGAAATTCGCTAACTTTCCACACCCGGAAATATCCACTTACACAGTAATGTTTAGTAATAAAATCCATAACTAACATACATGTACTTCAAATGTTATAACATGTAGCCTAGCTTGCTTTATGAAAAGTATTAAACCTGATAATTGAGACTAGAATAATTTTTTTGTTGTTATTAGTCCCCGAGGGGGGTGTGAATGAAATTTGAATTTTGACATTAATCATAAGGTTCAAAAGCTAGGTTCTTAATACTTTGCACATGAAGATTCGTGAAGAATGTCCGTCTGGTACAAACTTGTGCAGAGAATAACTTGTAGGAATTTTATTTAACTTTCACTCAGTGATTGAGACCGTTGACAAATAGTGCTGTGTTCAGTGATTTTTAATTAAGATAAAAATGCTTATCTGGAGTTTAAAGCTTCCAGATTCCGGCTAATTTTCATGGAAATTTTGAAACTGTTTTCAAAAGTAAAATATTGTGAAGTGAACAAAGAAAATACTTTATACATTGCAAATGACACTGATAACCAATGTTTATAAATAGGTCAAGTTATGCAAAAATTGTCCTTACTGCGTTCATAACACAGTAGAAAAACGAAGTAGAAAAATGGTGCCATATACAGAAAATCGGAAAAAGCATGTACATTTTTACTTAAACGTTGGATTTATTTTACCTTTCTTTAAATAATAGTATATTTTCTAAAGTTTAATTTTCTTGAAAGTTTTCGGTTCATCTAAAGGCATGCAGCTTAAACTCCAACACTACCAATGACACATTTATCTCAATGAGTAGAGACTCAAAATTGAAGTGCAGCGTCAAACCAAAACTATTCATTGCTTATTTTTAAATTATCTCCCTTTATAATACTTTATAATGCTTGTTCGGAGAATAGCTTAAAAATGTTGAAGGAATTGGACTAAAAAATTACACAGTGATACACAACAGTGACAGGAAGTGCAGTTTTAAAGAATCATAATTTTTATATCCTTAAGTTTTCATTTATTTCACTTTTTTGATAATTTTAAATGTTAAATGATGCTTGTCCGGAATATATCTTCTAAACTTGCAGTGATGTCTCATTCAAACTTCAGTCAGTCAGTCAGTCAGTCATGGATTATGAATACTAGTAGTAATACATAATAAGGCTGCTGGCTGATTCAGCAAATATGTAATGCAAGATCAAGTTCAGCAGACCTTAGATCGATATAAAACTTAATAGGCAAAAGTCACGATATGATACTGCATTGATATCAATGCCCTGTCGTTATTCGGGAGTATATGTTGTTATGTCTGGTCCATGCCTATGTCTTTCATACTTTTATTTAAATGTGTGGTACTTCAAATTCAAAAGAAGTTCTGGTGAATAGATTTAAGGTCCAATTTACACTAACGTTTCAAATGTCAAGTTCAAAGAAGTCCATTGATAATGGTGTCGGTTACCAACCGTATCATTCATGTGTTTTGTTATATTATTACACGACACCGGTTGGCTTTGTTCTCGATAAAAACTCAAGTTCCCTCTACTTGTTCCCTCTTGCGGAAATATTGTTTAAAATGGCTAAAAAGGAAAAAGGAAACATTCAGCTGGCTGTTTTGTGCTTTTCAACTTATTATTATCTCCTATCGACAGTTCTCCGTTTTAGCTAATAACTTATCTCAATTATATTGATTTGTTACACTATTCAAGAGGATCTTTATGTGATAAGTTTTGCCTGCAAAAACATTAATTAAATAAGGATCAAATTAAGGATACTTACAATAAATGTGAACCCTTGTCCATTTAAAGACAATAAGGTACTTCAGAAAGTGGGTTTGTAACACAAACAATGACATGTTTATATTTATTGACAGTATTATTGTGTGAGTTAAAACTACTTTGATCACAAGAGCGCGGTTTGAACCAGGAGATGCTCCCAAAAAAGGTTTTTGACAAAGGAAAGTACACCTATTTTAGTTTCAGAGTTATGTCCCTGGACAAAGTTCAAAGTGCAATAATTCCAGAATTAATGAGATCTAACAGCCTACAAAGTTTCTTGTTGATATCTGTTATGGTTTCCGAGTTATGTCCCTGACAAAGTTTGAAATTTAAAAATGAACAAAGAGCAATAACTCCAAAATCAGGCAAGGCAGAGTTACGTTTTTATGCACTGCACAACAACCTACTGAGATATATCTACCTACAAAGTTTCATGTTGAAATCCCTTATAATAATAGAGTTATGTCTCAGACAAGGTCTTTTTAAAAGGGGAGAAAATTAAAAACAGGCGGAGCTGAGCAGAGTTATGGTTCTTTTGAAATGCACTTTTATCCAATGAGATCCATCTACCTACAAAGTTTCATGTTGATATCTCTTTTAATTTTAGAGCAATGTTCTGGACAAAGTTCAAAGTGTAAAATTGAACAAAGGGCAATAACTCCAAAATTAGGTATGGCAGAGTTCTTTTGACCTACACTTATACACAATGAGATCTATCTACCTGCAAAGTTTTATGCTGATATCTCTTTTAGTTTTAGAGGTACGTCCCGGAGATAAAAGGGGAGATAATTCAAAAGCGGGGTAAAATAGAGTTATGGTTCTTTGACACTGCACTCCGCTCTCGATGTCCTCTACCACTGTGTGACGTTAAAATAAATTATCTACAAGGGTTTTCAAGTTATGCTCCGGACAGGACAATGGACAGACTGACAGAGGGACGGACAGAAAGACAGACAATCGGCAACTATATGCTTGGGGAGCATAAAAACGATATTCACTTAAATTGCTTTATTTATTTACCCCTGTGTGAACACGACAAAACATTAGAATATATATGATGAACATGAAATCTTAGAAATATAGATATTTATTTATGACAACAATAATACTACCATTTAAATTGACCTAAATAAAAATATAAAGAACCTGTTTAAAAAAAAGACAACTGGCACGAAGCAAGTCGCATCCTTTAATCGAAGAGAGTTTTACGCAAGTCACGAATGGCTGCAAAGGAATGGTGTTACACTGCATCTGCGTAATTATTTTCTTGAGAAGGACCAAATAAAGTGCTTCTTTGACGAATGTCGGCTTAGATCATTTGATGTTAAGTTAACGGGTAAACGCAGCGACAATGAAGTTCCATTACGATCACACTAGTACTCATTTAATACTGCGACAAGACGGCTTATGTCAATACTTTTAATACTGTTGATTTTTAGAATTTAAAACTTTTCGTGTTGAATTTTCAATGCGGTTTGCAAAATCTCTCAAAGTTTCTACGTGTTGTGGCGGTAAAAAGTCGTATGCAGTGAAATAGTCAAAGACGTTTGCAATATTATCATTCTTATAATAATGTAAAAATCGTTACTTGATCCATTAATATACAGGATTTATCTATTGATGATGTAAAGCGAGGTCACATGTAAGCTTTTATTTTGGTAAGATTTGGTAACGGGTTTGGCAACTTTTATGCCTTCGCAACAAAATGTGAAAAGCAGCAATTAAAGAAACTTTAAAGATAAGATTAAGTTTATTTCTCCACAACGATATTTTTCTTGTTGCCAAAGGTAAATGTGTAGATAGAAAATATATAAACTAGTAATTAAATATGGCGGACAGTGTATGCGATTTTCTGACATGGGATACTAAAATACGAATTTGTGATTGTTTCTAAGTTAAAAGTGAAATATTATATTTGGATATATGTGATAAATAACAGATTAAACTATCAGTGTTAAAATTTTTTCAGATAAATGTATAAAAGTAGTGGATATTAGAATTCTCTTTGCAATATCTTAGCGCGCGAAAAAATCTCTCAATAATAACAATGGCGCAGTTTAAAAATGTTTGCAGACAGGATTTTGTAACGAGTACTACAGATGATAAACTTGTTTATATGTTTGACGAGCTTCGCAATATAAGGAATGAACAAATTGGATGTAGTCGAGGTATTTTCTCTCTTCAACAAACTCTGATAGGACTGGACATGAAGGTCGGTCAGGTAATTGATGTTACCAACTCTCAAACAGAATTGTTAAAAACACTAGCGTTCAGGTCCATAGACATTGAAGCCAGATCACGCCGTAATAATTTAATATTTCGTGGGCTCCCCGAGAAAATTGGTGAAAATTGTTTTGACTTGATATTTGAATTGCTAGAAAGTAGCCTAGCCATGAATACAAACGACATCTACATATCAAGGGCACATAGACTAGGTGCTGAAAACCCAAATAGACAAATACAAAGCCGGCCAATTATTGTTTGTTTCCGAGACTTTTGTGACACTGAAAATATTATGGGCAGAGCAAGAATGTTTAAAGACACACCATACTCTGTAGATGTTGATCTACCACGAGAAATCCAACAAGCTCGCTCAAGACTCTGGCCAAGATTTAAAAAATGTAAACAAGAAAATCCAAGGTCAAAGGTCACCATTGTTTACCCTGCAAAATTAATAATGGATCATCGCCTTATACATGACGAAATGCCAGAATGGGGCCGATACATGCGAAATGACAGATTATTAGAAATTGAGCATATCGACAGACAACAACAAACACGGCCAGGATCACCCATGAATCAAAAGTCTGGACAAGAAACCATGAATGGGATTGTTTTTCCGCCACCGCCAACATACAGTATGGTTACTAGTTTTAGACAAAATGACTTACCCAATATAGGTGGCCAGGCATGCCTTGTACCAGTCCAACATCCTCAACATCCATCACAGTTGCCTCCCATTAATCAATCACAGTTGCCCCCTTTAGTTCAACACAGTTACCTCTCGTTAACCAAGCGCAGTGCCCTCTCCAGCAAAGGAATTATTACCATGGGTCACAAGTGTTAAATCACCAAATAACTGATAAAATTCCACACGAACAAACAAATTCTGAGGAACATAACATCCATTTGGTCAAAACAGGATTGTCGAACGGCGTTATAATATCCGAGAACCATGACACTAGTTATCCGGTTGACCCATTGCGACATAGTGAATCCTTTCTGTCACAACTAAATGACCCATCTCCAACTGTCAACTCATCACTCTCATGCGAACAAAATACATTACAAGAAAACGGTGTAATTCATAGTAACTTGGAGCTTGAAAAATCACATGTACATGTAAATCGCGAGTTAATCAACCCAGTGACAGTTACAGATTCAGTTACGTTGGTCAATGGCCCAATTAAAGTGAATCCTTCAAATACACAACACATTGATAATACGTCCGAAAATGGGTCAAACAGCTGTGCACAAAAACCGGTTTCCCCAGACAGAGGTAGATCACGAAATATGCGTGCGATGTCTAGATCGGAGAGACGCTTGCACTCTGCGAGTCCGTATAGGAAAAGAAGCGTCGAAAAAACTAGGAACAGTGACAGGTTTTCCCCCGTGGCTATAAATAGACTCTTATATGGGGAAGAAGATCAAACATCTATTAATAACACAGGTCAAACTATAAATAGTACAGATAAATAGGATGGACAGGAGAAGGTGTCGTTACGTTTTACGTTATTAAATATACAGGGTATCTCAACAAAGAGAACAAATAAATTAGATTCTCCTGAAGCACAGAACATATTTAAAAATAGTGATATAGTGTTATGACTGAAAGCTGGACAAATGATTTCTCGCAGTTAAATGTGAATCATTTCAAATATTTCGTCTTAAACAGAACTGAAAATAAAATAAGTAGTAAAAGAGCGTCCGGTGGTATTGTTGTATATATAAGAAATGAGTATGTATCTAACGAAACACTTGTTTTCAAAAGTAATGATGATATTTTATGCATTAAAATTGAAGGTTGTAAATTGTCTTTAATGAACGATTTGTTTATTTGTTTATGTTATGTAGTGCCCGACGATAGTAGCAGGCAGTCAATGATAGACTCTAATGTTTTTGATAGACTTATTGATTTTATAACCAGTTTAGATGCAAAATATGAAAATAATTTAAATCTATTGCTCTGCGGAGACATGAATTCTCGCACTTCTGATTGTCCGGACTATGTTATTGATGATAATTCTATACATATGAACATATTGCCTGATGACTATATTATTGATACAGAAATAAAACGTTTTTCTCAAGATAAAGGTCATATGAATAATAACGGGACATTACTTCTTGATCTTTGTAAACAGACTGGATTACGTATATTTAATGGTCGAGTTGGCAATGATAAAGGAATAGGTAAATACACTTTCATTGGGAGCAGGGGTTCCAGTCTTGTAGATTATGTAATTGGTACACAAAATATGTTTCAATATATTGAAAGTTTTGACGTGTCAGATCCAAATATTTTATCGGATCATTGTATTGTCTCTTTTTCTTTTGTATTTGATAAACCATGTATTAATGATATAGATAATGAGTATGATTATGTAAAATATAAGTATGTATGGTCTAATGATATGAAAGATGATTTTATAGAGGGTTTGTCAACAAATTGTATGTTAGAGAAATTGAATATTTTTTCTGAACAGGTACATCATGCCGAAAATAAGCAGGATATCGACGAATGTATCACTCATTTTTCTAATTTAATTGAAGATGTTGCGTCCCCTTTATTTAGGAAGCAAATGAATGACCAATTACATAATGAGATCTTTCCTGATAATAATAACACTAACAAATGGTTCAATGAAGAATGTTTTGAAAAGAGGGCTGTTTTTTATCAAATGCTGAATATTTATAGACAGGATAAATGTGATGAAAATAGAGTTAATTTGGTTCGGGCAAGGTCCGATTATAAAACATGTATCAGAAAAAGTAGATTTGAATTTGATAAAATGGAATCTTTTAAACTTGTTCAAGCTAGACATAATAATGCAAAACAATATTGGAATATGTTGAAACAAAGTGCTGGCATTAAAAAAATCAAATGTTCACATAGACACTTTTGCGCAATATTTTAAAGCTGTTAATAATCCTCAAAGTCATTTTTACACACCAGACGAAGATGTTGTATATTTTATAGAACGATATGAAAATAATGAATTTAGAGTTATGTTTGATCAACTGAATACCCCTATTATTGATTTTGAAATTTTAAAAGCGATCAAGCAATTGAAGACTGGTCGTAGTGGCGGTCCAGATGCACTACTGAATGAATTTTTTATACACGGTAAACACATTCTTTTGCCATCTTTAGTTTTATTATTCAATAAAATTTTTTCTCAGGGATATTTTCCGGAAAGTTGGGCAGAGGGATACGTTATACCATTACATAAAAAGGGTAGTGTAAACGAAGTTAGTAATTATAGAGGTATAACTTTACTCAATGTCTTAAGTAAATTTTTACTCGTGTACTAAATAATAGGTTGAATAGTTGGGCTGAGATGTATGGTGTATATGTAGAAGCGCAAGCTGGCTTTAGGCAAAATATGGGAACAACGGATAATATTTTTGTTCTGCACGGCCTTATTTCTCACATGCTTATCAGGGTCGACAACTCTTTTGTGCTTTCATAGACTTTACTAAAGCGTTTGACTATATTGTTCATGATAATTTATGGTATAAATTGATAAAACTGGGACTACGTGGAAACATTCTAAAATATTATAAAATCTATGTACACAACAGTTAAAGCAAGGGTAAAATATTGTAATAGATTAAGTGACCCATACGAATGTTTACTTGGTGTAAAACAAGGAGAGTGTTTATCTCCCTTTCTCTTTTCCATGTTTCTGAATGACCTTGAAGATGAATTTATAAAAAGTGATATTGAAGGTATTGATGTCGATATGTTTAAAATGTTCTTAATCTTATATGCTGATGATATTGTTATTCTTGCAAATAGTAAAGACGAACTACAAAAAGGTTTAAATGTTTTAGCAGATTATTGTGATAGATGGAAACTTTCAGTGAACACATCTAAGACGAAAATAATGATATTTAGAAAGGGGGGATACTGCCTAGAAATTTGAATTTTTATTACAAAGAAAATTGTATTGATATAGTTAGCAAATTTACGTATTTAGGGATTGTTTTCACATCAGGGGGGTCCTTTGCAGAAGCTCAAAATACCATTGCTGGACAAGCGTTGAAAGCAATATTTAAAATGAACAAATACCTATATAAATTTGTTAATATTTCTACTTTACACAGATTTGATCTTTTTGATAAACTAGTTAGTCCTATACTCAATTATAGCAGCGAAGTCTGGGGTTTTATACATGGTAATGCAATTGAAAGAGTACATATGCAATTTTGTAAACGTACGTTAGGTGTTAAAAAAACAACTCAGAATGATTTTATATATGGTGAACTCGGTAGAATATCTTTCAAGACAATACGATACTATAACATTATTAGATACTGGGTTAAAATATTACATACAAATGAGAATAAATTTGTCAACAAAGTTTATAATTTATTAAAAAATGATTGTGAAAATTACCCAAATAAAACAAATTGGTGTTCATTAGTGAAAAATCTTTTATGTACATTAGGTTTTTATGATGCTTGGTTAATGCAAAGTGTTGGTAATACTGACCTGTTTTTATATTATGTGAAACAACGTTTGAAAGACCAATTTGTACAAAACTGGTCAAGTAGATTAGATAACTCTAGTAGAGCTCTATTTTATAGACATATTTCTGTTTTTAAGTTTCAACCATATCTAAATATTATCAATGTAGAACGGTTTTGTAAAGATCTCACTAGGCTAAGAGTATCATCTCATAGATTGCATATAGAATCAGGTAGATGGACTAAACCAAATAGTACACCTTTAAATGATAGAAAATGTTTTTCATGTAATGTCTTAGAAGACGAATACCATTTCATATTAGAATGCAATGTATATAATGATTTAAGAAAAAGTCTTATACCGCCTTATTACTGGAGACGTCCAAATATGCCAAAATTCATTGAATTATTAAATTCTGAAAATGTATGCACATTACGTAAATTAGGAAAATTTGTAAACAATGCTTTTACACTAAGAAAAGAAAGATTATACACAAATAATTAGTAGTCATTATTGTTAAGTTAATTATATTTATTTTGTTTTGAATAAGTGAAATTTTTGTGAAATGGATAATTATGTCAATAATATATATGTAAGTGCATAGTTAAATTATTATGCTTAATAATTTTGAATTAGTGAATGCTTTAGTTTAGAAGATATATAAAGGATATATATTTATAAATGTATAGCTAAATGATTCTAAAGATTGTGCGTCCCTTTTTTAAAATCGAACCACTCTCTATAGCTAAATTTACTGACTAATAGTTATGTTGTTCTTGTGTTTTGTTTCGGCAAGAACAACATACACGTACTTGAACAAGTATAAATAAAATTTTATATGATACAGTATATACGTACATCCGAGTTTTTTGTCAAATTCATTTAATTTTTAAATTGATTCTATATCTAAACTTACCGACAAATGGTTATGTTGTTCTTGTATTTTGATTCGACAAGAACAGCATATACATACTCAAGCAAATATGAATATAAATTTATATGATGCATTATATTATATACATGTATCTTATCAAATTAATTCAATACAATGTATGAAGTTCACTTCTCTGTAAGTTTTGCTAGACAGTGGTAATTTATTTAACATTAGGTAAATTTGATTGTCCTTTTGTTCTGATGTTCATTTTAATTGATGATATACAATTTTTTGTATACCTTCTCCATTTACACATGTTATTGTATGTATATGCTTTACACTGTCTTGTCATGTATCATGTATCTGTTTATCCTCATGGGCCATTTGGTCCAATGGAATATTGAAATAAACTTATCAAACTTATCAAAACTTATGACGTTTTATTACAATGCAGTGCAACAACACTTACACCGATGCGCTTTGTTCAATTCAAAACAGATACTCTCTAGATGGAGACACATATTAATTGTAGCCTGATTCCATGTTATGTTGTTCGGATAAGCAACTCATTGCCATTAAATTAGACAGTTTTAGAGTCCATTATTTGTATACAGAGATAAGAAAAAAATGTATTTGTATTTAAAAAAATAAAAAAGTAATATTTTGCAACAATGCAAACTAGTAAAAATTGGACACGAAGCGATGTACATGAATGTCATTAATTACTTGTACTTTTATGCAGGACTAAAAGGTACAAAAAAGAAAATTATGTCATTCCTCAGAAAATCATGCGTCTTGTTCGAAATCATTTATTTAACGATTGCTTCGCAACTTAATACAAACGCTTTGCAGATTAAAAAATAAGAGACATAAGAGCAATGTACAAAAAATGGCCAATAACAATTGATAAGCCATACAATGCGTACAAATAAGATACTACTAAACACGCAATGATATTTGGCTTTAATTTTCTCTTTTATATATTTTGAGAACAAAATATAGGTATAGTAAAAACGTGGCCATGAAACATATCCTTGTCGGTAAGGTACCAGCATTTCGAAAGAAACTTAAAAAATGAATTTCAGCATAAAGAATCAGTGTTAAAAAATAGCGTGAATGATGATTAGATTTGCATTGTCAACATTATAATTATTGGTGATAAAACAAGAGTATTTTATGCTACTTTTAATCTTGCTTATGTCGGTATTTTTCCTTTATTGATTCTTTTTTTCTACTTTGAGAAGTCTTTCAAATGTTTGTAAACTACAAACAATAAAAAGAATTGACATTTAGGTAGAAAATGGAAGAAAAAGGGACGTTGTGTTTTCAAATTCAATTTTGAAAGATACTATGAAGTTTATCACTTTGTTTCCAGATTTTAATACTTTCATTGAACGCCGCTTTTCCTTGTTGATCTTGTTTATCATATTTCACAACAGCAGGTGTCAAGTGCTGTATGGCAGCTGTAAAAAGTTGCCCCGTACTTCACTTCAGTGTTGTTATATTTTTCTGGTCCTTCGGGATCAATGATGCCAGCACTAGTAAGTGTTGATAATTGAGTACCGCTCATGCCGGTGCTAGGGGGCGTAAGAGATGTTGCACGTATTCATTATCCCCCATGTACAGACTCAATAAAACCGAGCGTGCAATTCTCTTGTAATTTTGTTGTGATTAATGCTTCCGAGGGATCACTTTGTTTCCAGATTTTTTTACTCATGCTTTTGTCATCAATTTTCTGAGCACTTTCTCAAAAACAAAAACAAAAGGAAGAAAAAAATGATTTTGAGTACACAATGACTTGACATAACAATTTTGCTCACCTTTTGAACCTGCCAGAGAAAAATATCGGTGTTCATCGCTTAAATCAGCAGGTGTTGGAATTTTACTACCGCAAGTTAATTCATCACTGCTGTCCGTACAGTCTGGGTAGCGATCACACGTCAGACGAAGAGGAATACATTTGTAATCACCACGACACAGAAATGAATTTCTGCAGGACTCTTAAATTGAAAAAAAAGATGTGTTTATGAACCTTCATTACAATTATTTTCAACTGTTTTTGTAATAATCGTTGTGCATAATATTTTTTCATTTTATATATAATATGTAAATGAAGAGTTTCAATGTATTGACTATGAAACAAAAATGTAAGTGTAAGATGATGATTCCTACTTTTTCAGAATTTAGATTTGCGACATCGATTTTTGTACCTCAACGCTGTTGGTTCGAATCATCCCAACAGGCACTTTTGATTCTTTCATGTGTGGAAGCTTTTCAGCCGGATAACCGAATTTCGATTACCGAATATAGGTGGTTCTACTCAAATGCCTAAATTAATGCACTTGAGCTCTTCTTCAACAAGTGAAGCTTGAAAGTGGCCATTCGATCTATACTGTTCTGGAACGACGAAAAACCCATCGTTTTCGTCCTTATATGACGTCTACGGATCATATATTTTAAACAATTTTTACCCTTTTTAATAAGAAACCAGTGCATATATAGTGATACACATACTTGTGATTTGCAAGAACTATTTATTAAAATAATGTTTTAGTTAATATTTTCCACTTCCTACACATGATGTTTAATGCGATATTTCTTCACACAATAAAACCTTATGACTGATGATATTTGTTAATCAGTTTAATTAATGTCAAGTTAGGTAGGTCGTTCTTAATCATTCGACTTGATTTGTACGTGATTTACATTTTAAAATGATTTTTCTTAAAGAACTATGTCCAAATTTGATATTTGAAAATATTGGCTATTACTTCATGGTATTTTATGTACATGAAATAAACCTGTTTTGACTTCATACAAAGTATATATATGTTATGTTTTTAGTCATGCACACTATAAGTGGACACACTATGAAAATAAAGTGGCAATAAAATATCAGGCAGTTTTTAAGAAAAGACCACCTTTATTTGTAGCTACGAACGCATAATAGCTCATACTCGTATGTTCTTTATTTAAGTAAGATATATTTACTTATCCATAAGTTGATTTGTATAGTAATGTAATATTATATACTAACCACAGTTTTCTTCGTCGCTTTTATCCAAACAGTCCGGTTTAGAATTACATCGTTTTTCTGATGGAATGCATTGTTTATTGTCACAAAGAAATTCATTTTCATGACACCCTTGGAAATCTGCAAATGTTTTTAAAAAAACAATATGCAGTAAAAGTTTAACAGGCAAGCAACAAACTAGGCTTTTAATTTGACATGTAAGTTAGTTACACAAAAAAGGGTTTTTTAATCTTTATATGAAATAATTTTCCCCACTTTTATACTCCTAAATGTTTTCATTATAATTTGAATATGTTTGGTAATTAAAAAATAGGCTGTTATTCAGTAGTTTAATCGTTGTTTCACGTAAGTATTATTGATGACATATCGCTGTATAGTTTTCAATGTATCACCAAGATAACCCTTATCGGCACTTTTGCTAAGTTTTTTTTATTTTGGTAGTTTTCATGATGCTTATATAGAAAATGTATTTAAACAATATTAACAATTACCTTAACGATATGCATTATGTACATACGAATTTCTTATATAAAACAGCCATTTGCCGTTTCCCTAGAAATTCGTTATAGGCCAGCTACACTGTATCAGAAAAGTAAAATATAATCTTAAAGACCTGACACCAAAGAAATCTAAAAATCTAATAAATTATTAATATTCATACTTCTCTTCTTATTTTACTATGTACTTACCACATGTTTCATCTGTACCGTCCGCACAGTCGGATATAAAATCGCAGATTTGACTTAATTTTATACAATGTCCGCCATCACAAAAGAAACCGTTGTCATCACATTCTAATAAATAGTATCATGTAACTGCTATAATAATTGCCCGATAGCAATTGCCTGTTAATCATTTTTGATATCAGGTTAGTAACCTGATGACTTATTTTCAATAGCTTTTATTTTTCGTTTTTATCAGTATTTGAGTTTCTACAACTTTATCTCATACCCTTACAAGTCTCAAATCAATATGTCATTTTATTATTTTTATTTCGTTTTCAATTACGAAAGATAGATAGATAGATTTATTTCGGCATAAAGGTTAACATGTTACATGATAAACAACACAATATAGATTAAAACAATTACAAATAAATAAATAAATAAATAAATACGATATTATGTAAACCATGACATGTTCCAAACCCCAAGGGAACAGATAAGAAAAATACGAACAAATAAGAAAGCGAATAGTTAAATACCGACTTAATAAAGTTAAGTCATAATTTATTTCGCAGTAGACATCATCGATGTCCACCTCATATTATAGACATTACAAACATCCTATCTAGGGGTTTTCTTGGAGAACTTGTAAATTTATGTTAACTTTGTTTCACCAGATTATTATTAATTAAATAAGTGAGCGAAGAGTTTCGTTCAGAAAATAAGACGCATGTTTGTGTATCTTGTGTTTCACTGGCGATTCCGGAAAGTAAAGTTTATGTGATAGTAGTAAGGATATTTTTGGATTTGTGTTTAAAAGTATGAATCTTATTTTTATTATTTATATTGTATTATGCTGCGACATAATCTCGAGTCGAAAAAAAATGGCTACCAATTACAAATTAGTAAGTTTGTAAGTAAACTAATAAGTTCCAGTGGCCGAGGAATTAGTTGTCAAGAATTATTTCTTTGAACAAAAATGCCCCTTTCTACAAAATTCGTTATTTAAAGATATACTATGCTCACCTTTGAGTAAAATATTCTAATCACAGAAATTTATTGAATTACATGAACTCCTTAATGAATGTTTTTAATTTGAGTAGAAAGTGTTCAAATTTTGTATTAAGTGTTGCATTCCCTATTAAAAGTCAAGTAAAGTTGGTCTTTTCTTAAATAAAACTGCCAGTTTTTTTAATGACAGTCACACTATATATTCATATTGTGACCACTAATAGTGTATGAAGTTTACAACATAACATATCTACTTTGAATGAAGCTGAATCATGTTTATTTTATATTTGCAAAGAGACTGTGTAGTAGTTATCAATATTTTCAAACATCAAATATGAGCATAGTACAACTTTAAAAGTAGATTATTTTATAATTTTGACAGTATTCATGTATAACATGATAAATAAAACAAGAGCGATCAGTAATCACATGTTTCGCCTCATGGTGGCCAATTTCATGTTGGGATAAATTTTGTGACAGACGGACAGACAGACGGACAGTGCACAACTATACTTGGTACTGATCATTCCTGTAAAGTTTGGATAAAATTGCACCAGTAGTTTATGAGGAGTAGTCCGGACAAGCTTTTGCGTATCTGGCAACACACAAAAAAAAACACCTTTTTATCAAAAAGGGCCATAACTCGGCCAAAAAATCATTTCAACCGGAAAAACCCGTTGTAATATGCCGCAAGGACTTGAGCTACAGATCAATCCTGTAAAGTTTCATTGAAATTGCATAAGTGGTATAAGAGAAGTAGTCCGGACAAACTTTAAAAAAAAAAATTATTAAAGTGGCCATAACTCAAACAAAAATCATTGAACCGGAAAATGCTGACAATATGCACAACTAGACTTGGTACTGATCATTCCTGAAAAGTTTGGATGAAATTGCACCAGTAGTTTATGAGGAGTAGTCCGGACAAGCTTTTGTGTATCTGGCAACACACAGAAAAAGAAACCTTTTATCAAAGGGCCATAACTCGGCCAAAAATCATTCAACCGAAAAACCCGTGCAATATGCGCAAGGACTTGAGCTACTGATCAATCCTGTAAAATTTCATTGAAATTGCATTTGTGGGGTAAGAGAAGTAGTCCGGACAAACTTTAAAATTAAAAATTATTAAAGGGCCATAACTCTAACAAAAATCATTGAACCGGAAAATGCTGACAATATGCACAACTAGACTTGGTACTGATCATTCCTGTAAAGTTTGGATGAAATTGCACCCGTAGTTTATGAGGAGTAGTCCGGACAAGTTTTGTGACGGACGGACGGACGGACAGACAACGACGGAGAAGTGATCCCTATATGTCGCCACTACTCCGTAGAGGCGACACAAAAACATGATATGTTTTATATAGTATGTGTATAGGAAGACGTGCATTCTTTTGCCAGTGAAAAAAACTTTAGTTATAAAGTGTTTAATGTGTTTAATGGGATAAAATTGATACTGGATTATTCGTAAATGTACGAGAATTTCATATATGCAATAAGTGAAAAATAAAATTGTCTTATAAGTGCTAAAATAAGTAAAAAACAATATTTGAATTATTGATAATTCACGCTTTGGTGATTTCATCTCAGCTGACTATCAATGACTATCAGTGACTATTCATGACAGTGGATATCAAACCGTTATAAGTTTGAAAAGTACGGAAGCGTGTTAGGACCAAAATGGGTGTAGATATTCTTTCCTGAGAATTGGTTTATTCGTTCCTGGAAATGCTTCTAAGACACAGAAAAATACACGTGTGTATAATCCTCATACATCCGGGTCTGATATCCATCTTAGATCATTATTAATGGGACTGATTATAGTAACAACCTTTGGAACTGGAACACTTCTTGCAAACTTAGTTGTCGGCATAAATAAGGACAATATCTTAGCCAATAATAAATGTGAAGTAAGTTTAAATATAAATAGTATCCATATGTATGTACAAGATATGACGTCATCATACTATCCAAAGAGATTGAAATAGCTAAATATATAAAGCGAATTGATTAAACATGCACTATTGGTATTATATTAAATATTGACAAGTCATGTACAAACACAAGTGAAAATTATTTATGATGTTTATATATCTACCGCTTCTTCAATCACCGTTCTACATAAAGGCATCTTATTGTTAGATGTTTACCTGACTAGAATATACACTGAATACAATTTAACAAATGTAGTTTTATTGGGCGACCTAAATGCACGATCGGATGAGTTGAATGATTTGGTTGCAGCATATCATTGTATACCGTCATTAGAGCATTATAACGACATTTTGGATTGCTCTGTTCTTGACACCAGATCTTCTTGCGATAAAATGATAAACACACAAGGCCGACATTTAATTGATTTATGCAAGATCTATACATTATATATAATGAATGGTAGAATCGGAAATGACAAAAATATCGGTCATTTTACTTTTTCATCAGCACAAGGTAGTAGTGTTATTGATTATTGTTTTGTTTCTTAAGATATAGTACATTTGATTAAGAATTTCAATGAAGAAGAAAGAACAGACTTTCCCATTCGTGCATATTTTAATGTTGAAACGGTTGAAAAGCAATAAGATTCTCGATGTGTTGAATCAGTGTATGTGTTAAACAACAAAACTAAGAGTTTGTTTCAAGAAAAGGTTGAGAAATATTGCACAAACAAAACCGTATTTGATATTATTTAAAAAATTGATAATATGAATATAGGCATAAATGAATGTGTTTCAAATTTAATTAGTATATTTTACGAAATGGGAGCTGAATTTAAACGGCCGAAGAAAAATAATTTTATTTCTTGTATCCTGTAGCCACAGAGTTATTGCTTCAGGAGTTGGAGAGCCGATCCTAGACCAAAATCAGAGATTTCACTGCCCTATATACTCTCTACTCTCTTTCAAGAAACCACAAACCAAATCATAACGACTTGTATGGCTTTACGATCAAGGAGACTATGTCTCTCTCCGAAACAGTATTAGTAACACCGAATGGAATTAGTTCAAAACAGATGACATCAATATCTATACTTCCTCATTTACTAACAAACTCTTAGAACTATCTAAATCATTCATCCCAACGAGGCAAATAACTGTTAAGCCTAACGATGCTCCGTGGATTACAACAGAAATAAAGAAACTAATACATAAGCGCAAAAACTATTACCCCAGAGCTAAATACTCATAGAACACGCACCATTGGTACAAATTCAGACAACTCCGTAATAAAATCGTCACACTTATACGCACGGCTGAACATAACCACTTCTTACAAATGACAGAGTCTCTCAAGTCAGACTCTACTACACAGAAGGACTGGTGGAAACTAATCAAATACGTTATCTCTCCCACTGAAAAACAAAGCATTCCTCCACTTAAAAACCCAATCAACGATGAACTTGTGTTTGATTCAAAATTAAAATCTGACCTTTTGAATAACCTTTTCTGTAGTCAGTCGTCGCTAAATAATTCTGATAAAGAACTTTCTCTTTATGATTGTAATATGCCTATAAACACACTTTGTTCTATTTCTGTTTCTCCTCAGGATGTTGAGGACGCTCTGCAGTCACTTAAAACAAGCAAAGCTTCAAGTCCTGATGGAGTCAGTAACCGTATATTGCGGGGAACTGCTTCAGTTATTAAATTCCCCCTATGTTCGTTGTTCAATCAGTCTCTTCAGACTTGTAAAATGCCGTTTACATGGAAAAAGGCCAATGTTTGTGCTGTCTTAAAAAAGGTGATCCATCTGTTCCAAATAATTATCGTCCGATTTCCTTGTTGTGTTGCGTAGAAAGGTTTCTGAACGTATTATATTTAAGTATCTATTTAATTTTCTTCAAGATAATAACTTCCTTTCTTCTGTACAGTCATGCTTCAGACCAGTTGACTACACGGTAAACCAGTTAACGTACTTGTACATTACATTCTGTAAAGCTTTAGATGACGGATTAGAAGTTAGAGCTGTGCTCTTTGATATAAGTAAAGCGTTCGATAAAGTGTGGCACAAAGGTCTTCTCTTTAAGTTGAAAGCTGCTGGAGTAAACGGTTGTCTACTAATAAATTTCATAAAAAAAATTGCGACTTTTCATTAATAAATTGGGTTTCATATCGACTCCAGATCTTATTATGGTGTCCAGACAACCAAAATGAGTTTTTATAAGCATACAAATGTGCAACCTCTTTGTGGCGAATTCTGAAGTACAATTTATGTTTGCATGGGAAACTCCGCCTTCAGATCACCCGTTCCTCAATGTTAAATCAACAACCATGACTATAAATAACAGTCCTAATTTAACGGTATATTTCCGCATTTTAACGGATATTTTCATACAAACTTAATCTTTTTCATGAGATGATACATTATATTTTTTTTCTGAACCCCAGACCAAGTGCACCGTGAAGCTTAAACGGTTAAAATGTGTTTGCACAAGAAAATCTTATATTCGTTGTATTTCGGATAGCAATTATAACACCGTGACGTAGCGCATACACGAGCTGATTATAGTCTTCATTTGCATGTTAAAATTCGTATACGAAATTTAGTGTTACCTTGGGGTTTTCCATTTAAAATCCTTATTTATGAACAATATTTGATTAGATTTACAACGATACTGAAAAAAAGGTTAATGCAACTGTAGAATGCTTGGTTTTAAGCCCGACGGCAAAACTAGTTTTATATATTTATTTAATGTAGCTTTAACTGGTTTTTGACTATCTTACTAACAGACACCAGGCGGTTATCCTACTTGGGGTCCAATTAGACTGGTTGATAGTAAAGGCTGGATTACCCCAAAGCTCCATCCTTGGGCCGCTACTATTCCTAGTTTTCATTAATGACATCGTGGAAGATATACGCTCTAAAATTAATCTTTTTGCTGACAATACCTGTTTATATATTAGTGTGACAACCCTGCTTCTGCTGCTGAAAGACTTCAATGAGAAACTTGAGCTTGACAAAATTCAAAATGAAGCGTCGCGTATTGTGTGCGGTGCTACAAAACTTGTATCATTAGTTTAATTCCATAGTGAAGTTCCTTGGGAATCCTTAGAATGTCGAAAAAATAATCATATGCTTATCTTACTTTATAAAATGAAGAAATGGCTTAACACCAGATAACTTGTGTTCTTTACTTCCACCTACTGTAGGTGAAAATACAAGGTACGATCTACGCAATGCTACAAATGTTCAGACTATTCGAACACGAACAACTCTTTATCAAAATGCTTTTCTTCCAACTGCTCTGAATAAATAGAACGCTCTTCCAACTGAAGAACAAAAGTTACGTACACTGTCTTATTTCAAATCCCATTTGAGACGAAGCAGCCCTGGTTGTCCGATTTATTTATATGAAGGCGATAGAAAATGGCAGATCCATCATGCTCGACTTCGTACTGAATGTAGTTCAGATAAGCATCTATTTAAGAAAAATATTTCTCCATCTCCTCCTTGTCAGTGTGGCATAGTGAAAAGTAATTACCACTGTTTTCTTTGAATGTCACGCTATGCTTGACAGCAGGTGCCTCTTTTCTAACACTATATCTACTTATTTGTTCAGCAACTGTCCAAAAAAATATTAAATGAGCCAAAACATTAGTGATGATGCTAACAGATGACTGTTTGAAGCCGTTCAAACATACATCCGAGAAAGCAGGAAGATTATCTTAAGCATATTCACATTAGCTCAAATCACTAAAATGCTTCCCCATTCAAATCGTCGAACTATCCGAATGATCCCACATTTCAGTATTTCTTCTTCTTTTCTATTTGCTGAAAGATTCTTCCTTTATTTCTTTCTATCTTAGATTTACGTTAATTGTCTTTTAATTTTTTAAATAAGAAAATGATGCAGTCTTTTATTCTCATTCCTTATTTTGTATATATTTTGGCTTTATATTATAACAATTTTTGACTTTAACTTCTAAAAAACAATGTAAAATCAGATATTTTTCAATCAAGTCACATGTACTGTCAAACCGTATTTTATGCACTGTAAATCTATAAGGTGAAGGCCTTTATAAACTCAGCTTTCGGACCCAATCCTTTATCAACATATGTTTGTATTGTGTACATTATTGTCTGTATATATATTTTGAATTTGTTCGAAATAAACTTTGTTTAAACTAACTAAACTTTAACACCTATTCTAATAAGGTTATTTAATAGGATATTTGCCTCTGTTGAGTTCTCATCAGCTTAGTGTGAATCAATCATCGTTAAAATACAAAAGAAATGTGATGTTAATAATGTCGAAAATTAAAGAGGCATTTCTCTACAAAATGTTATAAGCAAAATATATTGTTGTATCCTTGTTAACAGATTCAATTTCTTTGCACAAATGTTTAAGAAAATTTCTGAAAATCAGTCAGGTTTTAAGGCTGACTGCTCAACGATAGATAACGCATTTATATTAAAACAATTGTTGATCGTATGTTAAGAAACAAAAGACGAAAATTGTATGTTGCTTTTGTCGATTCCCAAAAGTGCTTTGACGCTTTTAATAGACAGCTTTTGTGGTATATATTAAAACAGAAAGGTATCAAAGGAAATTTATTTAAATCACTCATGAGTTATATGAAGGTGTTAAGGCATGTATACGTTGTAATGGCTCAAAAACTGATAATGTTAACAGGACTGTGGCTTTGAAGCAGGGCTGTGTGGCAAGTTTGATTTTGTTCTGTTTTTTATTGATGGACTGGAACGATTATTGTCTGAGAGTAATGTACAAGGCATACAGCTTCATCCTGATATACTACATTTATACATGTTAATGACATAAAAGTTGTCTCTGAATTTTATGGTCCACGAACTTTGTTGATTATAAAATTTGTCCTCAACTATTATATGGATCTTAAATTTGCGGTCTAAATAAACTTGATGAACTTGAACGGGTACAATATTATGCTTGTAAACGCTTCGTGTGCAAAGCAAAAATCACCAAATTGTGCTGTTTTAGGTGGCTGCGCTCAGTATCCATATGTTAAGACTTACAAAAGAGCTATAAGATATTGATTGAAAATTATAAAGATGCCTAACGAAAGAATTGTAAAAAATGTTATATAATGATGCTAAATGATGTATCAAATGGTTATGTCAATTGGGTTACATCAGTGAAAATACTGTAAAGATAAGGATTTGGTTATGTGTGACTCAACCAAGGTGTACAAAATAAAAATGTATTTTTAAATGTTTTTGTAAATAGAGTGAAAGATATAACCCTTCAAGAGTGGAATATGAATGTTGACGATAATTCTAAGTTAGAAAGTTACAAATTGTTTCAAAATGGTTTTTCTTTTGAGAATTATTAAAATGTTTTGGATTTGAAAGAAATCGATTCATATACATGTACACAAACTTTTGAATTACAGTCTGGGTATTGAAGTAGAAAGGGGTATATATACGCATACCTCAAGGAATGAACAAATTTGCAAAGTGTGTGATAAAAACAGTGTTTAAAATCATTATCATTTCTTACTTATATGTGACTGTTTTGGTGATTTACGCAATAATTACCAACCAAACTTGAATAAGTTTAACATAATTATGTCAACAACAAATGAATATCTTATTAAATCTCTCGCTGTTTGTTTTGTATTATGCATATGAAAAAAGATAAATGTTGCAACAATATATCTATAAATAACAATATTAATAAAAACTTGTTGTATTAAATGGTTAATATGTTCATTGTTATGCACTTACTATGCTCTGTAAATATGTTGTGTATTATATTTTGCATGGGCTGGAGGACAAAAAGCAAATACATTTTGTCATTGTCTTGTCATTGTCATTGATACTGTCTTATGATATCAATTTTATCAGGCTTGGCTGATATAGACAGAAAGGGCTCGGCAAGTCTCTTCATATCAAAAGAGAGCTAGCATGTTATTTGCTATTAAGAAAGTAACAGAATTAATGAATTTATGAATGTGTATCACATTCCTCTGATAGCAGCGCATTTCGCTTGATATGCGGGCATGTTTATTTGAGAATAAAATGCTAATGTCTTTTTATATCAATTTTATCAGGTGAGGCTAATTTCTGCCCTTTTTTGTTTTTCTTTTTATCATGTAACACATAAAACTTATCAAAAGAACAAAATTATCTACTTTTCAATAGAGAATATTGTATAAAAATTGGTGTTTTGTTTTGTTAAAAAATGAATACAAATTCCGACGCCCCTGAAACTAAGATTTTGTAAATGGCGGCCTTTTTCTTTCTTTCGACTCAAGTTTTTCTCACCTATAAAAATCGATCCAAAAATATCCTTGATCTATAAATCACATAAACTTGTCTGCACTATGTTCTTTGACATGTCAAATACATAGTTTAAAATTATTTTAGTTTCAATTAAAGTTAAATCGGCAATCTATGGTGGCTATTTTACGCCATGTATTTTCGCTTTTTCAACTCAAAATGCAAAAATGCAAAAACACAAAGAGACGACAAAATTGGACTCTCGTGTTTTCGCTTTTTTCCGAATTTTCGAGGCAAAAAAGAGAAAATACGACACACAAAATCTGTTGTATATTTGCACTCAATCTGTCTTGTTTTCGCTTAGAACTTTGCATTGTTACATTTCATAAAATGTGATTGAATTGTGGATAATATATATGAACAGGATTTCTACAGGCGGATTAACGAAAATGTAACAATACAACAATGCGAAAAAAGCGAAAAACACAACAATGCGAAAAAGTCAAAATACATGAAAATGCAAATATACGACATATATAATGCAAATAGACGACAGGTTTTACGTGTCGTATATTAGCCTTTCTTCTGGCCGTATTTTCTCCTTTTGTCTCGGAAACACGAAGAAACGACGAAGTTTTCTTTGTCGTTCATTCGTGCTTTTGCATTTTCGCGTTTTGGAGGCAAAGAAGCGAAAACACGACATGGCGTTAATCAGCCAACCTTTGTTGGCTAATCAAACAAAACTATTCTTTCACTTATTTAATAACAATCTGGTGAAACAAAGCTAGTAAAATAGCCTGTTTGTTAGTTTTATAATGTCACGCGGGCATCGACGATGTCATTTGCGAAATAAATTATGACGTCACTTCATTAAGTTGGTGCTTAACTTTTCGATTTCTCATTTGTTCGTAATTGAAAACGAAATTAAAATAATAAATATCACTTCCTGATCCGAGACTTGTCTGGGCATGAAATAAAAATTGCATAAATCAAAGGCTGATATAAATGACAATAAAAACTATTGAAACAAATCCGTTGAAAAAGGCAAGGTTATTTTTGTTGTCAGATTAATAAGTAACATAATATAAAAAATAATTACCAGGCAAGAGTTACCCTGAGTTACCATAGCAGTTGCATGATTAACTTCATAATTAGTTCGTATTCCAAACAAAACAGAGATAGTGTAAATAAACAAAAAACACAAAAACCCTGTACATAGGGACACTAACAAAAGATATATTCTTAGTATTTTTCTTTAAATTAAAAAAATTTCCCCAAAAAAATCCTCTATTTTCCCCTTTTTAAAATATTTTTTTACAAATTCTAAAGTAAATGGGAAAATTTAACTGAAACTGTTTTTTAAAAAAAAAATTTACCAATTTTACCGTTAAACGGGTAACTTCGTTAAAACATCAAGAAAAATCTAATGACTTTAAATCACATTTAGCAAATTTGTAGATATCCATTTCTTTGCTATTTTAAACCATTTGAAAATTCCCCGGGTTGAGTTTCGGTAAATTAGATTGCATCATTGCATCGCCAATAATTGTGAGATCGTGATCTTAAATAAATCACCATTTGAAGCATTTAACGACTCATGATGGCCCACATATCGCTCACCTGACTTAACTTGCACTTAATGCATAAACCCTTGTTGAAAAATGAATTGTTGGTACTGAAGTTGGAATGTCACTAGAAGCTTCGGTAGTTATTGGTTAGCAAGGAAAGCATTTGAATTAAGTTTTGGAGAAGAAGACTGTTAAAGAATGAACAGTTTAGCACTAGTTTCTCTGTTCTACTTATGCATCAGGCTGGAAACCATTTACAGGTCGCCTACGTATCATTTACCAACTGGTTAAGGTGGAGATGATGTTTAAAAAAATTGTGACTAACCATGGACAATGGACACATTGCATTCACTTGAGCACTTTGTGCTCATTTGAGCTTAAGAGGAACAACAAATCATTTTTCTTTGCTTGTTTATCAAATAAACGCTTTTCTAATAAGAATTTGATTTATATAATATTTTGTGAAAAATCAATTAATAGAAAAACTGTATAAATAACCTACAAAGGAAGGTAAACAATGTTTATCATAATGTTTATTATAAATATATTGCAAACGGAAAAGCTAGTGCTGATCCAATGTTGCCCGGGTTAAAAAACGTACTAATAATCGTTTGTTTTTGTTTGTTTGTTTGTTCTTTTTTGAAAATGTATAAACAAACTGTTTCGCTCTTAACTTTTTCATACACATTTTATTAGTAGTTGTATCTCACAAAAGAAGATAAAAAAGTTCCGACCATATTTTTGAACAAAAGAAATCGGTGCACTGTAAAACACATGCACGAATTTATCGTGTTTTTGTGTATCTGCGATTTTGTTATAACATGTTCATAAATATATTTGTAGTCTAGCTCCATTGTAAAAGGTGGTACGACAAAAGTTGTGGGTATTATGGTCGTTGATCTGTGCCATTTGTGTTTTTTGGGGACCGCGGGCCCCCCCAAACAAAAAAAGAGAATTTAAAAATTAAAATGGCGAGGCACATTTCAAAAAGGCCCCTTTTTGACGGGGAACCCGGCGAATTAAAAAAAAAGAAACTTTTCCCGCGACCCCCCAATAAAAGAAAGAGAAATTATTTGTTTAATGGCGGGGGAAGACCCGGAACCGAAAACCCCGCTTATTAGTTTTGGGGGGGGGGGGGGGCCCGAGCGAAATTCAAGAAATAAAAAAATGCGGGCTGGTGCGAAAACAGGGGTTATAAATGGGGTTTGTGGGGGGAGTTTTTTTACTTTTTCAAAATTTAAATTTTTCACACTTTTCACATACACCATAGAAACTTTACTTAACAACAGTATCATGTTTTAGATAATGAAAAACGAAGTGCAAACCTTTAATTCTGTTCTGACATGACAATTCATCCGTAAGGGTTATACAGTCAAAGTTCCTATCACACCAATTCATTATAGGTATTGAAGATCCATCGGAGCAATATGCCTCTGATACGCCCTTTTCAGGCATAGATATGTTACCTTTGACTGAAAGGTAAATGAAAATATAATAAATCTAAACACGTTTTATGCATTTCAATGGTTTTGGAAAATAATACGAAAATAAACAGGGCTGTTAATGTCTTTCGACATAGTTGAAAATATATCAATGCAAAACTCGTATACTGTAGTGTCTAAATTGGCACATTTATTTTCTTTACACGTGTATTCAATTTCCGTTCAATTCACGTTTAGTTAAAGCTTATCAATATTACCTTAAAATGACGGTAAATCAGACAATTCGGTACCTAAGAAAAAAAAATAAAATGGTTTTGCGTCATGGGTAGAAAACAGTACAATATCGACTTCGATATAAAAATGTATCTTCAAGTTATAATAATTCTAATTGTATTATAACTACTTTTGTCATCTGACGGGACTAATATTTAAAAAAAACGAGAAGGGTTTTTGTCACAAGAACACATGTCTCATAAAGCTATGTATCCTGTCATTATTGGAGCATTTGACCTGAGATAGCCAGACAAGATTTTTCTATGTTTAGCTCTGGCAGCAATTTTTTGCAGCAAAGCAGAATATGCCGGCGACATGCACAACAAGGGATGGTAATGATCACTCATGTGAAGTCATTGAAATCCCACCAGTAGATTGACCTGTGAAAGCGGAATAATATTTTTAGCTTTGGCGGCCATTTTTTGCAGAAAGCGGAACATGCCGTGATATATAAAAACTAGGGATGGTACTGAACTCCTATGAATTTTGGTGGACATCCCACCAGCAGTTTAACCTATGATAGCCGGAAATAATTTTTATATTTTTAGCTCTGGCAGTCATTTTGTGGAGCGAAGCAGAACATGCCTGCAATATGCACAGCTATGGATTGTTATGATCACTCATGTGAAGTTCCACTAGTTTGACCTGTGAAAGCCACACAATTTTTTATTTTTAGCTCTGGCGGCCATTTTGTGCACCAAAGCGGAATTATGCCTACAAGGGGTATAATACAAACATTTTAAAAACAAACAAAAATACTTTTCACAATACAATTTATCAAAAAAAAATCCCTTATTTTCGTAACTCGACTTATTTTCGCTTTAAACGGCAATTTGTTCTTTAAGCTTTTCGTTGATTGTAATTTTTCGGTTCAAACTTCACTTTTTTTAAAATACTTTTTTGGAGTCTGAAAATTTTTTTACTGTAAAATCATTTAAATGAATCATACCATTAAAAATTTATATAATTATTTAAACAGCTAAAGCCTTTTTCAACAGAGATAAAATGCCACTAGATTTCAAAATAAATTTTTTTCCGGCGAAAAATAGCTTATTTTCGGTATCCATCTATAACCAAAGGGTACTAAAAATTTTTAAAACTTGTCACCATTTAACCATACACATTAATTCTAAAATAAAAGGGTCCAATAACTTGTCCCATATTCCAATTCACAACAAATATTGTTGAATTTCACATTCGCCAAAATATAAAATAACGATTTAAACGCGCATGTAATTTCCCTTTGGCGCTTTTTTTCAAAATTGCGGACAACATTAAGTGACGTATGCGCTTAAACGTTACATTGGATCGTTATGATTATGCAAAATGTTAACAGAACACGTTTTTCTAAACTCAATAGATATTTAGACTAAAATTGACAAATTCAGAATTAAACCCAATATGAACTCCCACTTTGATATTTAAGTCGCGATTGATCACAATCATTTCTGGGTTACATGGGCATTTCCCGGTTTATTTTGGGTTTTGTGTAAACAGGGGTGGAATAATGGTGTAATCCTTGACCGGGAAACCGCACCTGGGACCTTCGGAATACGTATGTGCGGCTCCGCCGACAGCAATCGGCCGCTCTCGAAACCCTTCATCCCATAATAAGTGAACCTTCTGAATTTGTGGACACACCCCGCTATATTGAAATTTAAACCCTTTAATTTTAAAAAAGAGTTACAGGCAAAGTAAATTTAAAAATCGAAATTTTAACCAGTCACAGCCCCCCTAGGGGACCAAAAATCACAGGTGAGAGAAATTTTGGGAGTCTGAAATTTGGGCGCGAACCCTAACCGGGCAGAACCCCCTACCAACTGAGGGTATCTGGCCGGGTACACTTTTATCCCCCCAAATTTTTTTTGTTTAAAAAAATAATGTCGCAGTCAAGGGGGTGTACAGGAAATAATGACAAAAAAGATGGAAATTAAAGTAAAGAAAACAACAAAACAAAAAAAAATATTGTGCAACCTGATCGGGACACGAACCTAGGACCCTTGGAATACCATACCGCGGCTCTACCGACTGAACTATGCGGCCAGTCACAGCCCCAAGTTGGGCTCCAAATGTCACAGAGGGACAAGAATGTGCAGCTTGACCGGGAATCGAACCTTGAACCCTCAAAGTAGGTCCGTACCACCGGTCTTGCCGGCTGAGCTATCCAGGGGCTTACACATCTTCTCCCCTGAACCGCGACACATAAATATAATACTACATCCCGGACTTGCCTTTTTTTTTGAAAAAAAGTTAATAAAAGGTAAAGGAGAAAGGTCTTGTTTATTATAGTGTCACCCCTACTAAAAGGGCCAGCCATTTCTGACTTGCATACCATGTACCTCCAAACTCAATCCTACTTCTATGCCAGGCGCCAGGCGTGTAGAAACCGGTAACCATTTATTTAAACAACCTTGCGGTTCATGAAGCGGCCATTTCGGAACGAGTCCCATTAGAAACATTCATCTTTAATTAACGCTCCCCGTGGGGCTCGAACCTTCAACCTCACGATCAGAAGGCAGACGCCTTAACCACTTGGTCAATTGTACCAAATACATGTACACACCGAAATATGTATTTTACCCCTTGTTGAAATTTTACAAACCCCTCTGTTGTAAAATCCTTGATTAACATCATTCTGTTAACATTTAATTTCTATAATTCAATAGTTGTTTTATATATATACAGGAACATATGGTGTTTTCATTGTCACTCCACCAATATCTCTAATATAAGTTAATCAATTGGTATAATTATAATTGCAACAGGATTAAAAATGTTTCATGCATATGTAGCATAGCATTTCCTAGTCAAAATGCTTTTAGGGTATTAATCATGAAAACATTAATTAATTTCAATGTTCAAAAATTAAAGTTTCACAATTTAACAATCATCAAAAGAATTTCATGTTGCATAAATATTTTGATAAAAATTACTTATAGATTCTCAACTGATAAATTTTTTTACAACTATAGTATAAACATGTCATGTTAAAACATTACTTTGATCCTTCAGGCCAACAAATCCACCACCAGGTTATGAAAATCTTACAGAATCATTAAATTCAGAAGAAATGCCCCAGATTGATTCTGAAGTCACTCCTACAGCTCAAACTAAGGCTCCCAATGAGAAGACGTCAGAAAAAGATAAACAAACCAACAATAATAAGAAACCCAAAGCTAAACATAGCGATAAAGAAGCAAATAAAACCATCTCACAACAAATCCCTATAACTGACACTGTAAACAAAACTCAAGAACAACAAGTTCAAGATCAAAGTACTTCTACAGATAATACTCATAATCAGCCAGATCCTACATCTAGTACGTCAACAGAAACAAGCCCATATGATAATCAAACTCCAACCTCCATATCCAAATCCTTTTCTGTTGATGGAATTGATAAAATTATTTTTACCTTATTTACAACCTTATTGAATAATAAAATACGCTAAAACATGCCGTGATTTACACATTGGCAGTAACAAAAGTTATCATAAGAACTCCAGGACATATTTTGAGTTATCACAAGAACTCCGGGACATTTGAAAATTCGGGTATAGATTTGTTTGCCGGCGCTTTTTGTTTGCAGTTTTGCATTTTAATTAGGTAATTATGCATGGCAAGGATGAAGACTTGAAATAAACAGGCCAATACTTGCGAAATGGCAAATAATTTGAAAAGTTTTACTCAAAACTACAAGATTTTAAGCAAGAGATGATAAAAAATGGATTATGAATTAGTTTTTGACACATAATACAATATAAGTAAGACAAGCTTAATCATCAAAGTTTAATTGAGCACCTTAAACTCACTTTTTACTTCATAATGTAAGAACTTGCAGACCATGAGATAGGGTGGTCTGTACCAAGACAAGACAGAGGCGGACCAGAGGTTGAGACAGGGTGAATCGGGAAGGTAGTGATGTACAGATCCCTCTCAGTAAGAATGTGAACTCAATGTCCTGATCTTCAATTACTTCATTTGTTTATTTGGAGTAGAGGTGCTAGAAAGATTACTGACACAGTGTTTGGTATCACAAAAAGCAAAGACTGAAATAAAAGTCAGTGCAAAAAGATACTATAAACTGAATTCATTGATGATATAAAAGAAATTAATTAATTTCTTTATAGTAACCATAACAATTAATTTATTGGGCATTTAATTTTGATATATAGCATATTATGTGCTTAATACTTTCTGATGCACTCTTTGGGTAAATTAACCTGCTTTAGCAATTCAATAATATTTGGATTCCCACACTCCTCCCCACCTAGTTCCAATGAGGTCTACAAGGTTGACCATACCATTTATCTTACCTCATATTGTTTGAGTACAGCTTGGAATTAAAAATAAAAGTTTATTTTAAATGTTAAAAGCTTTTATTAAATTTCTAGGGCTTCAGTAGACACATCAACAATGTAATTGTCATCTTATTGTTTTGAAAATGTGTTGCTCTGCCGGTCTGATGAATGTAGATGCTGCAGTGGCATATACCAATTCACCTTAGTGTGGGTGCGTGCGCGCGCGTGTATGCGTGTGTGTTGGTGTTTTATAGATTATATAGTGGACTCAAATCATCTTATTGTGAAAAACATCTTGTCAAATTTTCAACAAAACTTAGCAGGATTGTTCCATGGATGAAGGGCTTCCAAAGTTGTTCAAAGAATTCCATAAGGCCTAGAGCATAGATATTTTGCATAAGGCATTATCTGGTAGACCTTCACCAAGAGTGTTTATATTTTATCATGGGGTCAAAATAAGCCCGACCCTGCAGGTCATAGGTTTTCCTTATATGTATGTAGTATAAACTTGAAATTTTCTCCTCTGAATTGACAAAGGCTAGAGGTTAGATATTTGCCATGAACTATTTTGTAGTGAAACTCTACCAAGATTGTTCAATTTTTAGCACTAGATTCAAAATTGTCATCACCCCTGGGGTCATATATATAGGTTTTTGTTATATGTATATATTAAAGTCTTTTTTAAATATTCTCTTGTCTGAAGGCTTAGAGCTTAGATACTTGGTATTTAGTATCATCAGCAGGTCCTCTTTCAAAGTTGTTCGAATGTAGGCACTAGTGAATTGGCCCCAGGGTGTCAGGTTTTCCTTAAATGTATATATAGTAAAAGCTTAAAGAATCTCTCCTCTGAGTATACAAAGGCTAGACGTTAGATATTTGGCATGAAAACTTCACCTGTGTGGTATTCAAAATTGGATCCGCCAGATGGTCACATGTTTTGCTTATATGTATATAGTAAAAACAATGGTGTGCATTTTTTTCAGTGTGTGTGTGTGTTTGACATGTAGTTTTTAGTCTTACTGGATTAGTCAATTCCGCATTTTTATAGACTTTTATATATAGTTATAGAAAATAAAACTGAAGATTCCATTTTACCTTTTTCAGTATTGTATACTGTAGATAATAGACAGGTGTTTCGCAAACTGATTGCTATATTGCTCTTTAGTTGTGAAAACCATAATGTCTAGCATATTAACTTCCTGGCAAAATATAGCCCTAGTCTGTAGAAATGAACCCTTTTCATTGTCCCATTAATAACTTGAAAAGAAATAAGCCTAGGTTTTTGTAAAGTGTAAGGGACATAGACCTTAGCCAGAAGATGTCCTCTATTGATTTTGAGGTCAGTAGATTAAAATCAACATGGTCTTGATGACACAAATAGAGACCGTATTGTCAAGCAATGCACATGTATACCTCAGTGCTTGCAGTGCTTTGATTTAGAATATAATCTTGAGCACTTTATCAAACTGCTCTAAATCAAATATATTTTAACGTCCGGTGGGTTATTTATTTATAAAATATCTATCAGAAAAAATAAAAACACAAATTTATATTGTATTCATACGAAAATGAAGACTCGTATGAAAATTCCAGTAAAATGTGCTTTCTAATACATTCCCGCGTTTTGGGAAAACATAACATTCACACAAAAGTTATAACGCGGCGTGGTAATAAAGCAAATGATACAAATAGAAGTATTCTAAAAAATACCATTAAACGTAGAAGAAAAAGATTCATCATTCGGATTTAACTGATTAAATATAAAGACGTGCGTGTGATTATCACGGCATTACTATAATCGTGTCTTAATTACGCAGCCACATTATAATCACACGCGTGGTTTCGCGTAATTTTCACACGGTCTTAACTAGAACAGAACCACTTTATAAATTGTTAAAACTATTGAACACAGGTAAAATTCAAATTGCCATATTCGTTCGTTAACGTTGCATAAATAATCAGCAACCCGGTTACCCATAATATTTACATGTGTTATTAATTAATATCCTTCGGTATTTATCGGTAATGTTCAATTTATAAAACAAGAATGGGGCAGTGTTTTATTTTTTAAGCATTTTTTTTATATTTAGTGCTTCATATATATCAATTACTGTTCAATCATCATAATAACAGTCAGTGTTTTGACAAAAAAGCTTGGCAGTGAATAAAGATAAGCATGTGACTTTAAAGGAATTCTGGCTATGAGAAACGGATTGTTGAGCATTAATTATCGTGATTGCCCATTATCCTTTTATGGAACAGAATAAATGCATTTATTCTATCTAGCTTGATGACATTGGAACTTGCATTATTCATTCAAACTTGCATAGTGACTAAATCTATCACTGAGTGATAACTATTGAACTTGCACAAGCCATATTTCGTACTTTTTTGTTCAATTTGTAAACGTCATAAACCGTTATGTATATAAGCTATATTTCTTCATGTTCTATACAAGCTATTTACGGTTAAGTTCTTTTTTGTATTACCTTTCATAATAGACTATTTTTAATTCCCAACTTAATTACCTTTGTACACCGAAAATTACACGATGGATTTTGTTCAAGTGTGCCTTATATGATTTATCGATCGCATGACGTCATTACTGTGCGCTTAATTCCATTATTCAGTGTTTATGCTAAATTAAGCACAGTGTCTGATGCTATGTTGATTATGTTTGATAATCTGACATTGTATATTAAACTCTATTATTTTGAGTTTCCGCATTTCGCCTCTCATCGGAATTTTCCGTTAAAAAAACTGTGGTTACCATACAACAGCGAACTCCCTTCCCTTTAACGTATGTATTAACTATAAATATGTTCCAACTATTAAATATAAAGTATACTCGTGAACAGTTATTTAATGAGGTAGTTTTAAAAAGGGGACGTAACTTTGTTAATTATCAATTTTATTCAGTTTGAAACTATATTCTATTCGCCATATATTTAACAATTTTGGCTTTGTACATATACTTTTTCCGTTCCTCATTTATCACCCAAATCACAACTATGTTGTCTTAGATGCAATGTGTGTATAAAATGTTCTCAATTGCAATTTGTGAATGGAATTCACGGGTTGTTGAAGAAAAAACAACTAAAAGCAATAAAGAAATGTAAAAAATGCATTTTCCAGTATTCGAAGCGGGTCTCTACCCCAATAGAGCACTAAGCAAGAGATTGATCAGATGGTAAAAGATTTAGGCGAAAGATAATGTGCTTTTATATAAGAATTATCGACACCCCTATTTCTCAATAAATTGAAATAAGGAATGGCGTATGTTTCGTGTTTTAGTGCATAATGTTAACCTTCACGCCTGGCGATTTTAAGAGAATTGACACCTCCATGCATCAATATATTGTATTATGCATACAACCAACCGGATATGACACCGATAATTTCGATCTAGTTAAAAAAAATTCTTTATCATAAAATAATATTTTTCCACATGAACAAGTATAATTGATCTAAGAAAGAATAAAACAAAATTATGAATAGACGCTTGTTTATTTTTTTTTC
Source organism: Ruditapes philippinarum (assembly GCF_026571515.1). Taxonomy (NCBI): domain Eukaryota; kingdom Metazoa; phylum Mollusca; class Bivalvia; order Venerida; family Veneridae; genus Ruditapes; species Ruditapes philippinarum. The sequence continues at coordinate 221,839 of NW_026859698.1, forward strand.
TCAATTCACTGCAATTTTTTTTCAAGATGCTCCTGTGTGTTGAATAACAAAATTATATGTAAAAAGAAATACAATTATTTGACACAATTCATTTTGGAAAACAATATTATTAATTCTAGTAAGTTTGGTTAAATATAAAACCATGCGTGCGATTATCACGGCTTTACTATTGTAGGCGGTTTATACATTTTCCCCGAGATATTGTTTAACATCAAAGGATTTTAAAAGTTTGCATAAACTTTCAGCATGTAGATACAAAATTGATTTCGGAGAAAATAGTATTATACTTTACATAATTCAAATATGCTTGATTTTTATATATAATTTCGTACGCGTGGCGTTGTTACTTCGGCGCGATATAATCAAAGACGTGCACTTTTCTAATTTCTAATACAAATTATACATTTCGATAATACACGTATAAGTAGCTCTATCTGATTATATTTTATTGATAACCATTATTCAACAAAATTTTGATGTTAATGTTATCTCTTGTAATTTTGTTGTGATTCATGCTTCCGAAGGATCACTTTGTTTCCAGATTTTTATACTTCACAACAGCAGGTGTCAAGTGCTTGTGGCAGCTGTAAAAAGTTGCCCAGTACTTCACTTCAGTGTTGTTATATTTGTCTGGTCCTTCGGGATCATTGATGTCAGCACTATTAAGTGTTGAGAATTGAGTGCCGCTCAAGCCGGTGAGGGATGTTGCACGTATTCATTATCCCTCATGGACAGACTCAATCAAATCGAGTCTGCAATTCTTATGTAATTTTGTTGTGTTTAATGCTTCCGAGGGATCACTTTGTTTCCAGGTTTTTATACTTCACAACAGTAGGTGTCAAGTGCTGTGTGACAGCTGTAAAAAGTTGCCCCGTACTTCACTTCAGTGTTGTTATATTTTTCTGGTCCTTCGGGATCATTGATGCCAGCACTATTATGTGTTGAGAATTGAGTACCGCTCAAGCCGGTGCTATTGGGCGTGAGGGGTGTTGCACGTATTCATTATCACTCATGTACAGACTCAATCAAACTGAGTCTGCAATTCTCTTGTAATTTTGTTGTGATTAATGCTTCCGAGGGATCACTTTGTTTCCAGATGTTTTTACCTTTAAACGCTTCGATGTTATTCTAATTAAGGAAAAAATGACACACCAATGATTGTCTATCTACATCTCTGACAAAACATAACGACACACGCATAGTTATTATCAATATTTAAAATCACAACTGTCTTGAACACTAAGTGAAAACACAATTAATATAACATATTAAAGAGAAACACTAAAACTTTTTTAATTATCCATCAGAACATAATTATTATGATTCATAACGAATGTTGTCATATTTAAAAATCGCTGCAATACATCCTTTTTAAAACACTCCCGTGTGTTAGAAAATTAATGAATTCTCACAAAAGTTATACTATTAGATGTGGAATTTATTTTGAATTAAAATGATATATAATTTAACTATTTTGGAGTAAATTTAAGACCGTACGTGTAATTCTAACGGCACTATCCCTAACCGTGTGATTATTACGCGGCGACACGCGTGGTGATGATTACGCGACACCAGCAATGTGCACAACTAGGAATAGTACTGATCACTCCTGTAAAGTTTGGTTTAAATCCCACAAGTAGTTTGACCTGTAAAGGCTGGACAAGTTTTTTTTATATATTTTTAGCTCTGGCGTCCATGTTGGGCAGCGAAGCAGAACGTACATGCCATGTGCACAACAAAGTATGGTACTAATCACTCTCTGTTGAGTTTGGTTGAAATCTTTGACCTGTGAAAGCCGGACAATTGTTTCTAAACTTTAGCTCTGGTGGCCATTTTGTGGGGCGAAGCGGAATATTCCGATAGTGTGCACAACTAGGGATAGTACTGATCACTTCTGTATAGTTTGGTTGAAATCCCGGCATTAGTTTGACCTGTGAAAGACGGACAATCTCTTTTTCTATTTTTAGCACTGGCGACCATTTCGTGCAGCAAAGCGGAACGTACTGGTGGTGTGCACAACAAGAGATGGTACTGATCACTCTTATCATGTTTCGTTGAAATTCCAACAGAAATTTGACCTGTAAAAACCGGACACGCCTAATGCGGACGGACGGACAGACAGACATCGAGGGCAAAACAATATATCTGGAGACAATTTTGGGATACATAAAAAGTACATGCATATTACGTACGTTGCAAGTAGCACGGTTCTCGCATTGGTTTGTCATAGTTGCTAACATAGCACCATAAAACATCTTGTGCAGACGGATCCTTACACACAGTTGAATTTTCTAAACTGGCATTTGAATAGTGACGTTTGGCATTGTCAGATAGATAAAACCAATTCTGACAAGTTTTACCGGAGTATGGTGATGTCAAATTGTCTTTCTTTTCAAACATTTTACACACATCTTGCTCCTTGATATCACCTGGAAAGCAAATCAAATTCTCTAAAAGATATTACAATTATTTTTAAAAAATGTTATTTGTCAAGCGTTCATGAAAGATGTTATATTTAAAAAGTATTAAATTTATCAAAATCCTAATTTTAGCTTAGTTGAAATGTAGTATTGTTAAGTGTTATTCCTGGGCCGGTTTCTCAAAGCTCTGTTAAATTTAACTGCCTGTTAAATTAACACTCCGTTAAAATAGCTAACGGACTGTTACTTAACAGTCTGTTAGAAACTTGTTGCTCAAAACTTTTTAACAGGAGTGTTAATTAACACCCCTGTTAAATTTTAACTAGCTGTCAACTGGTTCATTCAATCCTACAATTCCCAATTCTGTAGTCTGCAAAATGGCGTCTGAATCGTCTGAATCCAATGTCTTTTCACTAAAAAATAATGTAAAACGGATAAGAGAAACAAATTTCAAAAACTGTGAATGAAACTTTACTTCTTGAGGAATTAGTAAAGAAAATTTTGAAGTGCTCAACTCAAAATTTACAAATCAAGTCACAAATGCCCGAAAGTCGGAAATATGGAAAGAGAAAAGTAACAAGATATCTGCTCTTGGATACGCGCAGAGATCAGAGCAGGCCTGTGTTGATAAATTGGCAAACTTCAAACGGAAGGCTAAAGAGGATCTTACGAAAGATAAACTAGAACGACGCAAGACTGGTGGTGGGCCGTGTGTCGGGCAGTCGCAGCGTATCGGCGACTTGCTGTCAAGTTCATCAGCTTATTCGGGAATAGAAGGTGGACTAGATACTTATGAACAAGGTATCTAACTTATCGCTAATCATTTTAACGCAGTACATTCAGTTTAACAGTTTTGCTTATTGTTCAAAAGTTTGTCTGCTCTCATTTCTACTTTCACTTTACTGTTTATAATGTTATGTATGCAACATATTACATGTATATAGATTATCTCTGACAAGTTGGTATTTCCAATATTATCATTGTTCTATTTTAAGAACATAAACTACATGTATTTCAACAAAAGATTTAACAAGAAGTTTCTGAACTGTTGTAGAAATTTCTAGCTTATGATTCGTGCATTATATTTAGATAGAAATTTCCATATTATTCTTTATTGTTGAAGGTGCTAGATTATGATTACTGTAGAACATAAAAGACTGATCTAGAATGATCTTAGCTAATATATATAAGGGGACATTTTTCATTTTCTTTACCTTTTAAGTCATCAATACACTTGGAGTATTATTCAACTTGGATATTAAGATTTATTGGAGCTTGGATTTTAAAATAGATTAAATTATTCTTGTGGATTTTATTGTGGGAATTTATTCTAAAGTGTTCTTGGATTTAACTTGGATTTAACTGTGCTGTTCAAAAAGGGATCATTCCAGGATCAGACTAGACATTTATATTTTTATTTTGACTTCAGGTATTTATAAACATAAATTGTTCTTCAAATTTTCTTTAATAATTTTTCGGTAATAAATTTGTTATTGTTACAAGTTTGTTGCTGGTTTTTCTTTCTCGTTACGCCTGGCTCGTAACAATAAATAGAAATCTATAAATAGATTTCAAAATTTTCCACAAACTGAAATCGTGTTTAGCGCAAATTACTAGGTTAATCCGATAGCTTTGTTAGAGAAAATAAAACAGCATGCTACACTAAGATTAAAAAATATCCATTGACACGAAAACATGTTAAATCAAGTACCAAAATTCCCCACCAATTCGTCTCAGAAATGGGTTTGGATGTACCTACAAAAAGGCCGCTTGTATCATTAATAAATATACAAGGACAAGTTGGACTATAGGTTTAATCGGACTATCTTGTCCCTCTTGTATTCACTATAATTGCATACCGGAAAATTGTTCTTTGCACACAATAAATATTAATTCCACATAATCATTATTGTACTACTAAACTTTTATTGAAACATGATTTTTGTATAGCCAGAGATGTAGATATCTATGTCTCTGGTATCTATAAGCTATAATATGCAATCAAAGTGAATATTTAGATCATGGGTTGTAGGCCATGGTAATACATATTAAGGCTTGAACTGTTATCCTTTTCAGATGGACTTGACAAATGTTCAGACTCAATCAAACCGAGTCTGCAATTCTCTTGTATTTTTGTTGTGATTAATGCTTCCAAGGGATCACTTTGCTTCCAGATTTTTTTTCACTATCTGAATATCTCAAAGGATTGTGACCTACAACAAGAAACTGAAGCACTTAAGTCACACCTGCCTGCAGCTTCTACAAGCAGCATTGTAAATCAGAAAAGGTTTGTTTATTTAATGTCAATATTACTAAATTGTTATTGCTCAATGCTGAATATCTTAAATGTTAAAGACCAATTAAGCCCAAAAAATTCTATCATTTTCTTTAACAAAAAAGCAAAAGAAAAAACTTTTTATTGTTATTGTGGCTTGTTACATATCAAACAGGTGCAATGATAAGGCAAGATAAGATTAGATAATCTTTATTTATAGTCGGTTACAGAAAAAAACATAATAACATTAGCTATATAAGCTATTTTCCGACCTAACAGACTATCCTTCAGCAATGCAAACAAAAAACCTGTATAATAGAAAAAAAATTATAAAAGAGGATTAATTAGATCAATGTTCATTTATGAGTGAAACTGTAAAACAAATAAGATTTATAAGCACAATAAAGATAAGATACTAATTGATTCAAAGCAATTATCACACTTCATATCCCACTACAATCAAACATCATACTAGAATTCCATGTTATGTACATTTAACCTTAAAAATCTGAATTTAAAAAAATGAAAATGAGGATTCATTGATCATATTTCAGTATTCTTGACACAAAGACCAACAATGCTGCTGGAGCATATATCAGTAGGCAGGGCAATATACACCCAAATGAAAATTTGTTTGACTAATTTAGTCAATTTTATTAATTCATATTGCTTTATTTGAGGTCTACAAGGCAATGATACACATGTTTACTTATCCATCAATATTCATAAGGCATTATGACCCAAAGGGCATGGCCAAGTTTGATTTCAGGGTCATTGTTAATGTAACTAATGTAACTTTTGTAGATATCTACAAATTGATGCGATATGCAATATCAAAGTTCTAGGCTTAAAGTTTCATTAAATAAATATGTAAAAATATTTTGCCGTCGGCCTAAAAATCAAACATTCTACAATTTCATTAACCTTTTTAACAGTATTGTTGTAAATCTCATCGAATATTGTTCATAAATAAGGATTTTAAAGGGAAAACCCCACGGTAACACTAATGTTCGTATACGAATTTTAACATGCAAATGAAGATTATAATCAGCTTGTGTATGCGCTACGTCACAGTGTTATAGCTGCTATCCGGAACACAACAAATATGAGATTTTCTTGTGCAAACACATTTTAACCGTTTAACTACACGGTGCACTAGGCCTGAGGTTAAGTAAAAAGTAATCATCTGATAAAAAAGATTAAATTTGTATGAAAATATCCGTTACAATGCGGAAATATACCGTTAAATTAGGACTGCTACCTATAGTCATGTTTGTTGATTTAATATTGATGTATGGATGATCTGAAGGCGGAGTTTCTCATGCAAACATATATTGTACTTCCGATTTCGCCACAATGATGCTGTCCATTATTTATGCTTATGAAACTCATGGACACCAAAATAAGATCTGGAGTCGATATGAAACCCAATTTATTAATGAAATGTCGCTATTTCTGTTTTTATGAAATTTATTAAATGTAACTTTGAACTGATGATTTAGCCAAAGTTTTACACAAAAAGGCTTATTAGTGTTTTCCAATATAATTCCAAAAAAGATTTTTTTCATTTATATGGAATTATGTGCATTTCAATAACACAGTCCATTGTGGTGTGTAACACCGCACTTTGGGGTCAAACGCACTTTGGGGTCCGACCCCAAAGTGCGTTACGTACTTTGGGGTCCGACCCCAGAGTGCGTAACGCACTTTGGGGTCCAATTTCGACCCCAAAGTGCGTAAAACAGGTACATATGCATTTTTTAACATCAGGCAAACGACCGCACTTTGGGGTCATAGAAAATTAATGTTAATTATGTTTTAAATAATATATTGTAGTCAAAGCGAATGGTAAACAAAAATCAAGGTATGAAATAGACGCAAAACATGTGCCCTGGATTATAGTAGAATAAATAGGGATTTAAATGGTCTTGATTAGTAAGTGAAGAACTTTCACCAAATAAATCACCTAATAAAGAATTTGTATCAAATATTAAGCTTAAATTTTTTCTCTCAAATTTTCCATTATTTTAAAAGAATGTACACCGTTCATTAACTCCATTGTTTTTAGCTAAATGGATTATTTTCCCGTTTTTTTTTTTACATTTTGCATTTTTTATACTTTTTGTTTTTCGTACATATTTTTTTTATTTGTCGTATATATTTTTTTTAGTTTTGAATACTTACTTTTTTTAATTTTGCATACATATTCTTTTTTAGTTTTCCATACATATTTAATTTTTTTTTTTGTTCATATTTTATTTTTGTTTGTTTTTTCGTACATATTTTTACATGACGCCATTTGCAAAGTAGAGGTTTAGATAATTACGTCATTTGTAAAACACCATTTTAAACACTTCGCCATCTGTAAATTACAATACCCCATTTGCAAATGCCATTTGCAAATACCAACATTTTCATTTTGGAGGTATCAAAAAATAGCAACACTTATAGTATATAGTCCGCGGTAACCAAAGAAAGGTTCTGCATATTGTCTCGATGTGGTTAATATTTTACACAAGGTGCCTGAAAATCCTTTATGGGGTTTTGGAGATAAGGAGCGGACATGAAACCCAAGTCTTAATCCTTTGACCTGTAGGTGTGACCCCCGACCTTGAGCCGGCACACCTGGCATATAAGTTCTGCACAATACCTGGATGTGCTAAATAATTGACCAAATTTTCATAAATATCCTTCAAAGCTTTAAGCATTTTTTCTAAATTAGTGGAATATAAGGACCTTTTTAGATCTTTTATTGTGCATTATTGTAATACACCCGTCATTGGTAACCACCTCCCTTGCTGCCGGGGGAGTGGGTTAAAAAAGAATCGTGTTTTGATGTTTGCGCTGTTCCGGGGCATAAGGCAGGAATGTTGTTATCTGAGTATCTCCCGCAGGGCGAAGATTTTACCAGTGGTCGACTTGGTTTAAAGTCAATGCCCCTCCCCCCCGCTATCCTCAGGGGGTGGAGTTGAGTGGTGCATATTCATAATAATAACTGATCACCAATCAACAGCCCTTTCCAAATAGACTCTTATATAATAGTGTATAATAATAAAAAACAATAATTATATAAAATACATATAATTTAAAAACTGGGCCGAAAAGGGTCGACCGAAACCAGACTTGCCCAGCAGAAAACGACTGGGTCGATTCCAAAAATGGGCCGAATTGTGACCACACCACTGTGCTAGTTTTATACTCAACTATGGGATGATATGAGATGTGAAGGCTGTTTTGATTGGCTAAAATATGTACGAAAAACAAAAATAAAATATGTACGAAAAGGTAACATAAAATATGAATGCAAAACTAACAAAAATAAAAAAATATGTATGCAAAACTAAAAAAAGTATGTATGCAAAACTAACAAAAATGCAAATGTCACTTTTATGCCACCGTAATTTTGTTATATGAACACAATTTTTAGATATTTCAAGTGGTAAAATTAATGAAACTTTTATCACTTAAGCACATCAAAGTATTGACCGCGATCTTGAACTCCACCTCAAATATTTCAATGTCGCAGATCAAAAATAAGTCAGTACTCAGTATTTAAGCAGAACTCAAATGACACCTTTAGACCTCTGGAACCCAAAGTGCGTTGATATGTAGCATATTAACGCACTTTGGGGTCAACTTCTCGATTTTAGCCCCAAAGTGCGTTGGACCCCAACGTGCGGTGCGAAGTTTAACGCACTTTGGGGTCGAACCCCAAAGTGCGTTTGACCCCAAAGTGCGGTGTTACAGTGGTGACTGTCTTCCTTTTATCAATGTATGCTGATTATTTTTCTACCAACATCACATACAGTGAACCACAATTATCAAGTCACTAAATGATTACTCAATAATAAGAAACTATTTGTTTTAAATAATGTAATTGAAATCAGCTGAAAAATCATTAATCTCTGTGGCCCACATAAATGTCTAAAAAATAGTAGTAACTTTCAATTTATGAAGAGATTTAATTGATTTGAATTGAATTGAGTAAATCTGTATGAAATGTATATTTTATGCATACATGTATTTGATATTTAAATTATTCTTAATTTTTGCCATTACAATTCTTTGTCAATGACAAAGTTATCATGAGTCAATCTTTTTAAATATATAGGTATTTTGTCTCAACTTGACAGCGAAACAATAATTAGCATCAGGCCACTTTAATGATGACCCAAACTAGATAAAAGATCAACAATAAAATGCTCTGGAAATTGAGAGAGAAGAAAAATAAAAAGGACTAAGATTATACATACAAACAATATAAAACAAGAATTTCAGGCAGTTTGTAGGCTTGCATTCCTGCATCAAAATTACACTACCCCTCTACCCAAATTTTATAGTAATACAAGAATTTATACTTGACTTTCCTTTGCTTATAAACAAATAAACTCACTTCCTGGTTACAGAGTTGATAAATCTAATGACACAACTGATAAATATTATATTTTCTACTGGTAAACTTCTATCTTTCCCATTGTTTATGGAGGTTATATATCTTGTGATGTTGTCCGGAGATTTTGTGATTCAAGTACTGTCTTGTTTCAAGATTTAAAATTTTGATGGTACCTATAATTATAACTTATGAATAATCTTTCTCACTTAAAAACCCTTTACCAAATTCATTACACTTGGTAGAAGATAACATAATGAGTTAATTGATACAATAACAACATTGTTCTTACATGATTGTATAAATATATATTATTTAAAATACAACTGTTGTAATAATTTATTTTATGATACTTAATTTAAGCAAATAACAATTAATAGCACAATAAAGATTTAAATGCATATTAAAGACTAAAGAATTAAATAAAATATTACTTATTAGTCAAGTGGGCATAAAAATTTAAAAGCTCAGTTATTATATTTCACCAACATCATGGAGAACTCCATATCTTTTCTATTAAAAAAAGGCTTCCCGTACAAAATTTTGGCACGGATTCTGGGCGGAATTAGCATGGAATTGGCACAGAATCAGTGATTTCTGGTCGGACCAGGGATGGAAACGCAAAATCCGTGCCATTCCGTCTCACAAGAAAAAAATGTGTTCAAATATCTGGGCGGAAAACTAGAAAAATTCCGGCTGGAATTTTATTTTGAGCAGAATTTATACTGAAACATTCCATATTGGACAGAATTTTCAACTTTGAAATTTTCTTGGGAAGGAATGGTCTTCACTATGGGCGGAATTCTATTCTTAAATTATTTTCTTGAACAGAATTTCACATATAAGATGTCCGAATCATAATCGTACTCTTGTTTTTGCACTTGCAGACATTGAAATTTTACCTACTGTACTTATTATTTTTGCTGTATAGTATGATATTTGACCAATAATTACAGGTGTATTTTTAGAACTAATAGATTTATTTTTTTAGACACTAAAATAGGTCTTCTTTTTAGATATTGTGGCAAATGATATATTATCAGACGAATTTATCTTTTCTGTAATGAAAAACAACTGTAGTAATCTTAGTGTAGAACTTGAAAACATTCACCTCCAAAATGCTTAAGTTTATAATATAAAGATTTTTCATACAGTTTGTATAAACATGTACTGTTTTATGAATTTTTAAATATGATTTTAGGAGCAACATTGAAATAAGAATGCTATTTAAATTTGAATATCCTATAGAATATAGAACAGCCACACTGGGACAAATAGTGTGCTTCTTAGAATTCATGATTCTGTTATAAAGAAAATAAACAAAAAATAAACAGAAACAAAACAAAAACAGTGCATGAAATAATCTCATATATTAAGCCCATTTAATCCAACTAATATGCCCAATAATTGCTTTTATTTAGGTAAAAAAATACTACAATGTATATTCACTGAGATTTTAAACTACACAGATCAAAGCTCTGATAAAACTCAACTGACCAGCAGTTTCCCACCATCTATGCATGACTAATTTACTTAACTGGTCATTCCAGCAGGCTGTTCCATGTTATTATTTTGGGGAGAGATAACATTATAAATTTCATATGCAGAATTTGTCTAGGGCATTGCAATTTTTTTGTACAAAAATTTGTAATTATTTTTAGAATCTATATATATATATATATCTATTTGTTATTTCATTTTTTTTTTACATTCAATGAATGAAAGTTAAGATGATGAGTAAATTTACACTGTTACATACTGATGGACCGGTCCATTATACAGTTGTGAATTTTAAAATCTATTAAATATCTGGGTCAGCAAAAAGAGTGCAAATTACAGAGGATGTACTTGGTATTTTTACAATTTTTGAGATATAGTTTTGTTTAAGATCTCAAAGTGTTAAAGTATTGGTATGATAACATGGGACAAGGAGATGTACAACATTATTAGGTAATTACATGAATTATAAACCTTTAGTTACATTAACTTTATGTCAAAACTATCAATAGTACCAAATTAAAATTTGTAACAAGAGGTCAATTGTTGTTTTTATATTTTCAACTTCATACATTTGTTTTTTTTCTGATAATTGTTTTAAATCTTTAATACATGTATTTTTTGCAAGATAAACATTCACCAATGATTGTTTGTTGATATAATGATTGTGTATATTGTATAAATAGCATTAGGTATATCTTTTTCATTTCTTGGAAATTAAACAAATTAAATTAATTTGATTAAATAGGACTAAATGGTACAATCAGTAGTTTTGTACAGATGAACAGGGTCACTATAATCATTTATTATTTCACATGTATGTGTTGTGTTGTCAATGGAACAATCTAAAATTACACTTTACACCCATATTTGCAGGCTGGGACTTAAGTGCTGACTGTGAGATGCCAGGTGTTTGATAATGATGTGCAGTATTAATCTTGAAAAGGTATATTTTTAAATCCCTACACTTTACTATTCAATATCTTTCCTTGAAAAATACATAACCAGTAATAAATAGTGTCACAAATAAAGCAGTCAATTAATTCTTATACAGAGCAATTCTTAAACACTTGTGCACTGAATTAAGATTCTGTGTTGCTTTAGTATTTTTGAATATGCATAAGCATAGATAATATTTAATACTTTTGAAACATATAATTTGATATTTTTAAAAAATATAAAATATAACTGCATATAATTATGCAATAAAACATAATTCATTACACATTTTTTGTTTAATTAACTATTAATTTTATTATTAAAGGTGAGCACAACCACAAGAAGTTCTAGGAAACACAGGCAGTGGACTTAAAACAGACATCATTTAAAGAAATAGTAATCAGAAATATTTGAAACAAATTTATGATTGAAACACTTCAAGCAAAATAATTGCAAAAAACAAAGTGTTGGATTCTAAGAAAACCCGCAGCTAGAAGAAACTGTTTGTGTTATAGTGTTTGTAGGGTATTCTATACTGTATTTGGACTAAAGGATATGTATTAAATTTTGTGAAAGAAAATTTAATGTGATACATTATTGATAATATTATCCCAAAATATGTGATCATGTTAATCTCATAGAAATTCCGACCCCCTGAATTCAGTCCCAGAATTCCGCCAAGAATCTTTTTGACCGTTTGACAAATCCGTTTGACAATTCAGCTCCGAGATTCCGTCCCAAGATTCTGCTTCAAAATATTACCCCCACCTCAAGATTCCGCTTCAAAATTCTGCCCCAAGATTCCGCTTCTAATTCCGCCCCAACTCATTTGCATATTTCATCCCAATTCCGCCCACAACCTGTCCCATTTCCGCCTGGAATCTGTCCGGAATCCGTGCCAAAAGCAAATGGTGTAACACTTGAATATTCGGAGCAGAATATATATACTTACATACATGTATACATTATTGTATTGGTTACAATTTAAGAGTGAAAAGATAAAGTACTGAGTTATCAGATAAGCTAATAATAAATAATATAATTTTACTAAAGATACTAGGATACTATAATATACCCAATTTAAAATACAGAAAATAAATGTTTATATTCACAATTATGTATATGAAATTAATCAAACATCCTCCAATAATGAAAATAATATTTGAAATTAGAACTTAGAACTTTTGCATGCAACATCATATTTCATAAACCACCAATGGTTTTTGCTTTTAAAATTCTTGGTTTAAGTGTTGCATGTCACATCTATCTTTGAAACAACTGTAACATTAGACACCCAATGCAGATACACCGCCTTTAAGAAGAGTTTTTATGATGGGTGACTGGGTTCAAGCCCACTTTGTGGCAATTTTAGAAAATAAATGAACATTAATCTTTTACATTTTTTGTTAGTTCAAAATATCTTATCTTTTACTGATGAAAAGATATTTGTTGTTGTTGTTCCATATACCATTAACTAATACAAAAATATCTTAAATCATCAATATTTAAAATAAAAGAAGATGGTAAATTTTTTGTTATTTTTTGTGTATGTGTCATGAATAAATATTGATAAAGTTTATTTAAATGTAAAGTTTTAGATGATATGATTTTTTGAAACATTGTCAATTATACATGTAATGCCTTGATGCAAGTTTGAAGGATCTTAGTTGCAAGTCACTGTCCAAGGCAGTTTCTCATTTGGGTTTTGATTGAATAACTTGTCATGTTTATTATTTATACTTTGGTAAAAATGTTTTGATTTTACTTTGACTTCTTCTATTTTTTTTTGAAACACTTAACCAAACATAATGCAAATTTTAACATTTCAGAATTGATGACACTGTAGAGAGTGAACAGAGTAGTTTGTCTATATCAACTAGTGGAAGCAAGACCAACAATGGCTTGAAACGTTCATCCAATAACAAATTGTAAGTACATGCACTATTCTAGTTACACAATATATTTTTTTCTAATTTGATCCTTCATGTTTTTCTAGTGAAGGGGTATCTGGGGGCATGTTGAATTGAATGCTCCTGTATGGATTAAAGGGACTCAATGAGTTTAGAAATGGAAACAATTTTTCAGTATTATTGTTCAATTTCATATAGTTCTAGACCAATTGGCTAAGTTTGCTAATTTTTAGATATTTTACTCACTTAGTTTTTCCAGAATGATAATCTTTCACTCACTTAGTTTTTCCAGGATAATAATTGTATTTGTGAAAAATGACCTAACATTAAAAAGCAGTAGCATGCATTTAAAACTAAAATCTGGCATATAATAGCACAAAAATACTAATTTTAATACATTTCTGAGTAAATTTAAAAACTAATTTACCTTTTTGCTTCAAGTGCCCAAGTAGTACTGCTTGTAAGAAATTCAAATTTTATCATTTTGGACTTTGATGGGGTTCTTTTAAAGTTTATTTTTACTTTTCCAGAGCAGTGCGCAAGCTAGTAAAGAAGGGCAAAGGCGAAATTCTAACTGACTACCAAATTTCTATTTTAAAGGAATGGCTGAAAGACAAGAGCTGGAGAAGGAGATTTTAGAAGTGAAACTCCGGATCATGAAGGCAGCAGAGGGCAAACTTAACCAGATGAATGCTGCCGATTTACTTCACTTACTTTGTGAACAGTAACATGATATTTATTTTTTATACTCCCCGAAGGATAAGCATATAGTCGCCGCTTTGTCCGTCCGTCCGTCCGGTCGTCCGTCCCTACGTCCGCCTTTCTTGTATGGAACATAACAACAATGATGTATCACATGAAACTGTGTAGGTAGATAGATCCCATTGGGTAGAAAAGCAGTGAAAAAGAACTATAACTCTGCCTTGCCTAATTTTGGAGTTATTGCCCTTTGTTCATATTTATATTTTGAACTTTGTCCATGCCATAACTTTTACACTATAAGAGATATGAACAAACAACTTTGTAGATAGATAGATATTCTTTGTGTAGATGAGCAATGCAAAGAACAGTAACTTCTGTCTTGTCTAAGTTTTGAATAATTGCACTTTGAACCTTGTTCGGGACATAACTCTCAAACAACAAAAGGTATACTTTTCTGTGTCTAAAACCTATTCTTGGAGCATCATCCGGTTCAATCGGTTCTTGTATACCTATATTATATTAGTTATAAAGATTGTTGACAGGCTATATGGCCCTATATAAACGGCTGTTCGTAAATATAACCCGAGCCACTAGGCGATGAAGGACATGAAAGCGACGCTTCAACTGCCCAAAAGCTCTCTCTGTATTTACATGTGTCTTTGTGTAACTCTCTTGGTAGCGCATTTTTCCAGCTGTGTCTGTCGCCAAGAGTGGTGTCATTAGGAAATGTCTACATGGATTCCTACAAATGTAATTTCAGTGTATTGTTATTCCAAGTTTACAAAAAGAGCCACCATTGAGTGGGGACAATGTTCCCACTATTTATTACAAATCGGAGGAAAGCACTGAATGTCATGGTCAAATAAAGTTTATGTTCATTTTTTATATTAGCCGTCTTTTTCTAAATGGAAGTTACGCGCAAGCATAAATAAGACACATAAGTTTATGACAAAAAATAATCCAATCCGGCCCACAGGTGCTCGTCCAGTCTTGGTACCCTTATAAAAAAATTAAGTTAACTATTCTGGGTTGAGTGAAAAAAAATCCCTATGTACAATTACTACGACGTAATTTTATATAGGGATTTTTTTTTTCAAATTTGTCTTTCTTTCACTTAACCCAGAATAGTTGTTTTGGTGTTTTTGTTGTTGTTTTTTTAACTTCAATTATGGGCACCAAGACTGGAGGAGCACCTGTGATCTGGCCTAGACAATTAAAGCACATTTCAATAATTTTACCTTCAATATCAAGGTCATTCATGGGTCAATGTCAAATTTTGTCTCCTTAAAGGAAGGATTTTTCCTATATAGGTTGTTGCGACCAAGCCCGTAAAAAATTCATATATCCAGTTATAGTAAATATCAAGCAGCATTATAACGTGATTATCAAGATCATTCAAGAGTAATGGTCAAGTTTGTCCGATCTACTCAAAACGTCGTATCTTAAGATTCAGTTTGAAGATTGTCTGTACGAAATAAAACTATGTTATCACTGAAAGTTTTTAGGTGGCAACTGAATAAAACATGCAGCTTTATAACACCTCGAGCTGTTATTAATTATCTATTTTATAAATAAATTCCCGTTACAATTAAGATGTTAAGCAATAGATTGAACCAAATTAACTAAATTTACTTTGTGATGTGTTAAACGTTGACTAAAATGGCGGTTGTTAAAAATTAACTTAATTTACTTTGTGAACATGAATTAAACTTACTTTGTGATTTGTTTCACATTGACTGAATTTACTTTGTGATTTGTTAAACATTGACTTAATTTACTTTTCGATTGGTTAAATATGAATTAAACTTTCTTTTTGATTTGTTAAACATTGACTAAATTTACTTTGTGATTTGTTAAACATTGACTTAATTTACGTTGTGATTTGTTAAACATGAATTAAACTTACTTTGTGATTTGTTAAACATTGACTGAATTTACTTTGTGATTTGTTAAACATTGACTTAAATGACGGTTGAACCACCCAGATATGTTTTACGGGAAACTTTATATCTATGTGCTTTATGACATTGAATAAAATTGTATGGTATTTTATAAAAAGTTGTAAGCAGCTTTGACCTAGATCGTGATACACAAACGATTTTGAAAACTGAAAATATACCATCATTATCACAGACAACTTGTACAGAAATACTCTGATAGCCTTTTCTGTTTACGAAGGAGGCCTCGTCGGTCTTTGGTGCCTGGATCCTCACATGTGTGCCGTCAATGCAGCCGATTATGTATCATTTGGAAATCCGGCGACATCGAAAAAGTTATAAGAAATTTTCTTTTTTTCTTCATTATGTGGCCAGCGCACAAACTCATGGATGTGACTTACTAGTGCATCTGTGACACTGTCAATCGCTCTTGACACAGTACTTTTACTAAATCCGCAGGTTACCCCAATTACTTAATACATAGCACCAGATGCAAAAAATCTTAATGCTAACAAAACTTGATTTCGTGGTGAAATGGCATGATTTCTCTAAGTACTCCTTTTTAGGTCATTTTCTAGTAAATATACAATATAATTAACACCTTCATTACTAAATCTATACCTGCGTATCATTTCACTGTCGGTCATTTCATGTAAATGCGAGGTGTAGCAAAACTGACGTTCTTTTCTTATAGGAACTAACATAAAAGCAGCCATCTTTGATTCCTCTGTTAAATTTTAACGGAGGTTCAAACCTCGATACAATTAACAGATTCAGCTGTGAAAGTGGCAGTTCAAATGAGCGTTAATTTTGAGCAACATAATTTAACACAAAGGTTAAATTTAACCGTCCGTTAGTGGATTTAACGAAAGCTTAAATTAAACAGAGCTTTGAGAAACCGGCCCCATGACAAATGTTTCTGTTTAGATCGTAATACTAGTATTCGTATTGAGAGGATCCGCCTATGGGCGGATTCCAGAAGGACGAATTATTCAGATACGAACCGCAAACATATGTCAGATCTTTTTCTTGCATATTCAACCATATACCATCATATTTTAAATTATTTACATTATAAAAACAGGATTCCTAGGGAATTTATGTCATAACCCATAACTTTTTCCTTACAACAGCGTATGGACTTGCAACTTCATTCATTACAGCGAAATTGCGTCATCCTAAGCACGTCATTTTATTGGACGCGACTCATTTTGCGCCCCACGCCAGCATGAGCAAAACCAACGGAAACAGCAGTCGGATATACAAGAATAATCAATAATGTTGCTATAACAGTCTTGCAAGACGGACAACTTGTTTGCAAGAATTAAAACGTTGGAGACAATATATTCTTTCGATTTGTATAAAATAAAATAATTTTTGGAATCCCAATGAATGATAAATGAAATAGAAAGAAATATATGACACATACGTTTAGTTGTGTCCACTATAAACGTTTTTTCACAGATGTAAAAATCTACCAAATCATTATAACAATCTTCTGTTTCCCAATGCTCGTCGGTGTTAAAATACTCGAATGAGGTACGAGTACAATCCCAAGTTGAAGGTTGCCTTTTTTTCCTGTCATGGTAATGCTTTATAATTTTAAACATATAATTTTATAAACCAAATAATGGGAAATATGATATTACACTAAAATATATAATGGGCATGGTAATCAAAAGTTCGTAAAATGTTTTATCGTATCAAAATAGTTTGCAGCAAGATTTCAAATAGTTCAAATAGGTAGCTTCTACTACTGGAAAAATATATTATTAAAACTTTGTTAAACACATGTTCCTTCTACCATCTTGATTGGTTTATTTATATAATATATGGAGTGAAGGTTATAACAAAATGTCATATAACACAATTGAAAAAAAACATAATTAAGTGTCCAATTACAAATTATTTATCTTCTACATCAGTGGGCCTAGCTAAGATTGCATCACCTGCTTTATCTATACCAGAAACAAATCTTTTTATTATGATGATACTTTACCGATTGCAAATTATACATAACTTTTTATTGTTTAACACTGAAAACTAACATTGTCCTCCATCTAGGATATTGGCCAAAGTATACTGGCGATTCAGAAAGAAAGAAAACTAGTAAGGATATGGTTTCTAAAACAATTTAAACATGGGACCAAAATCACATAATTCATTGATTTTTCTTGTATATAGGCCACCAGTATTACATAACAAGACAATAAATGAAGTCGCTTAAACTGTCTGTAATTAAATTCTTTTGAGTATAAGCAGCTGCATTTTTTTCAGAATTGGATACATAAAACTAGGACAAAATATTACCAATCGCTGAAAGTTACGTTATTGTTATTTATCCATATGAAATTCATTCTCATTTGCCTGTTCTTCACACGCCTTAAACCTTAAAAAGGCAAAACAGTTTTATACAGATGTAAAAATATATCTCTTATTTAAAGCCCCTAGACCTAGTTTATGTTCTATATTGAAAGTATATTGACTTGACTGCGAAAATTAAGTAAGATGAAAGGTAATTCTAGTAAGGTTCGGGGTAAGATTTTATTGATTTTTCGAGTCTTTGAGCATTTTTATATTTTACGTAATTCACCTACAATAAGTAAGTGTAGGGGCTTTAAATATTTCAATCTATTTAACACTACAATATTATTTTCAAATCAACATAATTGATAAAACTTGTTTATTTATGTTGTAGCGCATGTACTCATACACATAATGTTACAGTATGGACAGTAAAGATAACGAAATTTTATTTAACATCCTGATGTTATATCACCTAAACATTGAGAAAAATGTACTTTTACGTTCAACAAATTCATATTTTGTTTGCACTTCAACAAAAGTAATTGTGTTATGAAAACTAAAACAGGAATTTGTATGTCACAGTCCACCAGTGCTGACAGAACGTTTTTGAAAACAGCAGAGCATTGCAAAATTTGTGTATAAAATGATAGAAATTAAAAATACATTTTTAAAAGGATATCACACACATGAACGAACACGCATACACGCACACGCGCATGCACACACAGAGTTGAAAAGGAAAACAAATAGATAATTATGCCCATAACTGCACGTTTAAGTTAAGAAGTTACCAATGTGTGCCCAATGAAGTTTTCGTTCACCAGCGTCTCCTTTTTGCATATACATCAAACTTCGAAGTAAGTATTGGACGTAATTCATTTCTTTTTTTGATGCAATAGTAACAAGCTGGCTATTGTCATTACGGCATCTAGTGTTTGCAATATCCCAGGATACCTTTTCCTTTTCAAAGAATACCGTGTAGCATTTTCGGAAAAACGATGAACAAGCTTAAATTTGAGGAAAAACATATACCATTTAACATAATTTATTGTTTTTAGAACTGTTATGCGATATCTAAGAAGAGTTTTTCTTCACTATTATACGTGGCACTGTTGAACGATTTTATAAAGAAATATGAAAATTTCACTATTAGAACGATAAGTGAGGTAGTTTAAGAAATAATATATCCCAAACTGTGATTTTATTGCTCAATAACATCACTGTTTGGAGTTCGGATGCGGGGAATTATATCACGAGGGCGTAGCCCGAGTGATATAATGATGCGCATTCGAACGACAAACAGTGATGTTATCAAGCAATAAAATCACCGATTTGGATATATTATTTCGATTCTAACACGACATCAACAAATAAATACTTCTGTCCACGATAAATAGCGAAACTGAGCCTGATTTGTTTCCGTACTTATTGTCAGCGCGTCACATTTTAGTGGTTACGTCACGTGTATAATGATTACGTCACATATCTAAATATAGAACGTCAAACAGTGATTTTATAGCATAATAATACACACTTTCGGTTCTTCTATGTTCAATAGGGAAAAATGCGGGTCGTGTTAGAATTAATGATTTTGATTATTTTTAAAATTTCAACTCTGCCTTGGACTACGAAAATAATGAAGTTCCTTCAAATTAATTATTTGCCTTGTACATACATATTTGTCATTTAAAAATGTAAGAAGTGCACGGTTTAAAAGTGATAATTAACCATGTTATGGTATAGATTTAACAATACTCTCTTTATTTAAGTATATTTGATTTAACTAACATACCTGATAAATACATATTACCATCATTGGTAGTATGTGTAGTATATCTTTGAAGAGCATGATTTGACATTTTATAATGTAACCTGAATCCTTTTAATTTTCCATTTTATATTCAAAGGACTATGTATATCCAGAATCTGAATATGAATCTTAGACCCTTTTGATTTGTATTTCTCTAGTAGAAGACAACTTGTTTCTAACACACTATGAACATCCTTGATGACGAGTCCTGATTTAATTTCAGCTCTATCTGTCAGAACGTAATAAAACATGCTTTGTTACACAGGACATAATACTTTTCACAATATTTGAAAACAATGACTTGTGCTGTAAATGGCTAGATATTGTGCAAACATTCAAATTAAAAGTACGGCGCTTGCTTTATTGAAAAATCTTCTTTTTTTCCAGCATTGTGACATATAGTAGTGTTCAGTCTGTTATTAAAAGTGTTACCTCACTTGTCTTCAATATCAGTATCAATGAAAGCAGTCGTTAAAGTGTAATAAGTATGCTTTTCTACCAATATCCTTAAGAAGGAACATGCATAGATATGAATTATAACATAAAATAAGAGTAAACACTTGATAGTATAGTTAATTAGAAATGGTTTAATCCGATAAAAGGAATGATCCGTGTCATTATGACCAATTAGCTATGATTTTGCATCTTGGATCCACAGCATAGTGTAAAATTTTAAGTTCGCATACTTTCTACAGTTCGCGGTAACATATAAGGGGCACGATAAAGTCTGCATGAAGTTCGCTGCCGGTGGCCTCAATTAAGCCAATGAAAGTGGATAAGGACGACGAAGAAAGTGTGCTAGCGAACCCGAGCCCCTAGCTCGGCTTTAAAGGGAACCCAAGTGCTTGTAACTATCAGTCCTTCTCAGCATTACATCTTTTTCATATTATTTCAGTTGTCTCGAGACACAATTCAAGGTGGCCACAAGTGGAAAACATAATATTCTAAAAAGTGGTCTTGAAATAGAAATAAAAATGGAGGTGGTTTAAAGACGGAATCACACTAAAAATTTGTCTGCATACGAAAAAAAGATTGAAGGTAGTCTGGAGACGGAGATACAATTGAAAGTGGTCTAGGAACGGAAACATAACTGAAAGTGGTCTGCAGACGGAAACGCATTTGAAGGTGGTCTGAAGACAGAACACAATATTCAAGGTTGCCTTGAAACAGAATACAAGGTGGTCTGGAGACAGAAACACAAATGAAGGTGGTATTGATACGGAAACACAATTAAAGGTGGTCTTGTGACGAAGAAAAGTGGTCTTGAAATGTAATCACAACTGAAGATTGTCCGAGGACGGAGACAAAATTCAAGGTTGCCATGAGACCGAGACACAAATTAATGTTGTCTTGAGACGAAAACACAGTTGAAGGTGGTCTGGAAACGGTTAAACTAATTGAGATGGTTAGGAGACGAATAAACTATTCAATGTGATCGGGAGTCAGAGGCACAACTCAATGCGGTCTGGAGGAGAGGGAGACACAAATGAAATGGTCAGGAGACATAAAAAGATTTGATGGTGGTCTGGAGACAAAAGAAAAAACAATTAAAGGTGGTCTAATGAAGGAAACACATTTGAAGTCGGTCTGGGGACGGAAAAACAATTAAAAGTGGTCTGGAGACGGAGACACAATTCAAGGTGGTCTGGAGTCGGACTCACATCAAAAGGTGGTCAGAACACGGGGACACAATTGAAGGTGGTAAGGGGACGAAGTGCAATTGAAAGTGGTTTGGAGACGGAAACACAATTGAAGGTGGTCAGGAGACGGAGACACAACTGAAGGTGGTCTGGAGTCGAAAAAACAATGGAAGGTGGTCTGAAGTCGGAATCATATCTGAAGGTAAACAGGACTAGGGAGTCTCATCACAATTAAAGGTAGTCTGGAAACGGAGACGTCATTGAAGATGGTCTGGAGACGGAAACACAATTGAAGGTGGCCAGGGGAAGGAAACAGAATTGAATGTGGTCTTGAGACAGAAACACAATTGAAGGTGGTCAGGAGACGGAGACTTAACTGGAGGTAGTATGGAGATTGAAAGATATTTGAAGGTTGTCTTGAAACGGAGACACAACTGAAGGTGGTCTGGAAACGGAATCACACTTGAAGGTTGTCTAGGGACGAAAACACAATTGAAGATGGTCTGGAGATTAAAAGTCAATTCAAGGTGGTCTGGAGACATAAAATAGATACATACAGAATAACTAAAGAAAGCCCAACACGGCAAAATTGAAAATGTTGCAGGCTCGGTTTGATTGAGCCTGTTCATTGACGGTACTGGAAAGTGCAAGTTACCGTCCACGCCCCCTAGCACCGGCTTAAGCAGAATTCAACATTTAACATGAACTAGTAAAATTTTGAATTTAGAAACATCCGCAGATGTGTTCATACGGCGGTAATCATGGAACCTTCAATGTGACACTTCCGTGCCATTCCATGAAAAGCGGCGTATGAATACGGACGGAATTATAACTGAAGGTGGCCTGTATACGGAATATCACTGGAAGGTAGTTTAGAAAGGTAAACACAATTCAGTAATCAGTAGACGGAAACACAATTAAAGGTATTGTGGAAACGGAGACACAATTCAAGGTATTCCGGAGAAGAAAAGACAATTGAAGCTGGTTTGGCATGAAAGTGGTATAAAAACAGAAACAAAATTCAAGGTGATCATTAGACAGAAACACTTTTCATGGTAGTCTGGAGACTGAGAAACAATTAAAAATGTTAGAGAACGGAAAAATAATTGAAGGTTGACTGGAGACGATAACACAATTGAAGGTGGTCAAGGGACGGAAACACTATTGATGGTGGTCTTGAGATGGAAACACAATTTAAGGTAGTCAGGAGATGGAGACACAACTGGAGGTAGTATGGAGATTGAAACACATTTAAAGGTAGTATTGAAACGGAAACAATTGTAGGTGGTCTTGAAATGAATCACAGTTGAAGGTGCTCTAGAGACGGAAAGGCAAATTAAGGTGGTCTGTTGGCGGAAATCAATTCAAGGTGGTTTGGAGACATAAAACAAATGAAAGTGGTCTGGAAACTGAACACACAATTGCAGATGGTCTTGAGACGAAGACACAATTCAAATTTGTCCAGAAACGGAAACACAAATGATGATGGTCTGGAGACAAAAAACAATTGAATACGGTCTGGAGACGAATCATAATTGAAGGTTGTGCATAATTCAAGGTGTTCCGGAGACGAAAAGACAATTGAAGTAGGTCCCTGTCCCCTTCCCCTTTGTGGGTCTACTATTATTATTTACTTTGAATTCCTAATCAGTTACAAATTATTTATCATTTAATGATTAACCTGTCTTTGCCCTGTCCTTTTTATGTTTGGTGTCCGCCTGGGCTCCTTGCCGTTGGTTCTTGTTGCTGGGTCATGTGGGGGTTGCGTTCATTGAACGCCGCCTTTCCTTGTTGATCTTGTTTATCATATTTTGGAGACGGAATCACACATGAAAGTGGTCTAAAAACAGTTCCAAAACAATTTAAGGTGGTCATTAGACAGAAACACTATTCAAGGTAGTCTGGAAACGGAGAAACAATTGAAGATGGTCTAGAGCTGAAAAACAATTGAATGTTGACAAGTGACGAAAACAAAGTTCAAGTTGGTAAGGAAACGAAAACACAAGTTTTCAGGGGATAGAGAGACAATTCAAGGTCGTCTGGAGATGGAAATACAATTGAAGGTGATCTAGAAACGGAAGCACAATTAAAGGTGGTCTTGAGTTGTAATCACAACTGAAGGTGGTCAGTAAACGGAGACGAAATTAAAGGTGGTCATGAGACGGCGACAAGAACTGAAGTGGTCTGGGGACTAAAACCCTATTGGAGGTGATCTGGAAACGGACACACTGACTGAAATGCTCAGGAGATGGATACACTATTCAAGGTGGTCTAGCATAGGAGACACAATTGAAGGTGATGTGGAGATGGACGGTGACACAATTCAAATTGGCCCTGAGACGCAAACAATATTAAAGGTGGTCTGGAAACGGAAACACTAACTGAGATTTTCAGGAGACTGAAACTCACTGTGTAATGTCATCTGGAGACGAAAACACGAAATTCAAGGTGTTCTGTAAACAGAAAAAAAATGGTGATGGTCAGTGAACGGAGACACAATTGAAGTTGGTTTGGAGACGGAAACACAATCAAAGATTGTATAATTGAAGGTGGTCTGGAAACGGAAGCAAAATTGAACGTTGTCAGTAGATGGAGACACAACTGAAGGTAATATAGAAACAGAGACACATTTGAAGGGCTTTGCGGCCAAAACACAATTGACGTTTGTTTGGAATCGGAAACGCTATTGGAAGTGGTCAGGAGATTGAGTCACAATTCAAGGTGAACGAAAACAATATTGAAGGTTGCCTGGAACCGGTAATTCTAATTGAAGTGGTCAGGAGACGAAAACATACTGTTTAATGTCGTTTGGAAACGGAAACACAATTCAATGTGGCCTGTAGACAGGAAAACAATATAAGGTGGTCGGAGGACGGAGAACACAAAAGAAGTTGGACTCGAGACGGAAACACAATTTAAGGTAGTCTGGAAACGGAAGCACAATTAAGGGTGATCTGGAAATGAAAACACATTTGAAGGTTGTCAGAAGACGGAACCACAACTAAAGGTGGTTTGGAAACGAAAGCACAATTGAAGGTTGTCAGTAGACGGAACCACAACTGAAGGTGGTCTGGAAACGGAAGCACAATTGAGGGTGGTCTTGAAATGAAAACACAATTTAAGGTTGTCAGTAGACGGATCCACATCTGAAGGTGGTAATATGGAAACGAGAGCACAATTGAAGGTTGTCAGTAGACGGAACCACAATTGAAGGTGGTATGGAAACCAAAAATATGATAAACAAGATGATCAAGGAAATGCGGGGTTCAAGGAACGCAGTTGAAGGGGTCTGGTAACGGAAACACCATTGAAAGTGGTATAGAAACGGAATCGCTATTGGACGTGGTCAGCCGACGAAGACAAATTTTAAGATGATCTGTAGAAGGAAACACAATTGAAGGTGGTCCGGAGACGAAAACACAAATGAAGGTGGTATGGAAACGGAACTGGGCAGGAGCCGGAAAGACAATTCATGGTCTTTGGAGACGGAAAAACATATAGGTGGTCTGGAAACGGAAACAAAACGGAATGTGGTCAGGACACGAAAACACAATTTAAGTAGGTATTTCAACGGAAACACAATCGAATGTGGTCATGGGACAGAGAGCCAATTCTATTTGGTCTTGAGACGGAAACAAAATTGAAGTTGGTCTGAAGACGGAGAACAAAACAATTAAAGGTGGTCAGTAGACGGAAACTCAATTGAAGGTAGATTGGAAAGGGAAACACAATTCAAGGTGGTCTGTTGATAGAAATACAATTGAAATTGGTTTGGAGACGGAGACACAATTGTAAATGATTAGGAGACATAGACATTATTTAAGGTATTCTCGAGATGGAAACACAATTAAATGGAGTAGGGAGACAGAATCACATTTGAAGGTAGAACATGAAATTCTACCGAATTCCATGCTGGCACGACATCTTGAATGAAATTCAGCATGACATAGGAATTTGACCGAAAATTATGCTGGAACGACATTCGGAAGGACTATCAGGAGGACATTGAAATTTTAGCAATATTCTGCCAAATGTCGTGTCAGCAGGCGTTTGGGGAAAGTTTCAATGTACTTTTTTATGTCCTGCCAAATGTCGTGCCAACATGGAAGTTGATGATACATTTGACAAAGTTTCAATGTCCTGCTGTATTTCTGATATCTTACTTCGTGTAAAGCCATACCCTTTTCACAAAGACACAGCTTCATACAGTTTGTTGTTATACGGGTTTTCGAGAAAACACTAAGATAGTGGAACTCTTGTATGCAACTTACGCTAGTGGTGTTAAAACAAGAACATTATTAAAGTTGCTTTCCTGCAAAAATGCATCATTTCAAAATCAATAAAACCGTAACTATAATGTTCAGCTATCGATAGATGTTAACTTGTACAGTGTCTTACATTTTGTTGTCTTAATTCTTTTTGGCCCGGTTAAGATAACTCTCATATTATAAACTTGGATGCAAATATCGTGAGGGATTTGTCGAATTATCACTTAGTGCATGCTACGTCAAACATCATTGTGACGCATTATCCAATCGAACTATAGAGCGTTGTAGTGTCTGAATATATGACAGATGATTTTGCAACTACGCTTCAATTTTGGAGTTACAGTGTTATGTCAAGTCTTAGGCATAGATCAGGGACAGAAGGATTACCTTAACACTTGTATAGGCTAAGTAAAAATATTTCCTTTAAGAAGCGTAACTTTTTACAAAAAAAAGGATAAATTAAACTAGAACATGATAAAAGATTTTCATGAACACATTGAGTGACCTCTTTTGAAATAAGGAAATGAGTAGGATTTAAGAATACAAAGGAAGCAACATATACACATATTTGTTGAAATATAAATCGATCGAACCCAGGCTTATAGTCATCTGTCGAAATTTCCAGATGTAGAAATTCCATACCTTAAACATGCATGATGTATTCGTATCATTTGTTTCATTTGAATAACTTGACACGGTCCCATTCGTGTTACCAGCGTAGACCAACAGAATTTCCTAAATATTGGTATTACAGTCATGATCAGTCGAGCAGGACAAATAAGTTAATTTTTTTGCCTTGTTGAGACTTATTTGTTACTAGTTTTGTACTTCGGTCTCTCCGCTACATTGTATCTACACTATCAACTAGAATGCTCGTAAACAAGAAACTAACATTTTTATTAAAATTTATAACAGGTATTTGCTCATTTAATTGTAATATGTTAAATAAATTTCCGAAATATATGATTGTCAGGTGGTCGTCATTTTAGTAAACAGTACCATTACATTACATTACACAAGGAATCTGTAAAATCAATATTATATAAGCTCGAATATCTGAAGTTGGTAAGATTTGAATATACTTACTAGCTAAAGATGAACAAATTGTGTCCCAGTATATGAAGGTAATATCAATGCTTTGATGTTCCCCGGCTTGAATTGTGAACTCTTCTTCACAATCCTGACAAAGATTTAACGCCGAAAGAGTTGTTAGGATCATGGTTGGCTCAGTGCAAATTTCATTTCGTCTTTTAGTTCTTTTTGAATGACTAAGTGAATCGATTGAAAGACAGGCTGCTGTTTCTTGAAGGAAATGTGTATGCAATTTAGTCTTTATAACAATATGTTACAACAATTACACACTATAACACTCGCATATTGAACTGTTTATAATTAAATGTATAAAATAAGACCAAACTTCGAATAAGTAAGAATTGTATCTTGAGTGCAATTATTTAACTGTACGGAAAGTTATATATACTTAAATTTGAAAAAGGTGACAAATTGATATAATGAGCAAAACACAAAACAAATTTGTAAGCATGTGATATTTGCAAGGTTTTTCTACCTTTTCGTACTTCGTGTAACAAATATTTTGAAAAACGTAATTTTCATTAGATTTGAATATCATTGTAAACTGCAAACATGCATTTTTGACTTCATGCAAAGGAGTTTGTTAATTTTATTTGCAGAAAAAATACTAAAATGATAATAAACATGAAACTGAGTGCATGTGTTTCAGTAACAACACTATCCGTTTCACTGCTCTATATCTTTCAAAATGTGTTCAAAAGTTACCGATTCATTTGCTGTTTCAATACTTTAAACCTTTTAAGTCATTTACCATACTAAACTGATTTTGCTTTCATACATATTCCAAACGAAGTTAGTACGATATAATACGTGTAATTTTATAACTAATGTCAATCAAGGTATGTGCTCATAGATATAACGCGAAACTTATTCTTGAGGCATGGTTTCTAGATGGAATGCCTTGTTCCACGGGGTAGGAACTGTTACACGAAGGATTGAATTCTTATGATAAATTTTCAGGAGTTCTTATGATAACTGTCACGGAGTTCCTGGAAAACGTTACGGATTTCGTTCGAAAACTGTTTTTTATTTTATGCTTGAGAAACACCCGTGAAATATAGTATTTTTATCTTCATTTTCGGAGTTTGAGGTGCTTAATTTAACTTTTAATATGATTCAGCTTGCGATATAAATTGTATTATGTGTCAAAAAACAACATTATAGTCCATTTTCAAGGAGCAAGGGTTAATGTTGAATTTCAATCAAAATCGAATTGAAATATTAAATGCTATATACAAAAATAATAATATATACCTTCAGCAGTTATGATTGCCCGGAATCTTATTGATGGTAGCCATAAGCTTCTTAGAGTAGTTGTTAAAAACAACAAGCTTGTGTTTGTTTCTACTACAAATACTTCCTCGTTGAAATTCTCATCAATGACAAATTCATTGTTGCCCATTTGCGATGTTTTAACAACGAGTGCACACTGCTCGAATATACAATATTATTAAAAAAATTCTGAACCCAAGTTAGTACATGTATTCAACTATAATTAAATAAAAAATATATTCAGATATTCTGGCGAGAGAAGAGTAAGGACGACTCAATGTTTTAATTTTAAAGGTAATCATGGTAAACGATGATAATGAATAAACGTTTTATGAGAAATAGGCTTAACCAATATGAAAAAAGAAAGAAATGAATTAAATAAATTCTAAGTTTAAATTTGAAAGAAAACACGAAAAAAATTTTAGATAAAACTTATCAGAAATATTATTTAGGTAAATTAGAGTAAGCAAGTATCAGATTCATATAAACACTTGCTCTTCCGTTCGTACAGAGTCTTGCTCTTCTAACATCAAAAAATATAGACTTTAGATATTTTGTAATGATAAATTTTCAAAAACTCCTATCGGCTGAGTAATATGACTACTGATGAACACACCATTCCATAAACTAATTTTTTCTCATCAAATTTCAATTTCAATAGATAAGATTAATTGTGTCAATGAAACATATAATAATGGACTTAAATATTCAGTTAAGAAAAAGACAAAAATAGAAAATTGTAGGTGGCCTACGTAAACCATTAACTAAAATCGACTAATGAAAGAGAGTTATAAAGGTCAACTTCATTCAACGTTATAATAAATAGAAATGGACAACCCCACTCAGAGGCTTCCCTATTACCTCCGCAACGGAAAATCGATTATTCAAGCTTAGATCAAGCTTCCCAGAGAAACCAAGTGTTCCAAGCAAATAGAAACTGATATCATCAAAATTCAAAAGAAACATGAGAATTTGACAATTCTTATAATAAATATTTAGCTTGTATGCAAACTAAAAGATTTCAATTTAAATGAATTTTACTTCTTCAAAGACTACAATGCACCTATCATCAAACACTTATTACTTCAAGTGTGCAATAGTATTCATAATAAAATACTTTAAGCGCCTAGCATCTTCAAGATTAAGATGTTAACCTCCATCTTGTGTGTCTAAATACTCATGATGGGGAAAGCCGAATCTAAAAAAATACTTTTTCTAAAAAAAGAAACACTTCTAGAATTTCATAATGCTACCAACTTATTGTTTAGATTTCTTTTAACCCTGTTGACAACAACAACAAAAACATTTCATTTTGTAAATAAAGGCCTCCGTTCCAAAATACACAATATAATCAAAACAGATAAGCATATTTAGCTGTGTCTACAATATACGTTGTTATATATGACATGTTTTCCTATTTATATTAATTTTTAACAATTTTCATAATTTCATGAACAAAAAAGCAATATTCTTTATTTTTCCTTCATTTTGAGTTTTAATCAAATATAAGATAAGATAAGATAAGATACATTATTACATTATTAATAAAAATACATGAAATTCATCTTCGATGAACAAATTGTTGTAATTTTGCAAACAGTGTTGGCAAATTCGCTCATATCTTGGTATACCCAAATGTCGTCCATTTTCTATATATAATTTATGACTAGAACATCTAAATCTTGATAATGATCTTTTTACATAAAATGGCATATCAATAGATAAATACTTTTCAGGATTTAACATAGATTTGAAAAAATTATAGGTGTCACATCGGGGTGTATTCTCAATTTTTTCCATCCAATTTTGTGTTTTACAATCAATAATCCTTTGTTTAAATTGACAAATCATAAATAAACTGATATCCCCAATTTCTTGATTTAGCCATACAAAGCCAAACCTATAAGTATACAAGAAGTTTTTTACTGATGTAGCCCAGTTTTTCTTTCTAACATTATCTGGTCTAATTAACATCAAATAACAATTTCTAGGATATCTATGTTCTGGCATACAAAGAAGTTTTCACCAATATTTTGATAATTTTACATGATCATCAATACATAAAGGCACCCTTCCACATTCTCCCAAGGCAACATTATTATTTATTAACAAAAGAATTTACACCTAAAAATCTTATTGTATTTGAACTTGTTCAAGAATTTCTGAGATGCCACTTCTATAAATTTCGGCACCATAGGTAAGTAAAGGTTTTACCATAGAGTCAAATTATTTAAAATAATCAGAGTGTAAGAACTTTCCAAAATTTCTTTGATATGATTTAATAGCATAAATAGATTTCCTAGCTTGTGCAGCAAGTTTAGTTTTTGCTTTTGTCCAAAATAATATAGGTGTAAATAAAAGACCCAAGGCATATATTTGTATATTGAGGTAACATTTACTGAACTGCCGTTATAGAACCATTTTTCATATGATCTGAGCCCCCCCCCCCCCCCCCATTTCTAAATACAATAATTCCAGTTTTATTGTCATTTATAGACATACCGGTATTATTACAAAAATCTGAAATTGAATTTAATTGAGACTGAAATTCAATCGCAGTATCGGCGCAATTTGCAACATCATCAGCGAAAAGAATAATATATCGGGAATGTGTTCCGTAATGAATATACCGCGATGTCCCTTATTTACGCAGAAAGAGAGATAACTCATTTAAATACAGGTTAAACATAATCGTACTTGTTACGTCCACTTGTCTTGTACCTATGTTACATTTTAAATATTCTGTAGTTATGGTAGTACTAACTTGTACACATCCACGCAGTTTTGAGTACATTTGTCACAGGGTGAGAAAAATGTGCAGCCTGACCGGGACTCGTACCCGGGACCCTCGGAATACCGTACCGCGGCTCTACAGACTGAGCTATCCGGCCGCTTACACATCATCTCCACTAAATAGTCAACAGTTCTGAACCGTGACATACTCCCCTGCTATATTGAAATTCGTCCTCGAATTTAACAAAGTTACAGAGCAATGTAAATTAAACTCTGAGCTATATCAGTCACGGCCCCCGTTGGGCGCCAAATGTCACAGGGTGAGAAAATGTGCAGCCTGACCGGGACTCGAACCGGGACCCTAGGAATACCGTACCGCGGCTCTACCGACTGAGCTATCCGACCGCTTACACATCATCTCCCCTAAATAGTGAACAGTTCTGAACCGTGACACATTGATAAAGTAACATGAAACAAATACCTTCTAGCACCACATCTGTTGATAGTATTGAAAAATTAAAATGTTTAAGTCCATCATATGCTTTTTTTAAAATCTACATAAAGAACATAAAACCATCCGCCCGCTTAACTAATATATTTCTATATCTTGTAATTTCTTACTTTGTACTTATTACTTTGTAATATAAAAGTATTATCAATTGTAGAGTAACCAGCTCGAAATCCGGCTTGGGATTCATCTGTTTTATCAAATTTCTCAGCCCAATTATATAAGCTATCATATATAATACATGTATTAGAAAATATCTTATACATAGCATTGATAAAGGAAATTCCTCTATAATTAGAAGGGCCATCCTGAGGCCCAGACTTGTACACGGGTACTATTATAGAATCCGTCAAAATGTCTGGGAAAACCCCAGTACTAAATATACATTGTATCTTATTAAGATACATATATAATACAAAATACAGGTGCGATTAATGACGAAGTATTTTTATAGAATTCTACTCCGATGCCATCACTTCCCTGTGATTTTTTCACATTTCAATTTGTTTATTCCTTTGATGAGTTTGTCAGAGGAAATTTCAGAATTTAAATACAGGCTTTCCTCATCAGTATTAACTCTAAAATCCCAATTACTTTCATATATTAGGCTGGCTACTTTGAAATGATAACTCATGAAAATAATCAAACCAAGCTCCCGTATCTATCAATGATGATTGTTCATTTATATTACTATTTCTAGATTTTAACAGTTTCCAAAAAGCTTTGGATTTGATCGTTACGTAATAAGTTGATAGCGCTTAGACTTTTGGTAAAGATACTTTTTATATAGCACGTTTTTTTCAAAAAGGTTTTCGGAGCGCTACCAATTGCTGAAAAGACTAATATGTTATTAGTCAAGAAAAATGGTAGTAGAGCTGGGTATTTAAGCTGCTTATTTGTTTCACATTCTCGATTTTACCATGGTTGATTATTATTTACACTATTTTGCGCTAAATATCTAACGGGCATTTTTTTCTGATGATTTTTTATAAATATTAATGATATGATTAACTGCATTGTCAATACTTAGAGCTATTTCATTAGGAAATTCTCTCGAATTGAATTAAACTCCGCGGTAAATAATTGTAAGAAATTCGCAATAGCAGACAAAATTATGTTAGCAGAAGATTGATGACGATCATTAAAAATTAAATCATTATCAGCTGCAATAATGTCGACCTCTAAACTCGGACCAGTATCACCATTAGTACCAACATGGTATATGATAAAAGCCGATGTAAGATCCACTTGACCTTGAGAAATTCTTAAACTTAGCCCTAAATTATTATTTCTTTGGGGATGCTGACATTCCAAATTCAGAAATAGTTTGGCTACTATTGATAACAAAAATCTTTAAGTGTTGTAGGATTTTCGTACTTGTATAAATTACATATAAGCACAAAGATCACAAAAATCGTTTCCTGTGTTTTTAAGGCCAATACATCTTAGAAAGTATAAAAAGATTTGTAGGTTGTGTTAAACCCTGACATTTAATTTTGAAAGTTCAACGATGATTGAATATGGAAAAGTATTCAATTCATTTAAATCAATCCCAGTAACTGATTTAAAGTTCTAACGCGATTTGAATAGTTGCAGATACTTGATACAAATTTACACGAACAAAATTAAGAGTATAAAGGAATAGTCTATAGATATGCGGCTAAATTACTGAAATAATATAAATTAGAATACATACATACTGATATAAATGATTCTTGAGTTTAAAACATTTTCCACTATTTGCACACTGGCTTCAAATAACGCAGAGGCGGTGGGTCCATCACAGCAGCGGTTGAATATTCGTCGCAGAATTGGTGGATAAGATATGGTCGTTTGCTGTTGTTGGTAAGTTTATGAGTTACTTTTACTTTGTGTTTTGACGTTTTACTTAAACTGAGACAAATATACTCTTCCAACTGATTACTCGCGCACAGTGCAATTCATTGTCGTTTATGCAAACACTTCTGTACAGTTCGTCGAGGGGACGCCACTTTTGCCTAATTTTGGTAATAGCACGTACACATGTGTACAAAACTATCACTAAATACACCAGTATCATATCGATTGTATCATACTTGGAACTTTTGGAAATTGTTATTGCCTTTTCATAAAAGAATTTACAAACATTGATTACAACTCAGACGGTGGTGGATTCGACTACTACGCAGTACTGTGGGCCCGATAACATTTATGTCTATTGTGATGGTTTAACTTGAAATATTATGCAGTTTTTAATAGAGTACAATCCATTTCTTTCTTTGACAACAGAGAAACGTGTTTGTTTGACGTTTAAAATGATATAATTATATACACAAACATAATAATACTGCAGTGCGTTTGTTACGACGCCTTTCATTAAATAACTGTAGCGTTTTTATAGATTTTTATAATACTACACGTTTGTAACGTCACTTTTCATTGGATAATCGTGACGTTTATATAGTTTTATATACACGAATGCTGTCAATTTTATAAGAAATCTCACTTTTTTCTCAAAAAGGAGGTTTGCTGTATTATAAATTCATTATAAATATCCCTGACAAGTTATATGACCGTATATAAACGGTTGTTTTCAAAATAGCCCTCGCCTAGTGGCTCTGGTTATATTTTCAAACAGCCGTTTATATAGGGCCATATAACCTGTCAAAAATCTTTATAATTATATACACAGCTGATGTCAGTCTATGAAGATTTTTTTCTCTAAAAAGATAAAAAGATAGATAGCTTGCTGTATTATAAATTTGTAATCAAGAATTTAGGGTTATATAGCCGTATATAAACGGTTGTTTGCAAATATAACACTAGCTAAGCCGCTCTGCAACAAACGACCGTATAACTTGTCAAAACCCTTTATAATTAATATCATAATACTGTGCAAAAATCCAATGAAAATCGACGTAACAAACGTGAAGAATTATAAACACATATTTGCAGATTCAATTTTTTTTCAACCGGACGATGACGCAATTTATTTTAACGAACGATATGTCAATGGGGAATTTCAGTGAATGTTTGATGAACTTGATTTAGAAATCACGGAAAATGAAATATTACGCGCATGCTCAGAACTTAAGAATCGTCGTTCCGGAGGATCCGACTATTTTATAAATGAATTTTACAAATACGGAATTAACTCGCTTCTACCATATTTACTCAAGCTTTTCAAAAAATTACTATCACAAGGTTTTTTCCCCCAAATGTGGTCTGAATGTTTCATAATACCTATCTATCAAAAAGGAGATAATAATTCACCGGAAAATTACAGGGGAGTGACATAACTAGTACCCTAGGTAAAACTTTTTTCAAAAATACTTAATACACGTCTTAATTATTTATTGTTAGGGATAATCTATGGTTCAAGCTAATAAAATTAGGAGTCAGGGGAAAAGTAATGCAAGTTTTGAACTCTATGTATACGAACGTCAAATCCAGAATTAAATTATCAAATACATTGAGCGAAACTTTCATGTGTTCATTAGGGGTCCGTCAAGGGGACAGCTTGTCCCCTTTTCTCTTTTCTATGTACATAAATGACTTAGAAGATACTTTTATATTAAAGGTTTTAAAGGCATAGACTTAGGTACTCTGAAATTGTTCTTGTTATTATACGCGGACGACATTGCTATTATATCGTAAACAAAAGAAGATCTTCAAAATGGATTAAATATTTTAAAAGATTATTGCGACGAATGGAAACTAAAACTTAACGTTAATAAAACAAAAATAATGGTTTTTAAAAAGAGAGGGAGAAATCAGCAGAATTAAAGATTTTTATATGGAAATACAGAAATTGAAATAGTAAATAAATTCACATATTTAGGAATCGTTTTTACAGTTGGAGGGTCATTTTCAAAAACCTTCGAAACACTTTCAGGACAAGCATTGAAGGCAATTTTTAAACTTAACTCTTATATGCAAAACTTTCCTAATATCTCAGTTTCACACACACTCGACCTTTTTGACAAGTTAATAACACCTATTTTAAGCTATGGATGCGAGGTATAGGGTTTTATGGAAGCAAAAAAGATAGAAAATATACATTTGAAATTTTGCAAAAAAATTTTAGGAGTAAGGCCACAAACTCAAAATAACTTTGTTTATGGAGAATTAGGCAGAGAACAATTAATACAGCTTAGAATGATACGAATCTTAAAATTTTGGCTTAAAATATTGAAATCGGAACAACATTTGTACATTAAAAAGTTTACAATATGATGATATTTAATATAGATCACAAACCAAATTATACATAGTGGGCTAATTCAATTAAACAATTACTTCAGAGACTAGGCTTTTATCAAGTTTGGGTAATCAGGGAGTGGGAAATGAAACTTTATTTTTGAACTCGGTAAAACAGAGACTTAAAGATAACTACATGCAAAACTGGACAGAATCTCTACGCAATTCATCAAAAGCTTCCCTTTACATTCTTTTTTCTAACTTTAATTTTAAATTGTATCTTGAACAAATTAACATTCAGAAATTTAGAATAGCATTAACAAAATTTTGAGTTTCAGCACATAGGCTATTAATTGAAACAGAGAGATGGCATAAACCAAACAAAATTCCAAGAAATGAAATAAAATGTATAATATGTAACAAACTCGAGGATGCATACCATTTTCTATTAGAATGTACTTTATATTGTGAAATAAGAACTAAGTTTTTTACCAAGGTACTACTGGAAAAGACCAAACATACCTAAATTTATCGAATAAATGTCAAATGAATCGACTACTATGATAAGAAAACTGTCCACTTTTATTTAAAAAGCTTTTGAAATCCGTACACCGATATACTTTTCTTAAAAAATATTTCTATTCACACTTTTCTCCTACAAGTCATTTTTACAAGTATATATTTATTATCTGTTTTGTTTAATCATTCAATACTTAAAAATATACACTTTATATGTTAGTGTAATGCACATGTGAATTTGATTATTAGTTCATGTTATATTATGCAATATTGAATTAAATATAAAGTTTCTTCTAGTAAAACACACATATTTATATGTGATTGTAATATATTTAATCACAAGTTCAGGTTGTATTGTGAATTATTAAGTTACTTTCGGTTAGAACATAATGTAATCTGTCTTATTTATTTTTTATTTCTTAGTGGTGTTTAAAGGCTTTATGCATGGAACACAATTAATTCTATTAAGAATTGTTACATAAAATGTGTACCTTAAACTAAAATATAACATGTCTTTTAGAGATTGTTATATGTCATTGTTATATGTGTCACCATTGACCTATATTTATTATAAAATGATTGATTGTATACCATGACACTCATGGGTTTGTAACCTTTTGTGAATAAAGATTATTTATTTATTATTTGCAGAATTAAAGATGTTCAACATATATTCTTTAAACTTTGCATGATGTTAGAATATGTTAGAATAACAGAAACATTTCAAGCGGAAAACGTAGGGGTCGCCGATCTCTTTTTCTGCACGTGCATTTGATTTTTTTTACTTTGAAATGGGGTTATCTCAGAGGTAGGGAACGTACATATACGTCTGAAAAATCATTTTTATTTTTTGCTATGTTTTTCAGTTTATTTATACACATTAAAAAATCACATTCAATTCCCCAAACTATTTCTGTTATCTGTTTTTTTTTCAATTTCATTAGAGTGACTTTAAATTCTTTAAAAATATACTATTTTGAAACCATAATCCATTTTTGAAAGCATCTTTCACCGATGAATGTCACAATGTAAAGAAAAAAAAGAAAGAAAAATATCTGCCCTTTATCTGCCTATAATAGATTTTATTTACTTTTCGTATCTTCCCTCGAAACTAGCAAATAAAACAACAAAAATCAACAAAAACAGTCATATTCAGGAGCAGATAAACTTGAAAACGAGATCGGTGAATGGTTTTCTCTTATGAAATGTTGCACCTTTTCATTATCCCTCATGTACAGACTTAATCAAATCGCAAAATTAATCTGTCCTTATTACGCCTTCGGTAGAAGTATGATGCAGAAAATCAATAAAAGAATATAATAATCTTTGAAAAGATCTGAAGTAACGATCATTTACAAAAAAAAAACATACCGTTTAATATCTATTTTGATAAATCATCACGTTTAAAAAACGTTAAAAGAATAACACTGATTAGAGATTAACAAAAATGGCAGACGAGGCATCGAAAACACTCCGAACACTTAAAAATAGGTTGAACAACACTTATTAATTCGAATCTAATTAACGGTAAAAATACATACATTTACTCATTATTTACAAAGTCAAAAAAAGATCATGCTTATATATGAAACACTTTATGCTTGTAATTAAATGATAAGGGCTTTCCACATCATAGAAAGCACCATATTTCATATAATAAATGTATACCTCTGATAAAGAGACGTTTGTGAAAACCAATTTGGCAAATTGATGTTGTTTGAAGTTTACAATCCATTGTAGATTACTGTCCAAAATTGTCCTGAAGGGGTAACTTAAGGACGTAATAATAGAATCTGTATCTACGTATTGTACGTGACCAAAGTACAATCCATCTTTGCGTTTAGCTCTCGGGAACGACACCACAATTCCTGTTTAAATATAACAAGCATAGCCTAAATAAAAGCTTATATAGAGACTCATATGCCTGAGTGATAGGGTTTCTCAGGAATTGTCATTGCATCATAAAGACAAGCTTAAGACAAGTCTAGCAAAGCGTAAAGGCCCGGTGTATTACATTTAATTGAGAACATTAGTTTTAGTATTTGTCTTCATAACTTAATGAAAAGAAGCCGGAATCAAGCAATTGAAGGAAAAGTTAAAAACCGCGACTTGAGCAAAGTTCAATGTTAATCAGAAAATTTCATACAGTATATTCTGATCAATCCATAAACTTATATAGTATATTTTGAAATAGATAACATTTATACTAAACTTACTTCAATAATGCGAAGAAGTATTTAGGAAACATTTATTTAAATTGTGTTATTCACAAGGCTTATGCTTTAAATCATTTACTAAGATCTATAATATACACAAATTAATTGTTCTACCACTTAAATCATAATACAGTTCTGATTATCATAATACTTATACTACATGCTGATGTATCTATGTTACATCTGAAGGTGGCCATAAGCAATAGTCTCTATAATTATATCACACAAGCGTATGAAACATTTACCTGTACTGTTGAAAAAATACTTTATTAAGAAATGTTAACATACCAATGTTTTGTAGTTTGGCAAAACAATGCCCACCATTGGTTATATCCTTACTTTTCCACAATCCAAACGGACTATCCATGTAGTGATTACAAAGTCCGACTGGTTCGATGGATCTATTTGTTTCGAGATGTTCGTTATTCGTTTCATTATAGTCGCCATACGAACCAAGGGGTTGGTCATATACATATTTGTTTGACGATATATTATAACTGGCAACACTGCAATTGTTTTGAATACTGCAAAGTTCAACACATCTCGTTAGATTTGTATTCAAGACAGTTGAATCTCCAGATAACAATTCATGTTCAAGAGGCAGCATTTCAGATGATTTGTTGCTGTTGATGTCAGTTATACCTGTAAAATGAGAGTTGTAAATCTAAACTGATTAAAAATTATCATAGAAAATGTATTGGTAATTTTAGAAAAGTAAACACTTTATATTGCGTCAAGATTTACTCGGAAATTTAAACACAATATAAACATGTTTCGGATTAAGCACGCGTAAATTTTATCTTTAATCGATATTTTTGTTACAATCCATTAATAGTTAACATGACACAAACATAAATTGTCAACTTACGTGTCAGTTTACAGCCGAAAAATTTGAAATTAAGACATTTTGATCTGCTTGTTGACTTTTCAAGTGAATGTTGGAATTTTGCGTATCTCCCATTGATTGGTCTGGGTAGAATGAACACTTGATCTATATCTCGCCAGTTTTCAGGTTTGAATGTTCTAAATTCCTGAAATAAGGAATCACCAGTTCACGTGTTTGCTAATGTGTTTTGGCTTTATTCTTCGAGGTCATAGTACAAACATGTACATCTACATTCTTTTTGACAATTGGTTTGGTTTTGATAATGTAAAAAGGCTGATTCATAACGTTTAAAAACAATATAAAAATTTATATTGAGATAAACCATTAGAAATGCAATGACAATTTCTCAAACTATGAAAGTATGGCTAAACATGAAGTTAATGGGTATATGTGTTTTGTAATTAACAAACTGCAAATTACGATAAGAACTGT
Source organism: Ruditapes philippinarum (assembly GCF_026571515.1). Classification (NCBI taxonomy): domain Eukaryota; kingdom Metazoa; phylum Mollusca; class Bivalvia; order Venerida; family Veneridae; genus Ruditapes; species Ruditapes philippinarum. The sequence continues at coordinate 261,771 of NW_026859698.1, forward strand.
GGTACACTTTAATGCACCGGAGAAGTGTGTTTGACTTTTATTACTTTCTGAGGCAGAACTCTCCTATTCTAACACCAACAAAAAATAAGTGACCTTAGATACACATTTGCCGCATTGTCCTGTTCTTAAAATAAATGCAGTCAGATTACCTTCATCGCTAAACTGGTAAGTTCCCACGGTGGTGATCACTTACCCTTGATTCTATTCTGGAACAGTCTATCGCGGGGAAATGTTTAAAGTAATTATGCATAAACGTACATATCAAAACAAGAGAACAATGGACACAATTGTTTGGATTTAAGTAACCTCATATTATAACGTAACAATGTAAACATAATTCACAATTTACACGCAGAAATATGTTTGATGTTTCAGGTGAAACACACGTTTAGAGGTCATACAGCATTTGAACTACAATTTAAAATACTGACACACATTTAATAAATAAATAAATTAATTAATGAATGAATAAATAAGCACTACTATTAAAGTTATCTGGAACATTTACAATGGATAAAAACTATATGTATTAAAACTGCATGCCGCCAGATGAGCCAAAATATTTCAAGAGAATCAACCTTGAAAAAATGTTCTAAGACTGTTTTTTAAAGTAAAAATATTTAAAATCAAATTAATTATTTTCATGTGATAGACAATTAATGTCTGACTATGCAGTAATAATCACGAAATCTTTACTGTGTGGCTATCACAGAAAGGACTATTTTTGCACATTCTGATCTTAGGCTAATCTTGGTATTTTTCAAAGATTTAAGTGTCATTTGCAATGTAAAAATTACTTCCTTAATACACGTGACATTATGTCTCTTTTAGTTTCATGAAAGTTAGTATGAATCGGGAGGCATGTTGCTTTAAAATGAATACTTTTGTTTTGTTATTGCTTTTTAAAATGTGGTTTCACAAACGAAACGAGTATACCATGGCCTTGTATAACTGTAATGTATCCTTATTGTTGCCGAAATATAAACTGAAAGTCGTCCACATGTCACATTCTTTCGAATCGTAAACGCCAACTCCTTCTATTGTTGTAACATCAATTAAATCCACCTAAATTGATAAAGATCATGTGTACTAAAAGTGTTGACATGTGTCTGAATTAATTTTAATTTACAAATAAGGTATCTGAACAATATGTATATATTCTTACAAACATTTTTGAGTTGCAGAAGTATATTTCAAGTGCATCAGAAAAAATACTAATTGTTCAAACCCATTTCCTACCGCTTAAACACTTTAGAAGAAGCGATTCCCTGGATTGTACTTATAGTTATGAAGTGTGTGAAATCAACAGTAAAAATGATTTCTTATTATCTTACGTTTTGAAAAAAGTACTGCGATGAACTAGTTTAAAATGTGTATAGATTAAATGTGTAGATTGTTTAAATAGTTGTGACGTATTTGAATCTCTTTCACATCACGCTCTAATAAGCTCATTTGAATTAAAATTATGAATTTAGGATTACATCTGCACAGATCTTAATGCTTCTAAAAAGAGATATTTGCGATATTTGCATCAATCACCTCCTTATTTTCAAAATCGGAAAGAGATTGTATTATATAAATAACATATTTATAACAATTCATTCATACATAAATTTTCCCTACATGTTATAAGCTAGTATAACTAAAATATTTTTTATCCTTTTATCTCACAGAAAGATTAGTTTCACAGAAAGACTAGTTTCACAAATACAATAAGTTGTAAATAGTAAAGGAAAAATTATTTAATAGAGATATCAAGTTGCCAACAAAATCTGGGCATATTCTTTAAAGTAAAGGAAAATGTAAGCATCATTATTTCTCATTACTTTTTAATTTACTTACATGTAAGGAGGTAAGAAATAATTTTTTCTAGTCAAGTAAACAGGCAGGAAGAATGGCATCTCAATGCTTCCACATTGAAAATGTTTGAACGTGTTAATAAATAGATGCAATAAAATACTCACTTCGTCTTAAAAGTATTGCTCAATGCATTATCGTGTTTTTTTATTAGAGAATATTTTTACATGAATTATACAAACCAAAACCCAAGGTGTCAGATCTGTAGCATCATGAATCCAACCAGTAAAGATAGTGTTTGTATTTGTAGGTATTTGTGTTGTGGTTCCAGAAGAAACAATGATCTGACTGTTTGGTACCTGTTTGTCGTCTATTTCAATACTTTCAAAACATGGCTCACCATTTTCTACAGACAAAGCATTAGAAGTCTTATACAAACAAATACATACTAGTATTCAAACAAAAACAAAACATTTTGTTAAAAGGTTTGCAACAGGTACAATTAATGATTTGCACTGTATGATTAATGAAAAATCATTGAAAATAAAGTATTGATTGAATACTTGGATAACGCCAGTGTTCCATATCATACTAGAAGTTAACAGTATGCTTTGAGGTTTCTTGGTCTTAGAATGACATATTGCCAAAATCATTTCAGGCAGTAATTGAAACACGTAAACAAATAACTAATTGGCGGCATTACAAAGTGGTTAACACACGAACGTTAAAATGTTTGCCGCCTGGGTCAAACCTCACAAGTGACAAGCCATTGAGTCTGTTAGTAAGAAACTTTAAATTCATTTTTTTGTACTGGTTGGTTCCAGGAACGGATTCCAGGTTGTTTCAATACGGTTAAAGCTTCAGAAAAATCTAATTGAATTAGGCAGAAGTTCTTAAAACTTAATTAAATCATTTTATCCCAAATTAGAATATTCAAATGTTAACCTATGAAATTTGTTAGAAAATGGATTCAAAAGTAATCAAAATTTTCAGTTTATATGTTAAAATACTTATTTCTTTCGAATTTGATATTCGAAGTTATCAATGGTGAATCATTCATGCTTCTTTTAAGTTTCATGAAGTTTACTTACGTGCTTCTATACTCGATACATACACCTGAAATGTCATGACGCCTGTTATGTGTACATTCAAAGCAAATGTAAAAAAACGACCTCGTGTTCTCCTGCAATTTAATAGTTCAATTTACATTAAAATTCTTTTGCCATATAATTCGGAAAAATAGAAGAAAATAGTTAAGAAGCGCATTTAGAGACCGTACGATAGAATCTTTCCGGTTTTTCGTAGCGGAACATTTAGCAACACCTTTTCCATTCATTGCTAGGTTAACTACAGTATCACAAATCATAAGCACGTGTTCTTTTGTGCAAACCAGGTCAACCAGTGACTATGTTTTATCTCAGTGTAGCAATTGGATAACAAGTTAGCTAATTTACATAAAACTGTAAACACTGGAAAGGTCCATTCAAAGATATGCGAACAATACACAATTTGTTGACTCTTACATCCGGTCATATCTAGGCTACAATTGCTTCATATATCTTGAGAGACTGCTCTGTGGTTTTGATATATTGTGCTATGATTTTAAAAAATTGATGTTGCCGTTTTGTTTAATGACTCTGTCCTTTTGATAGATGGCATATCTTAAGTATCTCTGATAACATGAAGACACATTAGCATGGAAAACATGCCATCTTCATTCATCAAGTATATGAACGGTTTTAGTTTGATTTATTTCACATAGATTATCATCACACAATGATGTTTAAATATTGCAGCAATTAGGCTTGTGATGAAACAAATGCGTATGAAACGTGTCATATTTGGGCAATGATTTCTCAAATCTCTCTTGGCGAAAACCACGATGTTATCATTATTCCTGACTTTGTTCCTTACACAAAGAAATGTAACCAGTGTTAAGCTGCCAAATTGATTGCGGAATAAGAGTGCATGCGATTGTTCTTTTTACACCAACGGAGCCTTTTTCACGGTATCAAAAGTAAAGCACTTATTTTGATAATACCCGTTCTTATTATGACGCTAAAATTACACCTAAAATAACGCGACAGGTTTCATCCATATCAGCTTATTTTTGATTTAAAAAAAACTACGACAATGCACAAGAAGAGAAATGACGTCAATCTAAATATACAACTCATTCATAGCGGTGGCACAATGACGTATTTCTCAAGTGACATGGATGGAGAATTAATATATATTTATTGGACATCGGTGTGAAAAACCAAAATAATCAGGTCTAGTACGTATGTTTAAATTGTTGAAAATTGATAAAATCATTCTTAAAACTAGAAATGTGTCATCATGCCACGGATGCCCCCGCATGCAGCCAAAATTTCAAATGTTATAATATTTAGTTCCAAATTTGTTTGCACAAATTATTTTTTTCATTCTAAGTTCAATGTTAACACAAACCATTTTTATACAATGTTCAAGGCACTGAAATTATTCAGTCTTAACCTTTTAAAAATAGCATATTGCATATTTGTAGCCAACATAATGGCTATATACATTTCCACAGAAGTATGAGTGCTGAAACTGAAAGTTCAAAATTTTTCCAACATTCAGGAAAGATAAGTTTGTCTAAAATCATTGAACCACGACCAAATTCAAACTTAAACTGCTTATTCCTAAGATGTATCTATATTATTTTTCAAAGTGAAAGGACATAACTCTGCCAAAAAATCATCGAACCATGACCAAATTCCAACTTGACCTGCGCATTCCTTTGACATATCCATATGTCAATTTTGAGTTGAATATGTAACACTGTTGGGTTGATAATGAACAGAAACTGTAAATTTCATATCATTTTCAAAGTGAAAGGGGCATTACTCTGCCAAAAATCATTGAACCATGACCAGATTCGAACTTGGTCTGCGCATTCCAAAAACATATCCATATGTCAAATTTGAGTTTGAATGTGTAATATTGTTGGGAAGATAATAAACGGAAACTGAAAATTTCATATCATTTTTAAAGTGAAAGGGGCATAACTCTGCCAAAAATCATCGAACCATGACCAAATTTGAAACTGACATGCTTATTCCTAAGATGTATCTATATTATTTTCAAAGTGAAAGGGACATAACTCTGCCAAAAAATCATCGAACCATGACCAAATTCCAACTTGACCTGCGCATTCCTTTTGACGTATCGATATGTCAAGTTTGAGCTAAATGTGTTGTACGATTGGGGAGATAATGAACGGAAACTGCAAAAAATTTCATATTATTTTCAAAGTAAAAAGGGCATAACTCTGCCAAAAATCATCGAACCATGACCAAATTTGAACTTGACCTGTATTTTCTCATGACATATCAATATGTCAAGTTTGAATTGAATGTGTTGTACGTTGGGGGAGATAATGAACGGAAACTGAAAATTTCATATTATTTTCAAAGTAAAAGGGGCATAACTCTGCCAAAAATCATCGAACCATGACCAATTTCGAACTTAACCTGTATTTTCTCATGACATATCCATATGTCAATTTTGAATTGAATGTTTTGAACCGTTGGGGGAGATAATGAACGGAAACTGAAATTTTCTTTTAATTATTTCAATGTAAAAGGGGCATAACTCTGCCAAAAATCATCGAAACCATGACCACTTTTCGAACTTGACCTGTATTTTCTTCATGACATATCCATATTATGTCAAATTTGAGTTCAATATGTGCAAGGGTTATTAAAAGATAATGAACGGAAACTGATGATGACGGAAGGACGGAATGACGGAACAGGGTAACACTATATGCCCCTGCCATTATATGGCGGGGGCATAAAAAACGATTTTTTTCTAATTTATGTCGTACATCTTTCATACCTAAGCGACTAATTTAGCATTATACGAATATTGGCAGTGGAAATAATATCCGTTTAAAAATATCGTAAATGATATCCCTTATTTTTATTTTGTGTTGTCCTTATCGAAATAATATCGGTATGACAGGTAAACACCGATTAGTCGCTTTGATGCCTACGACCTTCACAGATACCGATATTATTCTTATATGATATATATTCTATTATAGTCATAATATCAAATACATAAGTAATTAAACTACGGAAATCATGCATGCTATATTCATCAGATACGAGACGAGTACAACAGTGACAAAACGACGAAAGGCATAAATTTATAGAGCCCCTTAGGTGACATATTCAACACCCTTTCTTCCGGGGCTTAATTCGTTTATACGAAATATTAATTCGTAATTACGAAATATTAGTTCATGTTTACGAAATATCATTTAGATTTTACGAAATATTTCTTCGTTTTTACGTAAAAATAATTCGTTTTTACGAAAATTAATTAGAATTACGAAATATTAATTCGTTATTACGAAATGTGATTTTGGTTTTACGAAATATCAATTTGCTTTACGTTATATAAATTTGTTTGTACGAAATACTAATTCGTTCTAACGAAATATTGATTCGTTTTTACGAAAAACTAATTTTACATTAAGAAATGATTATTTGTTTTGAAGGCCATTGTGGGCTTTTACAAAACACCTACTAACCTCACAATGAGAATTACAACCAAATTTAACGATTATAAGACTAATGGCTATCAAGCTATTATACATGTTGTTGTGTGAACAGGGTTTTTGAGCGAGAAGTCATTCTCAATCCAAAGTATGGTCTATTTCCCTTTTTTGAAAAACAAATTCCCAACAGCTGGCAAAAAATCAAAACTTTTGAGAAATTTTATATTTTTGACATATTAATTTTCAAAATAAAAAACAGGCCATATTATTACTTTCTATATCATACACGTTGGTTAAACTTAAAAGGGCTGGCCTCCAGATTTTCACTAAAAATATATCTCCATTTAAAGTTTTGGTTAAACCTTTATTAAACCAACTGTGTTTGAGGGTTTTTTTCATCAACTTTAAAGACTTATTTCATTTTTATTGGTTACATATTGTCTGACGTATGGTTTGTATTGGTTGTATTATATGAGCTTCTGTAGACATAAGGATTGCGTTTACTTTGTTTTCCCTCGACATTTTAACCGTGTTTGTAATGCAAATTTTGTGTACATGAAATTGAAATGGTATATTCCAGGTGAAATTTAAGATCCTGTAACACATTTTTTATGATTTTAAATCATAAATATGATGCTCAAATTAAGATTTATCATTCTTGTAAGTTCAAAAAGCATTATTCATAAAAATATTACCGAATTTAACAATTCATGTTAATAAAGAAAGTTAATTAGAAATTTATTTTCTATAATGTCTAAGTCATTTTTTTAACAAGAGATGAATGCATATATTTTAATGGTTACATTTAATGTGCACAAATATTTTCAATTCATATTTTACATATTTTTCGATGTTTGAAAATTGTTCTATAAGCATAAGCAAATTATATATAAAATTTCACTCCAGTGTGGTAACAACATCGATTACAACATACAGGATCTTTAACTATTTACGTATGTCGAGTATATTTCTTTTCTGCACTACATTTCTTTTTTAAACTTGTAGACTTAGCAGTATACGTTGAAGAGATAAAACATATAATGTAATGGATTGTGATTAGCACCATATACTGGCGATTTTACATGCTGTGGTCTTATTTGTTCTATATTTATAATGATTTCGGGTTTGACATGTCAATGACGTGTAATATTTACATACTTAAAGAATTAGGTGTGCTAATTATGCATTGATAATGATGTTACTACGCAGCCTATTTAATATATATTTGTAAATAATTGTTTTGATTATCTAGTAATCAGTTGATGTAATGTATGTTTAGGTCACGTGTATCCTTTCTGGTTATATTTCAAGTGCTTGTGACGACATGATGTATTGCAAGATAACCTGACATCTTGATTGTCTTAGTTACATTTTGTAAACTGCCCAAGAGTAACATCATATCGTAAGGTCACGCATATACATGTTTAGATAAATCAAATGAAAGCGTTTTAAAATTTGCCTGTTAGTCTCTTATAACCGTAAGTTAAATATGTAATGTTCATATATGATAAAGATAAAAACGTGGCAATGATGTATACAGGCATGAAATGAATGGTATTATATTTGACAGTAAGTAAAGATAGTAAAAGTGATGAAAAAAAAATGTAACAGAATAATTTCTTTACCTTAGATATACTTTTCCAGGAAGAATGGTAGTTTCTGTGTTACAAACTGAAGATTCCTGTACATTCCGAGGAACATCGTTGACAAAACACTTGAAATAGGTATTACCCTGAAGGAAAATATTCCTGTTTCATATCATATTGAATAAAGACTTTTAAAATCATGCAATCAATAAACAAATAAATGTTTAATTCATACAGGTACTATGCATTTCAAAACAGTGATATTTAATTTATTTTACAATTTTTTTTTTCTTCGTTGCTTTAACATTCTGCGCACGACTTTTTTGTTATTTCATTTAACAATGCACCGGATGTCAGAACAAGTGTGAAAAATCTTATATCAAAATGAAAGTGTTATTATTATTGTTAATAACCACGTTAACAAAACCACGTAAATAGTCTTTATAAAAAAGGAAAAATCACACAGTTTGCACACAATATATAAGAAGAAAAGTCCCTAAATCTATTTAATTCTTTTACCATTCACTAACTTCAACATACGATAAGTTACACAATTCTTAAAAATATCATGTGTGCATGTGTAAATTCCCAAAGCACGTGCATGTTATACCTCTTTGATTATTTTTATATCTGATGTTGTGTTTGCTAAGCGTCATCTGACCTGCTGACGTCATTGAATTTGACCAAATTAACACGTTACCAAAAATGTGATTTGCGCAGCGAACAATTACACAGTTTTGAGCGAATCTCTATTGACGAAATCGGCCACACAGAGACTTTTAGTAACGTATCGCCAGCACGTGTTTACAAGTGACATGATCATAAACAAGACAGTGGTAAAAAGGTCAGAGGGAAACAAATATATTGGAAATTGGTTTGCATTAGACAAAAAACTTACGATCTGCTGAAGGAGTGAATTAACGCTGATCACAGCCTCACACTTTGTGATATTTTCGTCATCAACCGCCGTTATTTCCGTTTACAGAATTCATATAGACAAACTTAACATAACACGCGCGGTACGTGTCTAGTATGTTGTTTTTATTTTTAAAAACGATAAATTAACAACACGCGAAGATAACTGAATTGTTTTAATACTTTAGGAGGTCCTGTTACTTTATGAAGTTATCGAACAGTACGACACTAAGGTCTATGTCCCCGATGCTAAACATGTTTTAATACGTTTGTGTATTAACATCAGCCCTAATTAATTGACTGGTGTGTTACTGATTCAGTAGGTAAATGTATTGACTGGTGTCTTATCCCCGATTAACCTCTGGATTTTGCTATTCTACAGCTAAAATAGGAATATTAGGACGGTAGGTTTAGTCAAATAAAAGAATGATGCCCACCACCATTGAATTCAACAGGGAACTTACGGTGTAATATTCCAATATTACAATTTTCGATAAATTTTTGGATAATACCACTTTCAGCGTTTTTATTGTCGAGGAGAGATCATCAAAATACTTTGACGTCGATAAAGCCGCTTGATATAGGTCGCTTTCCCATCGTTGTTACGGCATTTATGTAATAGTTTAATGCCTTTTTTGCACTTTTTAATGAAGTTTGTAATAACTGTTTAAATGGTATGTATGACTACATACTTGAAAAATGTATTGGCAGCTATGTATCTAAATGGTTATAAAATTTGTCACGGAGAATTTGGCACATTAACTCACGAACTTGTCCAATATTATTTTAATCAATTCATCTTCAATAAAGGGGTATAACGAATTTCAAGTTGATCGTCTAACAAAAAGGTTTGGGCCATGTAAGAAAATACAGGTATTCAGACATATTGCATTGGCTATAGTTACTATATATAAAACATACTCACCAAATTTGTAGACTTGATGTCAATCATAACTACCTCAAGTGAACGCATACAGTCAATGAAATACCAAACAAAATCTATATCTGAAATAAATCAAACAACACTTTGCCTACAGTTTTCTATCTGAGATTATGTAAAATATGCCTATAAAAGGAAACACACGTCTATGAGAAGTACATGTTTGAGTAATTTTACTGCCTTTGATTACTTCATTATTTCGTGAATATTTTAGAACAAAGATTGAAATTAGATTAAAGTTCAGCAATACATACATATAAGGACCGTTACACATGACATAACACTTGCAAATGTACATCATGTATGTCTTCAAGACATGGAGTTAATTCTTACCTTGATGCAGTTTGTAGAGGGTTCTTTGATTTAGAATCAACTCTGAAAATACTAAGCAAATAAACTTTAAAATGAAATTCATAAATGATTTGAATTCTGTATCTTAATAGTGTTTATAGTTTTGTTCACAATAACCATTTCACTAGTCTGCAGTATATCATTGTGTACATCGTATTGTATTGATTTGATTTTGAATGTCTGAATAATGTTCTTGTAAAAGTCGTTTACCAATATACTTTACATACGAATTTGATGGAATGGATGATTGTAAAGTTAAACTTTTAATACTCCGAAAGTAATTGTTCAAAAAGAGAACCTTTTAATAATGTTGCTTTATATGAGGATGACAATATCAAATTTCATGTTTTACTGAAAATACTTTAAAGATGTATAAGATAACTATATAGACATACCTGTTGCTGTTTCATTATCAATGCTTTGGACTGGTAACAATTAAAAAAGAAAGAAAGAAACATTTGAACCGTTAGTACGGAAATATTAAATATCTTTTCTTTTCATATAATGGTAAATGGTTCATATAATGTTTAAAATCATCTCACATAGAATTTTGTTCAGATCCGTTAATATAATTAATATTGAAGGTATATTTGACTATTCGTTAGTACTGGTTTTCTAGCAGTTTCCGTCCCCTAGCAGTTTTCCGGCCGTTTATCATTTTCGTCCAGTCTATTTTTACCAGTAAGGCATCCACATTACTTCATCAATCAGAGAGACATTTGTTTTCTATGCTAAACAGCATTTAAAATAGTACATAGATTTATATGTTTTGAAGTTTTGCCTGTTATTTAAAGTTACATAAGAGAACTTGCGACTTTCAAAAATAAGCAACACCTGGGGAATTCTAGTTTGAATATCCATTCGCAATAACTAAGACCCAATTTTAGTTAAATCAATACTTCGGAAAATATTTTTGCAGACGACACGGAAAAGGTTGGGAAGTTCTGTTTGTCTGATAAAACCATCTTAACATTGCTTTATGGTACTGAATTATATTCAAAATAAAAACGGTCCGGAAAACTGCTATGAATTGTTGAATAAAGGTGAAAAAAGTGTTACATTTCAGGCCTATATTCAAATTAAAAAGTTAAATGAAAGGTTAACATTAAACACATGACAATGCTAGACAGGTACCAAAGTTTTGTACCCCTCCGTAGACTGATTTTTAATTTATTTGTTAAAAAGTGCGATTTGTGGCCGGAAACTGCTAGGAAACAAGTAGAGATATAGAAGTAAGCCTGTATAGAAGTACGCAACTCCTGATCGAGGGGGGGGGGTAAAGCATCGATGTGAAACAAATACAATTCAGTCTGTTGAAAAGTTTCTTTTTTTAAATAATTCTTTTATTTTTTTATACTTCAGCGACAGTACGATGCGGACAAGAACGGTCAAATACTGAAATCGGCAGTAAAAATAATTTCCGCTTGAAAAATAGCGTCAGTGACCTTCCTTATTTTGTCCTGTAAGAATCGAAAAAGTATTGGTCTGAGCCATGTTTCAAGGATATTTAACACCAATGTGTCGATTATGGCGAAAATTTACCATTCGGGACTATGGCCTTCATGGTCACTTCCTTAGTCCAAATGCAAAAAAATGTAAGATCTATCATAGCAATCAAACAAGTCGCGATATGAACGACAACTGTTTTGGAAACTAATGTGTCAAAACAGTAGAATCTATGTTAATTTAACCTTAGCAAAATTCTAAATTATAGTGTATCTCGCAATATAATGCTGACATATAAAACTAGTAGTAGTTTTTCAAAATAATTCTATAACATATTTCTTCAGTTCTTGTATACTTATAATTTCAACATGTACGATTTTTTGTACTCGGAACTGCGATATGAGATAATATTTATAGCATTTATATGTTATAATATGATAATAGAAACATTTTAAGCGGAAAAAAGATTGGGGGGCAAATCCACCCCAAGCTAAAGAATCATAAAATTAAAAAATGTATTGAATTAACCTATATCTATTAAAGTCTCACACTGTAATGACAAACACAAATTATAGCTTTTCCTTGGCGGCAGAAATAATTATTATTGTATTAAATAATCATAAGGAAAAAAGATTCTAATCCCTATGGCAAAAAAAATAAATGTACTGTGTCATAAACAAATGTTTATCTGCATAATAATGTATGCTCAATAGCCTATTAGACAGACGTAAAATGAATCATTTAAAAAAAATAGTTTACATGGTGCCAAAACCGCAAAATATAATTCAAAATAATTTATTTATTCATATTTATTATATATATGATATTGCAACAAAAACATATCCACATGTGGGAATATGTATTTTAATATCGAGTGTAGAGGTTGACCAATCAGTGACTAGAAAATCGAAAGTGGGCCTATACAAGAAAATGCTAAATCACAACCAAATAGCTTTTAATCAGATTTACATAATAAAATTAACTTTAAATATTTCATGTATTTGTTCATTGAACATTGTAAAACCAAGATATGATTTTTTATAGATACTTACAAAAAATGTGTATAGTTGAAATTGATCAATCACGGCATATTCAACAAGTTTTTAAACATGGTTTTAGCAAGTTTAAGAGATATGCCAAGTTTCTATACTTATATAATTTTAAAATTATTTGATATTATGTCCAAATTGATTATAATTAATTGATGTTATTTATGATTTAAAGTGTTTTTACTTTCCGTTTATCCGAATGATCAGTATAGTAGACGCCCGCTGATTGGTCTCATTTGTCTTGATTGATCCATTTACTTTCGGATTTTGAGCCTTAGCTTCTTACATGACATTTGATTTAATATGATAAAATGATAATGTTAATTTAATATCCAAAATAAAAGGTATGTTAAATGTGAATTATAAAAATTGATAAGATACTTATTGTTTTTAAAGCTGAATTTAATAAATTTTATTAAAAAATAGATAGCTACAATTGTTTAATAAAATGGGGTTGATAGCGACTCCCGTTCTTAATTTTGCGTCAAGACGACCAAAATGAGCTTTATAACCTTATAAATCAGTAACTTCATTGTTGCGAAATCGAGAGTACATTTCCTCATTACATGTGAAACTTCGCCGATGGGCCATCCGTATAGTCTGATTTTATTGACCTGTCAATTATGAATACATCATAGGACACATTTAAATATTCGATCCAACTTCGGTTTGGTCCGTGTAGTTTACGAGAATTAATGCGGAATATATTAGTCACGGATTGAAAGTCACACCAGCTTAATGTGAAGGTTTTCGTTAATTCACAATAGGACAGTCGGTAAAGAGAATGCCTGATAATTAAGAGGTCTGTGGTTCGATCCTTGCTGTTGCCATTGTTTTAGTACTCTTTCTTTATTTTTGCAGTATATTTTAATGGAACAGATTTGTAGTTTGATTTACGGCATTGAAAAGACATTAATTGATTTTAATCCGTTTTAATTTTAAACATGAATTCTTAAAAAAACATGTTATTTAAAAAGAGTATATACATAACAAAATTAAGTAAAACATAATAAAAACAACGAACAACATAAAATAATCATATATAGATTCAATAATATTGAAAGTATTAATAAGAAAAAAAACATGGACCAATGCGGCCTCGAACTTAAAACACGTGTGGCACTTAAATCATAAACTCGTGATTTACCCAATTGCGCTATAACGCTGAGTGTACTTAGTTTAGAGATACAAATTAAATTAAATTCCATCGAACATCTACCGAAATTTCATATACTGTGTGCATCGACCGTGTAATCAGTATGTAATTGACAGGTTAATAAAACCAAACAATACATCAACAGAAAATAAAACGATAAACATGCCTGTTAGTATAAGTCCAAATTTAACGGTATATTTCCGCATTTTATGATGGTTGTTTCGTTGAAACCCCTTGTACAACGAAGCCTTATGTACCGCGAACGGATACCGGTAAAAGTTGATTACATGAGAAAATACTACATTTTCGTTTTACAACTATTGATTTTTTAAAAGTCTAAGACTGTGTTGTAACGCATACACAGTTTTCATTTTGCTTGTAAAAATTCGTATTTGAACTTTAGTTTTGCCGTTGGGTTTTCCTTTTAGAATTATATTTTCTAAACAATATTTGATAATATTTACAACCATACTGATAAAAAGGTTAATAAAAATGCAGACTGCTTGGTTTTATTAGGCGGACGGCAAAATATTTATACATATTTATAAAATATAGCTTTAACTGACAAACAAAAATTAAACCGAAATTTAAAGAATGTAATTTTTAAGATAGAATTCAACTTTGAATAGAGATTTTTTACCTTTTGGGTTATAGAAACAGTGAGTCACACCCTGAGACACATTTGTTACGTTGAACTGGGGGCAATTTGTATCTTCCTCCTGTCAAAATAAAGGTTATTGTACTCGAGATATGTTTTTTTTCCAACTGATATAGAAATATATCAATGTTCAGTGCAACATTTGATATATGGCAAAATTGTACAATTATATTTTTTTTACAAATTCGATTTCATTACACAGAGATGCGTTTATTTCAAGACCAGGATTGAATATGATGCAAATTGTAAAGAAAGATTACGCATCAAATACGGTTCAACTCAACTTGCGTGTAATTCATATCGATAATTGCCGCCAACTTTCTATCGTGCTCGCGTCACGTAAAGCAGGACTTTACCTCTGTACTTGGTGATAATAAAGACTACCATTATCGTCAAAATGTTCTATTTAGTAACTTGCCTTTTACTTCATTTTTGATTTCTGGATATTAAAGTATACTTTTAATTATTACTATAAAATAAAAGCCGCTTTGCCCTTTTCAAAAATGAAATGCATGTCTCCCAACAATCGTTAACAAATCTTTTCATATTTGCATGAACGTTCGGTATACCACATTCAGAACACACATTCTTCTTAGTGTACAAAACTTGAAATGAGTGGAGGTTTTAGTTAAAGCGTTTTTCAGATTGCCCTGGAATAATACAGAAATGGTAATTTTTATCTTGCAATCATTCTGAACAATAGCAGTAAAGCATGCATGTGAAGAAAACAAAGCGATTAACAAAAATTTCAGGACACATTTAAACGGGTTCTAAAATAGGGAAAAACAAAAGAAAGCATAACACATCAAAACTGTAAATATTGCAGGCTCGGTTTGATTTAGCATGTTCATGGACGATAGTTGTGATGACATGATTGGAAGCTACCACACCGCCTCCCAGCACATGCTTCAGCAAATAAAGCCTGCAATATCTTAAGTTTTATTTGTCAAAAGAAAGTTTAAATGTCCTGGTACAGTTTTTAAAAAATGGTTCTCATTGTTCAAATACCGGAGTTATCTTTTGCTTGCTTTTTTGTTTGCGTTTCAGCATTTAGTACAGTTACAGCGAATAAGTATTTGTATTGGAAGTCCAAAATACCAGCCTTTGGCCTAAAAAAACAGTTACCTATCTTTAATCATACATGATATTATTTCGAATTCAAAATAACTTTTCCTCAATGGAGTCATGCGTTCTAAATCGCTCATCTTAAGAACATCATGAAGTCATACTTGTCCTTTCTGCGTACAGAAAGAAAGCATAGGCTATCCGTCCATATTCAAATGGGGCCTAAAATATATCTGTTTAGCACAAACCAATTGCCAAATCGAATAAAAGTCTCGTGCTCCATTTAAAGATGTAAACAGGTTATGCTATCATGCATTTCTAAGAACTATCAGTAAGATATTGATAATTGTTCCAATTCACTTTTCGTACATTTCTGTGCACCTAAAATGTGTAGTCTCATTAAGCTCTTTTGACTACGTACAGAACAATAATTTTTACCCACGAACCCTTCTTCAATCCACCTACCCAAAATCTCTGGAACATGACCGTGCGACACAAATTCAGTGACAGGAAATGTTCTAGTGGATTCTTCAAATTCTAGAAAAATCATGATACAAGGATAACATTGTATTATTGGATATACTGTACATCAGATAAATTTTAAAGTACCTATAATGATAAACATAGCAGCTCAAATGTACCATTGATGGAATATGATGGAAGTGATTTATGAACATAAAACCTCGAAATATTTGATTCCAGATTAGAAATGAAAATATAATTATATGAAAATCGCAGAATCGAACTTAACTGAATATGTTCATGAGAGATATTGGAAAGTCTGATTTCTATTGCTCATGCAGTTTTATCAGAACTTTTTAAAAGTATACAATAATTGATATGTACCCATAGGACATGAAGATCCTATCTTATAAATGCTGTAGTTTCCTGGAATCCATTGTTCCCTATCAAGTGCAATGTCATTACGGAATTTCACGCAGAAATGAAAATGCGTCCAATTTTCTTTACGATGCGGCGATTTAAAATAGTCATCATTTATGAATGAAGTATAGGGTTCCCGATACCTATCCAACACTGTAGGGACACTTTCTGAATTTTTACTAAATTCTACCATCTTGACTTTTAAAATGCTTTTCGACCATCCTCGAGACTGTGATTCTGGACAGCCATATTTACACATTGGTATTGCGTATGGCCCTGGTGGCCACACGCTCTCTTTATCTTGTCTATCTGTAAACAGAAAAAAAATAATGTGGATATATTTAAAATTGAAAAACTTTTTCAAAATAAATTGATAAACAAAGCAGAATGTCTGGTTTCTTCTAGTCACAGTCATCTGAAGCAGAAAAAAGGTCAAACTAATTTGTAGCATTTTTTAATCTATATTTGTATGACTGTGTTTCAACATTTTAAATGTGAATTACATAACCAATTCAATTTTTTGAAACCTTCAACAAATTAAACAAAGTAATATTTTATGTAAAATGTGAAGTAACTCGATTATTTAAAGTTACTCTAAAGGAAGCAATGCTCTCTTCATTAGAATTAATTAAAAATTAGTGTGCAACACTTTTTATTTGTATCTTTTATATCATAGATAGATAAATAAATAAACAAATTCGATCATTTTGTGTTCACGATAGTTCAATATTGCTATTATTATGAATTGAGGGCAAAATTGCTTGACACTTTTTTTTTTATTTTTAAAGCTTATTACGATGCTTAAAGAAAACACACTTTTTTGCAATGCAAATAAAAAGACTCATTTTGAGCGAATGACTTAAAAATTACTCAGCAACGCTGGGCTGTCATGTTTTAAGATATTTCTAATTTTTATTATGCTGTCATTAAATTCCGCAATAAAAGTAACAATTACAGGAAATGAAAACCTTAAAGCTTGTTAAGTCTGTTAACTATGCGCCTGTTCATGGGCGACAATTGTTAATTCAATGTTCCCTCCATGCTCCTAGCACCGATTGCAGAATATTATCTTAATAACGGCATAATATTTTATTAATTACAGTAGAAATAAAATGAATTTATTAACATATATAGAAATGTTTTGGGGCAGCTGTATGATACTTTAGTTTTAAAATTTTCCCAGGGGAAAATTTTAAAGGATATTTTAAAGAATACTAAAAACAACCAATTTTGAAAATGTTGCTTTTCGGGCCCCCAAAGAAAAAAAATTTAAATTAGTGAAAAACATCTTTTAAAAAAACCGCAAAAACTTTTTTTTAAAAATAGTTTGTCCCTTTTTATTAGGCTTTTTTTTCACTTAAATAAAATAAAACTTTTCAGTGCTGTAAAAAATTTATTTGTCGGCCGGTTTTTTTTACCCTAATAAATTGTATAATCAAAAACACATTTGTTTGTAAGCTTTCAGATACATTTATTAAAAAAAAAATCTCCATAAAAACCCCAACCCGTAACATTCTAATTTTGCCTTTTGACTTTTTTGGGGGTTTCTATTTCGCTCTTTTCAACCCTTAAGGAATGTTCATGAATTTGTAAAAGCTAGTTTTCCTGTTAATTAGTTTCCTTTGGGGTTTGGTATACGGAGGGGCATAATAACAGGAAACGATATATCATTTTTTTTATCTTAAAATTTTTAATGAAATGCCAGATTTTTATTTTATTTTTACCATCATAGTCCTCAAATTTTAAAGAAAAAAATATAAATCCCAAAATGTTTTTTTGGACGATTTTCAAAATTTTTTCCACTTTAATAAAAAAATATAACTAAATATAATTGCATAATCGGTTTCGTTTTTTTAAAATTTAAAATTATTTTAGTTAAAAAATTTTTTAAATTTTATACGCTTCCATATTTTTAAAAGTCTTTTTCACATTACGGGCAGTTTTTGGTGTTACAAGGGATTTTAAATGTAGGGTGTCATTATATATGTTTGCTCATAACCCGTTAAAGTTAAACATGCTACTAAAAAGTCAAAATTATCATTTCAAAAATATTATATTCAACTTGCTAAAAAGGAACAACCAAAATAACTACTTTTGTACGACTTAAGAATAAATAATACAATTCAAAATATATACAAAAAATGAAAACCATTTGAAAGTTTTTTGTCTGTGTAAAATACGGTTGTTACATCGGTCAAAATAATAGAAGCTTGATCGTTGAATATATGATGTATTATGATAATTTAACTGTGCGGTTTTCAAAAAAAAAACAATAACAGAGGAGTAGCAAAGTTATATCTAGAAACCTTCAAACTGTATAATATCACTATGACAATTGCCAGAAAAAAAACCCAGAGAAAACCCTGTCAAAAATGTAGTATGATAAATTGCAGCAAATGCATGTTTTAAAATATGTTTCTGTGTTACGTATGATACCATACATTTACTGAATTCTGTAAATACTATTACTGACAACCCTGTCGACCAAATATATTTTTGCAAATGTAGGTAAATACCTACACGTATAAAAGTGTTTGAAACTCAAACGAAGGGTGATTAAAACCATTCTCATCGACATAAAACGTATATTTCCCTCAGTACATATAGCAAATGACATTCAAAAGACACCCAACTCTCTTCATTATAAATGAAATACAGTTATGACATTTACATTAGCATAAATGAAGCGTAATAGCATTTTTTGTCATTTAGTATAAATGAAATACAATAACATTAACTTAAGAATATATGAAAGTACAGTGACATTAAGGGAACACCAGGCACAAAAGCATAAAGATATTGCATTTGAATGTCTCACATAGATATGGTCGACACTAAAAACAGAAAGATAATTAAGAAATATATTCCAAATAAAATGAAAATTGTATTTGTGTGTTATTTTTAGTCCGATTAAAGTGAAAAGGGTTGTAATTTCTTTTCAATTTTAGGTAACTTTTCGCAATCAAAATAATTATTCTGGGAAAATATAGTTGGCAAATGTAATTTTGTATACAAGTTATTAGTCTAGACCTTCATCAAATGGAATATTAATCTTGTAAAATTGTTTCTAGTAAAGTCAAATAAAAATAATTCAGTGGAGTCCCTTTTAACGTACAATGACATAGTGTTAAAAATAACATGGATGGATATTAACTTTAGCAAATATGTTGTGCAATGACATTTTCATTAGCATATATAAAATTCAAAGACATTTTTTGAAGCATATATGAAATACTCAGACAGTGACAAATTCATTCCAGCGTACATTAAAAAGTAGCAATGACACCCACATAGACTTGTATGTTAATTTCTGCGACTCAAAGCTCTACATCATTTATGACAAAAACCATAAATCTCGCGTTCAAATCCCTGCATCATAATTCATATAAAAATGCAATCATGACTCGAGGGATTATGGAACACAGGATCTTTGCGCGTTCAACATGTCTAGTTTATTCTAATTTCTGGACATTACAAGAAAATTAAAGAAGAAATAAGAACATTATCTGCAAATACGCAAAGCAGAACTACATGCACTTATATTGAACAAGTACGAGGGGCATAGTTTAATTAGTGACACCAATTGTATTCCACAATGATTTGCACGTGAAAGTACATGTATACTATACCGTTGAAAAGATTATTGATATTTTTTAACCAACTGTCTATTCTCGCACGATTAATATAATTTTTAGCAAATCATGTAAATACATGTGGTTTTGTAAACTAGTTGTAAAAAAGGCAGACTTGCATTGTAATTTGAGAGAGGAGCAAAGAGCTCATTGCAAAATGTGTGGTTTATTCGGCAATTGCACGTCAGAAATAAAAACGGATCTGGATTTAGTTTATGTTCAATATCGTTCAATTTTCAGGTGAGTGTCAATGTTTAAGGAAAGTAGAACTTATGTTAAGGATGATCACTGTTTAAGGCGCCAAATTTTGCTACCTCTGAAGAAAAAACATCAGCACTGTAAAAGCCATA
This sequence comes from Ruditapes philippinarum, assembly GCF_026571515.1. Classification (NCBI taxonomy): domain Eukaryota; kingdom Metazoa; phylum Mollusca; class Bivalvia; order Venerida; family Veneridae; genus Ruditapes; species Ruditapes philippinarum. The sequence goes on from NW_026859698.1 coordinate 282,129, forward strand.
GTTGATGAAGATGCAAGATATACCGTGGAGGAGATAAGCTTATTAAGAGGAAAAGAGAATTGAAAACAATTTCCTACATCCCACTTATAGTCCTGACCTCCCTCCTTGTGACTTTTGGTTGAATCCATACATGAAATCTTGCCTTCGCTGTCGCCGATTCAAAACCCATTGTCCCGTCGGAAACGCTCGCTAACAGTGTACAAACAAAATACTAGTACCCAAAGAGCAGTTCAAAAATACTTTTTCGGAATGGATTCTGATGTTGGAAAAGTGTGGAGAGGTCCATAATAAATAAATGAAGGACTCTTATAATAATTTTTCAAAAGTATGACTTATTTATCAAAACAGGCTGCCGTTGGTTGTCACGAATTACAATATGCCCCTCGTATTTCAAGTTGGAAATGAATATCATTGACAGCAGAAAAGGGATTGTTACAAAATGACTGTCAGTACGAAAATGTATCAATTTTGATAGTGAACATGGAGTTCAAAGTAAAATTTGTATTTTGGATAGTTTTTTAGAAAAAGACATTAAACGAAAGTGACTTAGAAATTCGCAAAACTGAATTATAAGATTTTCTGATCTTCTGCATTTTAACTGTAAAAGTGTTCAAAAATATGTAGAAACAAAACCAATGCATGCGATATTACTTACCGTAACTCATATTAAGCTTTTCACAATTCACTCGGTTCACACCATTTTCAGAACATTTTGAGTATGGAAACTCAGTTGGTTTATACACAACCTTAGGTTGAAGAGACACTGAAATATATCAAATGTAGGATAAACATAAGCTATGTTGGCTGATGATAAAACTCTGGTTATTTAATTCTTGAGAAATGTGAGAATCCTGGACATCAACGAAAACAAGATAATTATATTTTAACACCATGACTGATATATTTTACCGAATATTTTGTTAGTTCGTGCGAAATAACTATAATGAAAACATATTAGTTCACATACAAATTAATTGTTGGAATTTATCATATTAATAATGGCATATCTCTCGATTAAGATCACAATTTCTTCTTAGTAATGGTCTTTTACCAGCGCTTTGAACAGTAACAACATCGGGAAAATTACTTCTTTCGAAATAAGTAGGCATTAAATGAAAAGAACAGTAGTGTATTTGCTCTTACGTTTTATTATAATATCTAATTGAATAAAAACATTGCACTTTTCATTCTGACAAACAAAACGTGTATTTTACACTCAATATATTCTGACAAAAGAAATATTTTTAAGAAGGTGTAATATACTTGTTTATAATCTACTAAATCTATCGTATGAAAATTGTCCTTTGATCACTGTTTCATCGTAAATATATTGTTATCTAAACAATATGTCTTCACATTTGGCTGTAAAGTGCAAAATTAGTGCATATTGTCAGAAAATAATGTGAGATTTTGTGTTTGATATGCTTGTAATTATGAAAATAAAGGAATCCGAAATATATGTTGCTAAACCTCCATATCTTTATAATGATGTAACTAAAACATTGCACATATTAATTATTTTGTATTCAGTTATTGTATTCATTATCAAACTTTATCACAATTTGAACAAAAAAATCATCAGATTAACTTTTTATAGTGTATGTTATGCTATAAAATTTACGCGGCATCATGAATTTGCTAAGCAGCCGATTCGCGAGTAATAGCGAAAATTAAAACATAGCGAAAAATATCGGATTTACAGTATACAAAAATGCACTAATACTGAATATCTACTTGTCAATATAAACACAAAGGAATGAGTGGGAACGGGTCATAGGAAAGCAAAAGGTTAAGTATTGTTATTTATAAACCATCCACAAATATAAGGGGGTTATATAATGAACATTGAATATAGTGGTCTTGTCCCTTGAGATATCGGTGTAATAATTACACAAGGGATATTTTCACGATCACCGTTCTTTCAGAAATTTTCAGCAACAGGAGAGGCAAGTTAAATTTTCTGTCGCATAAAAAACAATCAGGTTTTAGTTATAACTATAGTGCATTTTAAGTTGCATTATTTTGGTTTTTGGTAGAATTAAATTTATCTAGAGTAGAAATTATGCACTAAGCGGCTAAAATAGAAAATTTGCTAAACAATTTGGCACTCCACGTAGGTCTCCAAATGGTTTGTCTGGTCACTATTAAAATCGAGATATCTACATAAATTACAAAAGAGAAGGCATGTAAAAGTAGCGAATACATTTTGAATATGTATATACAACACATGGATTGTACAACACATTTATTTTTCTGGTCCTTCGGGATCATTGATGCCAGCACTATTAAGTGTTGAGGATTGAGTGCCGCTCAAGCCGGTGCTGGGGGCGTTAGGCACTTATTCATTATCCCTCATTTACAGACTTAATCAAACCGAGTCTGCAATTTTCATATAATTTTGTTGTGATTAATGCTTCCAAGGGATCACTTTGTTTCCAGATTTTGATCCGAAAAGCTGAAATGTTAATGTTTTTTTTTTATCCATTACAAATCTAAGCAAGGGGAATATACATGACTAAATTTGCAGTGATACAATAAATGAAAAAAATCGCTATTTAAGATTATTTTACGGTCACTTAAGCACTATAAGAGTAAAGAAACCCTAATTTTATTTATTCAATATTTTTATTTTGTAACCTTAAATTTGGAAGTGTTTCCTGTGGATTGGGAAAATAATTTACAATTTTAAATATCGACTTAAAACATGAAATAAAAAAAATTAAAAAAATCCCTAAAAGGGGACACGTTTCACAATAGTAAATGGTTTGGATAGGACAAGGTAACTTACATTAAATGTAAATTAAAGTTTACAAGTATATTTATTACTGTTTTAATTTAATCCATTTTAATGGAAACTTGATATTTTACGGTTTCATATTCAAGAGAAGATGATACGCTCTACAAGAAAGCGGAAAACACCTGGCAGACTAGAGGACCATGATGACAGGCAGAAACTGAAAAGGCGACCACACTACCTAGGGCCCCTTAGCCATCGCCAAGAGCACCCGCAAGGTCAAGTAGGTCACCAACTGTGGCAACACAACCGCTCAAGCCACCACACCTCCTCCTAGGGTACCTACACGACCGCCCAGGGATCCTACAACATCTCACAGGGCACCCATACCACCACCTGCTGACATGAGGCAACAGTGGTTGGACCAGAACTTCAAACTGGCAAACGAACAAGGTAATGTACAACCTATTCTAAGTGTCAAATCTATGCTAGAGGTGTTTGCTCCCCAATATATAAAAACAGATTAAACAGAGGCAATATATAGATATGGCTACATTATTGCCTAGTTGTAACAATAGCGCCATTCCTCAAGACGAAAAAGGGGCAAAACTTGTTATAAACGGAGCTGGTCAATTAGTTATGGCCCCATCAAACGCAAAGAAAATAAATACTATATAATAATGGTCTGATGCATTTTTAGTATTTGCAAGCATATATCTAAGCGCTTACCCCACAGAAACTCGGGCAAGTCCGAAGTATGGGTCAATTATTAGGACAGCAGCTAAGCGTCATTTAGAGTTATGACTCTCAATTTCGGTTAAGACTATAGTCAAACTCAAACATGTCATTTTGGGCTATAGATGAAGAGCTATGGATATTGTTTATGGGTCAAAGTGCAATAGCTATGTCAACGGGGGACAAACATGCTATGATTTCAATTACCGCTTTTGCACAAGATTGGATTGCACTTATCGTCTTGTCTTTTAAAATTGTAGGGGAAATCACACAGTTAGATCATGCAAGAGGCAGACATACCCAAACATGGGGCACAGCAGCCAATGTGTTCATGCCACAACAGAAGGTGCATCGCTGGTCAAGCAGGCAACCATTTAGGCCCCGCGTCTCCTCTAATACACCAAGATTCCAAATGCAATTGTGACATGTTTACATCTAGGTACCTCACCAGTAAAAATCCAAGTACTAAAAAAATGCTTGCAGCATTATGAGAATTGCACAGATGCAAATATTTTAGCTAATGGGTTAAAAGATCCTGTAACACATTTTTTCCATGGTTTTATTTCATAATATGATGCTCAAATTGAGATTTGTCAATATTGTAAGTTCAAATAAGCATTATTTATAAAGATAATACCCAATTTAACATTTCGTGTAAATAAAGGGAGGTAATTAGAAATTTATTTTCTATAAATTCTAAGCCAAATTGTCCAATAAGAATGAATGCACTTAATTTATTGATTAAATATAATGTGCACAAATATTTGCAGTACACATTTTACATATTCTTCGATGTTTGAAAATTGTTTTATTTGCATAATTATATAAATATATAATTTTTTGCAAGTGTTGTATACACACAGTAACAATATCAATCACAAAACATACAGGATCTTTGTGCATGGTTTCAAAATTGAAAACAATGGACCAAGTGTTCAAACTCTTAAATCTGCTTATGAACATAAAGAACAACTGCAGGAAAAAGTTAATAGAAATAGCACTGGGTAGGATTGCTGGGCCATTTGATCCCAGTAGGAATTTTTCCGAAGCCTGATGGGGGTTGAAGAATGATCGCTCATTTATCATACCCTCATGGATCAAGTATTAATGATGGCATTGACACCCAGTTTTGTTTGGTAAAATACACATTGTTTGATAAAGTAACTGCAATGATTTACGATTTGGGTCATTCATTGTTAATTGCAAAACGCGAGCTTAAATCAGCATATAGGGTTCTGCCAATAAGTGTGGAAGGAAAATATTACATTGATCATTTTTACCGATGGGGTTAAGCCAAAGTGTAAACTTGTGCAAAATATGTTTTTCTTTCCTTAACTGCCTTGTCATCAACAAGGCAAATGCAAACTCAATTGATCACCTCCTGGATGATTTTATCATGGCTAGCAGTCAAGCCAGCATTTAGTATCAACATTTGAACAGGTTTTTGTGAAACTAGTCATCCCCATAGCTCATGATAAGTCTGTAAATCCAACTACAGTAATGGTGTTCTTAGGTTTAGAAACTGATACGTCCAAATTAATGGTCCGAATCCCAAATAAAAAAATTCAAGAATTCTCCCAATTAATATCAACTATAGTTAAAAGGAAGAAAAAATCGTTACGGGAATAACAAAGAGTAGTGGGAAGATTAAATATTTTCGGACAAGCAGTTAGGTCCAGTCGAGTATTTCTTCAACGGTTCTATTAGTTAAGGTCAAAGTACAAATAATCATTCTATTAATTCTACAAGTCAACCACTTTGGATTACCTTAGTTTGATATATGTCTAGCTGTTTTATATCGTCACCCCATTGTTAAATATTACTCAGTGATATTGTATTCTGTTGAATATATGTTTTAAACTAAGAACCTGGCGTTAACAGTAGTAATTGTCATTAAATTGGCGTTTATAGTAGAAATAAATCATTAAATTATCACATTTTAAAGAAGTTTTCAGTGGTCTCAGTATAAAATATTGTTCTTATATTGTACTTATGATGATAAGTTATTGAAATTAAACTTTTAAACTTGATTTTATTTAGAGTATAAGGTGAAGTCCAAAATGTCTACAAAAGCGTGAAGAATGAGTCATTAAATGCAAAAGCATAAAAATCCTATACTGGCGGCCATATGTACCACAATATCTTATGCAAAATATTATGCGCGACTCTTCACAGATTTGTTTGTTTATTTAAACACAAAAGAATAAAATATTATGCTAGATATTGCATTATTTTGCAAATATTTATTAATATTGTAAATTGTCGGAAGGGTATCTTTTACAAAAATAACGTCAATATAATGGTAATATCAATCATGACATTTTTTCAAAATTCTTAATCTTAATTTATCAAGTAACAAGAAAATGAAGTAATAAATGTGTATACATGTACTACGAATTAAAAAAGGAAAGACATACGAAAAGGAGAATGAGCAATTATGATGTTTAACGCTCAACAATTAACAATGTGTTTCTCAAAGCAAGTGCTTCTTTAACATCTTTGGATAACTGAATTAATTCATATTTAATTTTTGAGTTCAATTATTGTAAAACATTATAAAATGACGGGTTTCTGGTATATTTAATTTTCAAATATTTTTTTCTTAACTCTGAATAACAACAACATATACAAACAAAATGAAATTCATCTTTAATGTCTCAGGCATTACTGCATAAACAATACCTTTCTTCTCTAACAATTATATTTCGAGAATATCTGCCAGTTTATATTCTCAAAGGCAAACTACTCATTCTTAATCTACAGAAATAAAATCTAAAACATCTTGGCAAAATATCCAAATAAAGTTCATACTCAAAACTACATTTAAAATACTCGTTTAATAAGCAGTCGCTACCATACACTTGGTTACGCTTTAATGATTTTACAGCAGTTAAACTTTCACAAACTGTAATTGGCTGGTCTAGTTGTGGAAAAATTTCGTGTGATTTCATAAAATCATTATTATGACAAAACTGATTAGCCTCCTCATTGCAACAAGCAAATAAGTCGTTGCATATACGAGTTTAAGAAAAATATTCTTTAAATTGTTCCACTGTAATATTTTTTCCAAAGTTGTTCAATTGTTTTTAAAAATATTTCCGAAAATCTCTTAGTTTACCTTTCTTTAAATTTTCTATCTCAGACATTTTCTTTCTGTAATATAAACTTTTCTTTTTTCGAACAATAATTTTATAAAAAAAATTTGAACTTGCAACTGCTCGACTGTTATGCCATAATACTTAACAGTAGAACATAGCGCCGTCATTTTGAATTTATTATTGAAAACTATATCATTAAAATCAATTGGTTAATCGAAATAAATTACAGAAAATTAACACAGAGACTAACGTAAAAAGCTTCGAAAATAAATCAGTCTCAGGTCTATATTGCCAAACAGTACCTTCGGTGATTGTTTGTGGTATGTTAATTTGTTAAAAAATAGAAACAGAAAACATATACATATAATGCGCATTTACTTTGCTATATTTTTATTTTAAATTTCTAACTTATATATCGACAATAAAATATCCGGAAAATGTATCGAACATTTCCTATATACAGTCATTAAAATGTGTAAAGTTTTAGAACACATACTAGTATTTCCTTTGTGAAAGTTCTTTTTTTTTCAGTGAAGTATTGTTTTAGGTACAGTTTGGAACTAAGATAAAAGATAATAAGGATTTAGCAAAGTTTTACTCTATGGTGATGAAATTTCAACATGAGATTCCTCTACACCCTAGTACCGATTTTATCATACTTGGTATATCAATAGGTGTTATGCTTGTAGAAATATCCGTTGTTTATTATTGCCAAACGTTTGAAACAAAATAGCGTTGAAAAGATTGCAGTACGCGGACTTGAAATATCTTAAAATAAAATCATTAAAATTCGTCAAATTCATCCGTCTGATTGTTTTTCTTCTTCTGTTATTACTTTGCGTGCACGTTTATATTTATATACGCGTTTTAAAAAACCTTAATAATTTCTCGTTAGAGTTGTTATAGCATTTAATTAGCAGATATAAGGTTCATATCAGGATTCCGCCAGGCTTAGGATAAGAGGTAAATCCAAAGTACAGAATCAGAATCTATTGAATTGTATGATTATTGAAAATACATGCGTTGTTTGTTTCTTTAAAATAGCTCAATGAAACAAAATAGTAAACAATAAGAAGTTTGGAAAAAGAATGCAGAAAGTCATGTGAGACAGGTGTCAGTAAAGGAAGCAAGCGGTCATAAAATATAAATCAAATCAAGAATAGTCGTAGAAAGGGTAGTTTAGGCAAACGGGTTCCGCGTTTGTCCTTTTCTGTCATTTGCCTACCAAACACGTTACAAATTATAACAAGCTTAATTTAAACTATCCTATCTAATTAATATAATAAACGACATACCTGTATTCAAATAGCTGACAAAAATAAAGATGAAAAACCACTTCAAAGCCATGATGGCTTGATATGAATGTTAAATTTCACACTCAATCCGGCATATTACGTTAAACGGAAGTCTTCACCAAAAAGTCGAATGAATCTGCGGAGTAACTTGTTGCGCCGCTCGATCAAATCCAAGTGAGAGATAAATATGACTCGTTATAACGATTTGGCATTTCCTAGCAATTTATAATTCATTAATATAAATAAAATGCTCTTCCCATATTGAATAATCAAATACATGTAAAGGGAAAATAATTGGGTGCGTTTAATAATGTCATATTTTTATGATATTTGAATTTCCTGTCTGAAACTAGGGGTGTCAGTTTATGTGTTTGAACGAGTGCGGTCTTTTTTTTAGCAATTTGCCATTCATTAATATCAAATAAATGTTATATTTTGATGTTATTTTATTTTCCTGTATTCAGCTTTGTATCTATGTCCTATGTTTGGTAATAGAGATGCAAAAATATAAATCAGATAAATTAGAGTCATGGTAACACTATTCTTTCTGTGTCTCACTGTGTTGATTTCATAACAAATGCCGCCATATATAACAATGCTTATCTCTAAAATATAAATCCCTTTATTATATTCACTCTGACTGATTTAAAAAAGCAAGCATATTTTTCAGCTGTTGTTTTTTTTCCTTTTCACATGAATTAAGGTTGTTTTTTCTTCTCAGAACATAAGAAAATAACCACAGAGAATAACGCATGATTCTGTGTGAGTGTGCGTGCGTGGCAGCGTACGTGTGCGCGTGTACGTGTGTGTTTGTGCGTATGCGTGCGTGTGTGTGTGCGTATGTGCGGGCGGGCGTGTGCGTGAATGTGCTGCGGTTTACCTGACCTGTGTGTGTGTGTGTGTGTGTGCGTGCGTGCGTGCGTGCGTGCGTGTGCGTGTGTGTGTGTGTGCGTGAGTGTGTTATAGAATGAAATTAAAAAAATTTCTTCTTAAAAACTACAATTTCATATTTATAAATATTAAGAAAGCACCTGGATAGAAAATCTGTAAAATAATTTTAAATGTTTTATTCCTGTTTCCTTAACTGGTATGTATTCATAACCTATTTTAGATGTTTAAACTAACACGTTATTTTAAAATGACATTGAGTAAACAGTTAGAGAAACCATACGCGTAACCAGACACGTGGTACAAGTCAAACTTTATAAAATTAAATTTAAAATCCAAGGCAAATATATTGCTTCATTTTTGTGATTGTTTGATTGATTGTACGCCTTTTCTAACAAATGTTTGTCATATTTCGGCGGTGAGTCCACCTCATAAAAGAGTCTTACGGCTTTCCGATAACAATGTTTACCCAATTTCTCCACAAGAAACCGGCTACTAATTCCACATAAATTCTGAATCAACTTAGATTTTACATATCTACTCTCTACAAGAAAAGACCGTAGATTGGGAAAAACGACAGAGTGAAAAGTATAAAAAGTGCTTGATATGATGGATTGATTTCGTGATATAAGAACACAATTTTAGTACAGCTTTAAATTGACCGTCAATTGGTTTTTTAAATTGAGTTTTCATAAGATGGCAGGAAGATATGAAAAATGAACATATACATTCTATATATACCTATTTTCATGTACAAACAATAGTGTGTCACGTAGGTGTAACATATGCTCTTCTAGCTATACTGGATTATTAGAAAAATATATTATAAGCCTTACGGAATATAGGGTATTAGCCGAACAATAAAAAACAACGTTTTGTTTAACTAAAATCATGACTGCAAATAAGAGGCTTAATACAACGGTGTTTTTATGTCAAAAATACAACAATGTCAAAAATACAATTATATGTTACAGTATGGGTCTCATATATATGTCATATGATTCTGTAGATTAGGTTTATAAGTGCGTCGACTGAGGATTGAGGGTTATAAGCTGGACTGACGGCGGGCATTTACTGGAAAATATATATAAAACAATATATATTTTGCAATTATTCAAATGTATTTCTCAATCGAATATACAATTCAATGATAACATGGTAGTCTCATCGATATTGTCAATGTAAACAATGAACAAATATGGCGACGTATATAGTTTACACAAAGACGCATAGAAAAACATCATCAAAAGCATTATTTACGAAACAGATTTACATATTAACATACAATATTGTAGAAACATGTATTTCAAACACGATGCTTTAAAAATTACCTGGAAAATATATATAAAACAATATATATTTTGCAATTATTCAAATGTATTTCTCAATCGAATATACAACTCAATGATAACATGGTAGTCTCATCGATATTGTACATTGCGATTGGTCAATACAGTCAAATATTTAGCATAACAATAGAATAAGGTGTAAAGTGCACAGTTAGAGAGATAGATAAATAGAATGTTACCTGAAACGGCATCCTACATACTATGCTACGGCCTACAACTACATAGTCTAGTTACGGCTACAAAGATGCTTTAATGATTGGATAATATATTTGAGGGAAAAATCAAATACAAGACAAAATACTGTTTCAGGATTTTATTTATATTATCTATAGTAATTGAAGCACCTGTAACACATTACCCTCCTATAAAAATGTCGTCCTCGACATTACCAGTGAAAATATAGCAACGAGGTAGATACAATGCGTTTATTACAAATTCGCGCGTCCGATATGTTACCCATAAATAAAGGTGACATGAATATTGTAGAGACAAGTTCAATGCTATCAGGTGTTATCGTTGTATTTATTGAAATATTATGGACAATGTTACAAATGAGTTTGCAATATACATGTAACATTCAATTCAATTGAAGCAATAACAACATTATAAAAATGAAGTTACAAAACTGTCATAAGATTGCTCTTGTCAGATAACATATATTAGAAACTTTATAAATCTACAATATCAGTATCAGGATATTGGTACAAGTCATAGTATTATCATAATAGGTGTTGGCTGATATCTATAGAAGAACAACGCGGTCCCGTGGTACGGTAAACGTATGTTGACCTAACATGAAATCTCCCGAGGTCATCCAACCTGGTTTCTGCCGTGTTCTGCGAGGAAGAAGTCCGGGTTCATTTGGTCCTCGTCTGTGCGGAGGTCGATATCTGTCTGTAGAGGATGAACAGCTGTTACAATCTGAAAAAGAATCAGAGAAAACAGAATTAATTTTATCACCGTTATCTTTTTCAGGTTCAGATGAACTTTCATCAGTGTGGTCAGAGATAGGAGTCGGCAAGCTGGTAAATGGTAACAACATGTTTCTATGAAGAACACGTGTTTTGCCTTCACCATCTTCTCTTTTTACAGCAAATACTGGCAGATCTTCATTTGGCTGTTTTTGAATGATGTAAGGTACTTCTTCCCAAACATTGGCAAGTTTTTGTTTTCCCTTGAGTCCAACATTTCTGACCAGAACACGATCTCCAGGTATGAGTTTGCATTCCTTGACCTTTTGATCGTAGTATTTCTTGCCCCGTTTCCCACTTTTGATCGCTGCATCGTTAGCCCTTTGGTATGCGTCGCAAAGCTGTTGTTCTAGCTTCTGCATATAATCAGATGGAGAAGTTCCGCTGATATGCTGACGTTTGAGACCAAGAAATGCATCGATTGCTAATCTGGGTGGTCTACCAAACATCAGCTGGTAAGGTGCATAACCAGTGCTCTCATGACGAGTGGCATTATATGCATGGACAAGTGAAGGTATGGCTGTTTTCCAATCTTTCTTCTTGTCATCGGTAAGCGTTCCTAACATCTGAAGAAGTGTTTGGTTAAAACGCTCCACTTGTCCGTTTGATTGTGGGTGGTATGGTGTCGTCCTTGACCTTCTTATACCGGCAATCCTACAAAGTCTCTTAATAACCTTTGAGAGGAAATTCTGACCCTGATCTGAATGGAGTTTTTCGGGAAATCCGTAGTAAACAAAGAAATTGTCAAAGAGAGCTTTGGCTGTAGTTCTAGCAGTCTGGTTCCTTGTTGGTATGGCCTGAGCAAAGCGAGTAAAGTGGTCCATGATGACAAGTACATTCTCTATGCCGCCCTTAGATACCTCGAGTGAAAGGTAGTCAATGGACACCAACTCCATCGGCGCCGAAGAACAGATGTTCACCAACCCTGTCGCTAAAGTAGGTGGTACCTTACGACGAATGCACCTATCACACTGACTCACCCACAACGAAATGTCAGAGTCCATACCCGGCCAATAGAACCTCTCTTTAAACAAACTTGTTGTACGGTCTCTTCCCTGATGGCCCATATCAGAATGAAGGATTTTAAATATATCTCTTTTGGCAGATTCTGGAAGAACAATTTGCTCCATAATCTCTCCTCTAATCATGGTTCGATGAAAGAGAATACCGTCGTTAATAAATAACTTCTTCCAATTTCGAAGGTATTTCCTCGCCATAATGGGATAATCCTTCATTTGTAGTTCAGTGGGACGATTGCCAAGTGAGACGACTGACTTTACCAAAGAAATGATTGGGTCCGTATTTTGTTCTGCCAACCAGTTATGAGCTTGTAAAGTTGGAAGTGAATCATTGTCAGACTTGTAATCCTGACAAATTTCTGTATTGTCAGCTTGGTCAAGAATAAATGGTGCTGAGCAATGCATGCATCACATCATTCTAGGAATGACATTCTTTATAGTTGTAGATGTTGTTGTCATGCAATGCTTGCATATATATGTATATATGTTTATGTTGTTTATATGCTATAAACATTGTATAATGTTTCAGGCAATAAAATTTGAAATTGGAAAAAAAATAGATTATATTCTAATGTATATAATTGAACGAATTAACAAGAGACTATCTAAGGAGTAGGTATGCTATTTTTCACACTTACGGCTGTATACAAATCGTGATTGATATATAATTACTTCAGGCACTATTTATGCAGGTAGGTGTTACATTGTGTTAACAGTTTACTTCATTCAAACATTAAAATATGACATTTTCAGCTCAGTTTAGATGTATATAAACTACTAGTTATTGCGTACTGATTACAGTCTGACTTACAATGGCTAAAGTCGTACTATTTGGTGACAGTTATATCAAACGTCTTCACTATCATTGTGCCGAAGATCCACGTGCATTGGTGTTTTAAAGGCGGTCTAAGAACCGACCATATGGACCATGCCCTATATTCTCGTCTGCTGCGCCAAAACGCAGATGTTGTAGTTCTGAATGTAGGCGGTAATGACATACAGCTAAATCATTCCCGAACGAAATCGTCAGTAGAATCCAAATTCTTGTGGATAATTTAAAGGCCTCTGGGGTTAAAAAAGTTTATATTTGTGAAATTTTGACCAAAGGCGAATTTTCTAAAGCACCGGGTTTGACAAAAGAGCGCTTCGGAAATCAAATAAAATACATTAATAAAAGGCTGGCGAAAAAAATCAAAGAATATTTAATTTGGATAGACGTACGATTTCGGGCGCTATAAAGATAATTTTATGTATGGAAAACATTTTTCTTATTATTTTTACTTACATAACTATTTCATTAACTAAAATTACGAAGTATTTCAAAATAATTTTGGTTTAGATAAACATTAAACCTTCCGGACGCTTTGTCGGTATACGGTGGTTTTTGAGCAAGTGAACTGGAGTCGAAGGTATGTTAGGTTTTTTTATATCAATAGAAAAAACGATAAGTAAGAATATTTTTTTCTACCATAAATACCTTAGTACATAATAATACAGCTCATTTACAATAAATATAACCCTTCTGGCTGTTTAAATTAACAATAATGCTTCGGGACGCTTCAGGACGCTTCGGGACGCTAAAATCCTTCGGGACGCTTTTTAGTGAGACCCTCCTCCCTAGTGGTGGAAAAGTAAAAGGCCAGTGGAAACCTAATATAACTTATCAGACTATTGTCAGAAGGCTCCATGAACAATCCTCTCAACTCTAATAGAATAATAAGATGTCTACATCTTATACATATCTTATCAAGATGAACATTTGCCGAATAGACATGAGATTTGAGTCCGAAATACCTTGGGCCGAAACGTTCAACATGTTCAAGAGACCAAGAAACCTGCGGTTACATTATATTGGTATCGACGAAAGGCTTAAACAATTTCTCTAACTTTAGTATTTATGAAAATAAATATGTAAACGTTCAATGTCTTGAAAGTAATGGTTATCTAAAAATTGTAATTAATTCGACATACCTGACGCCATATTTCCCCGCTAAATATTTCGCTCACATCGACAGGCGCTTGATATGGCTTTCAGTTGTAGATAAGCGTCTAAATGAGTGGGTCTAAAGAAGGTACCCGTTTGAATCGGAACATCTCATATCTTATCCTAGAGTGACTTAATCAGATGCATATAATATTTTATGGTGATGAGAGTGAGATATGGTTTTGTAAGGACACGTGTCCCATCAAGGAATTTCATTTTGCAAAATGTCAAACGGTCAAAGCATGTTCATAACAAGAACCGTTGAAGTGAGGACAATGATTTGTCCTGACATCCCATTGAGCGTCCTAACAAGGAAGGTTTTTGGTGCATTAAATGTCCTGACAGAACGGGTAACATCATCCCTCTCTCTCTCTCTCTCCCTCTCTCTCTCTCTATCTCTCTCTCTCTCTCTCTCTCTCTCAAATATGACTAGGCGACTAAAAGCACCCCAATCCCCACCCTCGCCCCTCGCGACAAAAGCTATCTTGCTCAATTATGACATGGCGGCTTAAAGGCCCCATTTCCATGACAATATAGCTCTCTCGCTCAAATATGACTATGCTGTCAAAAGCTCCCATCCATCCCCCGTAAAAATGAACGGTAGAACCAAACCTCCATAGTCAACAAGAACACAAAAAATCATTACCACTTCTTGATGCAATTATATGAAAAGCTATTGTCAAAAGCAAAGCTTAATTTTAATATTTTTTCTCATTCACTCAGTCCAATCCCCGGGTTGTCCGTCCGTATAGCCGTCCTTTTCTGTATCTCTATAAGATTACATTTATTTCAATATCATCGTTTTTATATCTCTGCTGCTGCTTGTTCCATTCCATAAAAAAAATCTATTCGGAAAACATCCTCGGCTTAAGCATATTTCTTTTTTTAAATAAAAAAGTCAGAAATACATAGGATCACAAAAATTGTTTATTTCGTCATATCTTTACCTGAAACAATATGAAAGTGACAGAACCAATAAAAGTAACGTTTATAATAAATATATTTCAATACAAAAAATATGGACGATATGCGACGCAAAGACACACTCTCGCCGCAAAACGTACCAAGTACGATATGCACCGCAAAACGTCCACGTGTGTACGATATGCGACGCAAAATGTCTACACGCGTACGTTTTGCGGTACGGACGTTTTGCGGTGTTACAATGCATATGAATTAAGAAACTTGTATTGTTTTCAGTCTTCATCTGTAATGTGTTGATGGACTATAGAAATACTACAACAAGCATGTACATTACAAAAACCGTTTAATACAGTTTTTGCTTATTACTTTTTTAACTTATTTTTCTGCACAGTTATGTTTTGAGAAAATCCCCAAATTTATTCCGTATTACGAAATCCATTTCCGAAGTCCGTTAAGGATAGAAAGGTGTATTAAGAGTTTTTCCATCAATTATCAGAATAGTTTTGATGTTGATTGTATTGTGTGGATACAGGATTATACGGATATGACATTTCCATTCAAATTGCTACATATATCATTCAATTTCCCTGATTCTTGATAACAAAAGGGAAGAGGAAATAATCATTTAATTGGATTATTAAAGATTGAAGTTATCTAAACTACATATTTTACACTGGTTTTTCTTTAATTACTACAATATTATGTTACGCAATTCCAACACAATGTAACCATACATTGCATTGCAAAACAGCAGTAACACAACAAGCCCTAACAGTTATAGTATTATTACATATTTTATACTAGCATGGAATATATGGTGTAGTACATACATTACAATCTCCAAAATATCATTAATCCAATCTAACAATAGATATGTCAATGGAAATAGTCCATGAATTATATCTTTCCTAAACAAATTATATGCAAATGAAATACATATTTAAATGTATTAAAACATATTATAATTGCATCTAAATACCACTTAAGTATTTATTATTAAATCAATATACAATACATTGTATATGGTTAACTTTAAATAAAATGTAGCTCCAAAACATAACACCCCAGTTACACAGAGTCATCGGTGATTGATCGATAGATTTTTCAGACAAATTATGGAGTGAACCGATGACAACGTATTTAACACCGATATCACCTATTGGTCACCTGTTTTCCACCTATCAACTGCTATTGGGGAAAGATAAGTTTCATCGGTGAAAAATTACCGATTGGGATTTTTAAACATGTTTAAAATTCTCGATCGGTGAAAATAGTTTACAAATAACCGACAGCAACCTATATCACGAGATATGCAAGCTCTTAATCACCGATATTGCCGATCGGACAAAGATAACCAAATATGAATCACCGGCCATATCAGACGGAAAGTGTTTAACCACTAATGACTAGCTATCAAACACCGATTTATCAGCGTTACGCCCGATTTAGCTCCGATTTACAAACGATAAAAACCGATAGTATTTCAGCATCATTTTTATCACCGATCCAACCCCGTTTGAGTTTGCTTTCTGTCACCGATGGCCGTTGACACAGAAAACCAGAAATAAAATAACGCATGACAACCGATCATAACAGCGAGTAAATTTAAAATTTAAAAACCGTCTGTGTAACTTGGGCCATTTAAAAACAATGACATATAAACATTATGTAACAATTAAACCGATTGTGGAACTGATTTTCTGTAACTCTGTGATCTTAATTGTCTGTACTCTAATTACTGTAAAATAAAAACATCATTGCATAACAAATAGAAACAGTGATTTCTAGGAATTCGTGTAGGATAAGAAAGTATGCTGCAATCTTGAATTCTAACACTTAAGAATAATACTACAAATGTATCTAAATAACTTTAAATATATCCCCAACTGTTTTTATTATAATAATCACAACTTAATTTTGTCGAAATTGTTACTTTTAAGAACAAATGAATAAAACATACCAATACCTATTCATCAATCATTCTTTGTTAGTTGAAATACATCTACTTAATACACATCTGATTACACAAAAATATGACCTTAGACGACCCTAACTTTCAAGCTGATTGTTAAAAGGGACATAATTATACAAAGTTGGGACTAAAATCAAACATGGACGACAGAGTAGTCTTTTTTGAAAAATAACAATAAACACAAAAGGCATCACTTATACTAGATCTAAAAGTATTATTCATTTCCCGAAGTTAAAGCTAAAAAATATCAATTTTAACATGAAGAATTGTTTTAATTTTCTACAAGTGATATAAAAACATTCCCCTGAGATAAAATTGCCCGATTTTCTGATTCTATGTGTTACAGTAAGACAAATATTTGGATAGTATTTGATTTACATGAAATAAATTTGTTTCATACATAGTACAACATTTCCCCCTAAAAGTATTAAAACTAAAGCTATGTTATTTGTATACTATTGTAAAAAACAGTATACATCACACAACAATTATATATGCCGTCGATATATGTAAAAGAAAAAGCGTCATTATTAAACGGCTGAATTACCCATTGTTCTTGTTCAAATTAGACATATCGAGTAAGAATATTCTTGAATTCAAATAAATTTCTGCAATAAAAGTATTTAACCTATAGTTGAGTACACTATATCTTAAAACTTAAAAAGGACCAAATAGAAAATATTGAATGAGTGTAAGTTTAATACTGAATTTATTGAACGAGTTAAATAAAATTATTTTCTGCCAGGCTCTTGCAAGCATAATACTAGTTTATTCAACGAGTTTGTATTCAGTAATGAGCTCAAACGAATTTATTGTTCTATTTATCATATACCAATGAAAGGAAAATGAAACATTTTCATTGCCGCGTCTATAGTTTAGCGCTAACATTTAGCGCTTCTTAACGTTTGTGCAACGCAAATAACGTCAGAACGTCACGCTAAAATATATGTTCGGCCGTGAAAATAGAGAATACATGGGTGATGTCGGTATGGAGAAGGTTTATTCAGTGAGCGAGAAATTGTATCTTGGCGACCTTTAGCGAGCCAAGATTCCCTTTTGCAGCGAACTGGATACACTTCTCCATCCCGACATCAACCATGTATTTGATTTATCCTGCTTTTAATAATGTTTTTAGATTAATTAAATGGTTTAATTCATACTTTTCCCGGTAAAATAGCTTCTATATGTAGTTTTGTTTAGCTGCTAACCATGTTAAGTCATCATATGACGTAATGACTGGAGATAGATAAGTTTATCCGGCAGGGCTTTATCCAATCTCCTACGCAGTGATCTCCAATTACAGGATAGTTACTGGCCGTAGCGTAAACGGTGCGTGGAGTTTGGGCTTTATCCAGCTGATGAAATAGACAGTAGCAGGATAATAAATTTTTATCGGAATCTCAAAATCGGCACGGGTTTGGGAAAAATTTCTTCAATAGAATGCTCTTAAATATAGTATTGTGATCAAACATTTATGACCCAAAATTGCAACAAGTTTAAAGGGCTTAAACCTCAAAAACGAAAACTACAGCATTGATGCTTTTATAAGTGTTGTTGTTGCTGTATTTTGTAATTTTAACTGTATCGAAAAAATAACCAAATACTGTTTGAGTGTCCTGTCAACTAATAAAATGAGCGTATATGGGCATTCCATAAATTATAATATAAAGATAACGATGTTTAATCTATTAAAACTCTAGTTTCAAGTGGTGAACTTGTCATGAAAATATATATTGCAAAATATCACGTCGTCTGAATTGCGGTTTAGATCAATACCTTTGCCCCAGTTTTTCATAAAGTAAACATTGATGAACTTAAAACGGCCGATCCCTCCATCAATCAACGTTTTGAAAAAAAACTTATCAAATATTGTGTAGGTTCAGTTTATTAAAAGCAAACACATTCTTCAATAATAAAATGGTAAACAATTTAGAGCGTTCTATAAGTATGAACTAAGTGGGAGGATATGGTATTATTCGGCGCTCCGTAGATCGCCGGTTATACTTAATATTGATAAATCTTAAGCATGTGATTTCTTGACCAAATGTTCAGATGAATTGTAAAAACAATCCTTTTTTATATGATTTTTTTATGATGATAAGCGGCCGAAAGGCAGTTTTTTTTAAAGGGGAATTGTTCAAAAATAATTTATATAACATTAAATTATGTGACAATAACCGACATTTCTTCAGCTTGTTTATTTTGTACAAGCTTGTGTCACATCATTTAAAAGAACGCTACATCCATAAATGTCGAAGATAAACAGGAAGACGCCAACGACAATAGACTTCTCTGACTTTTGTTTACGCATAAGTCTACGTTTCTTCAAAATAATAACAAACCTGACGTGAAGACAAGTCATGCCATTGTGTTCTTTGGTGGCTGAACTGGATAATAGATTGACTTTATTGTTGATTACCTCTTTGATATCAGGATGGTACACAAGGGTAAAACTAAAAACAAGTAAAGATAGCAAAGCAAAAAGACTGGTTGAAAACCGTTCTTAAAGAATCACGTACATGTACCAAATGAATTTATATTTCAAAACAGAATTGCACATTTTCTTCCATTTTCACTATCATTAATTATGTTGACTATAAATTAGTCATTATAAAAAGTAGAAAAACAGAACCCCTAAAGAACGCCAAAATGACAAAATCGAAAATGTTGAAGACTCGGTTTGATTGAGTGTGTTTGAATAACCGTGCACGCCCCCCCCCCCCTCCCTAGCATCGGGAGAATTCAGTAAAACAAATAAAAAAAACATCTACAGATTCTCGTTTAATATGTCGTGTATTTTATTTAGAAAATATTAATGGTAAAAACACGGATCATACGCATCAATTAGAAATTAGATAATACCAGCTGATCCCATTCCAACATTCCAACATTTAAAAGATGAAAAGACCACGTTTTACGTGTAAACGTCATTGAAACATCTTACAATATCCTTAGAATGATTTATATTTTTTTACAAACAAAACACAATTATGTTTAGATTCTTATAATTTTCATGCACTGAATTGTTTCTATACGAGTAATAGCGGGATATCAATTTGAAAACAAATTGTATCTTTAATTACAAGTAGATATGTTGCATTCTTTCATTATCCCTCATGTACAGATTCAATCAAACCGAGTCTGCAATTTTCATGTAATTTTGTTCTGTTTAATACTTCCGAGGGATCACACTTTATCCAGTTTTTTTACATACCTTTACCATTTGATATACTTGTTCTGTTTTGACATTTTTGTTTAAAATAGTGTAAATATTTTATGACAGACGTTTAATTACTCATCAGCTATACTAAAGAAAGGTTGATTTCTCTTTTCACTGTAACCATTGTAGCCCACATTTTATTGCTTTATAAGAAATTGATCAGCCTATTGAGATGTTTAGCTTATATTATAATATGTGGTCCTGGGCATATTTATTAGATTGGGGAAGGAAGTGTGTTGATAAAATACCCTAACAAACTATATTTAAACTTTATAAAACCCGTCTTTAGTTCTCAATCTTACTAATAACTTTAGGGTATACTATATTAATAACACATTTTTATTGCGTGTTCATTACATTTAAAACTACCTTCACAGAAATATTTAAAAGATTCGTGCTTACGTAAATAAGGTTTTTTAACTTGACATACTGATATAACCATATTTTATACAGGTAGATGCTTGTTTAAGACTATATCATGACGTGTAAACATGAAGATAATTTCCATAACTATTTTCCGATAAACAGATTGTTACCAACGTGCGTCAGCGATAACACACAACTAACAAAGTCATCTTTAAAGTATTTCGCATTACAGTGTCTTATCAAAAGTAACGTGATGGCTATTTCTAATTTTAATTCACAATAACAAGTGTACTATCAGACGTAATGGACGATTTTATTCGTTTTATTACATGGAATACAAAGAAAAGAGCAAATCAAAGGACAATATCATTATCTCAGGTGATGAACCGAAACAAACTTTCCGAAAAATATCACATGCTTTTATTTTGCCGGAATATTTAACTACTTATCAGATACTGAGTGAATCAAAATGTCTTCTACAAAACGCGGTTCGGAAAACGTTTGTGCCGCCGGTCAAAACAGAGAAACGCCCACAAAGAAAAGAAAAAATCAAACTGAAGAACATGATGAGATTGACGATGAGTGCTCTGGTGCAAATGTAAATGGCTCTGAAAATAGCCTTTACGGTAAGAAGCTGCCATACCAAACTATATAACTGAATAAGTTGAATAATTTGTTCACACGTTTATTAGGCTTGTTAAATTCATTTACGAGATATTTCATTATTTATTCATAAGTTTATGAATGGTTGACAATTTTATCACAAAAATTATCTTAATAACCTCATTGAACTTGTTGTTTTATAACGTCATTATTTTTCAATGTATCTTCTTAAAACTTTATATATGTATATATGTTTGTGATTATCACTCAAATCATTTGTGAGAAGGTTCAATACGCTAGATTGACTATTTCCAGAATTATGTCCCCCCCCTTTGAACTTAGATTGTTTTTCTAGTAATTATTAGTTTTTACTCACACTTCTTCATTCCTTCTAGGATAATTTTCAAACTCCCACATCATGATAATATGACAAGGTTTATGAATCTAGCGTTCATATTTCCAAAATTATCTCCTCCTTAATTTTGAATTTTTCTTATTTTTTTACTTTTTATTTCTTCATGAATTTACTCCAAATTCATAAATATACATTTATTATCAACACGTTCATGATATCTGATTATATTCATAAGTCATGTGTTTCCATTGCTATTTTCATTTTGAATTTGAAATATATTTCACTTTTGTTTTAATTTTCTTCTTTATAACTATAAATGATATATTTAAAATTGTATATTTCACCTTTCTTCTTTGTGATTAAAAGAATTTTGCGTATTTATATTTGGTAACACATAGGAATGTGTAAAGATTTACCATCAGAGTATCTTTCAGTCCGTCTACCTGTCCGTTCCTAAAAAATGTTTCTTGAGATCTCTGTAAAATTATCTAGATACTGCTAGAAATAATTGATGTGTTCTGCTGTATTCTATAGTAGTTTAGAATGTACTAGTAACTTTCATCTAGAATAATCTTTGATTGGTATATATTGCTAGTATTTTGTCAATGTTCATTCATTCTAAAAGCTAAAAGTATTCTGAAATGTATAATAAAGGGTATTCTTAAAAGTGTGTTAAAAGTTTATGATTGTAAAGTTTAAAGTTGTTAAAGGTGAAAGAGGATAAAAATAAAAGAGAAACAAGACAATTGGATTGCTGTGCTTTGTTAAAGACATTGATAAAAAGATAGCGTGGAAAGGATCATAGTCCAATGTGATGATTTAAAACCAGGATTTACAAAATACATAATTATTGCTCTTCCACAGTAGAAACTAAAGGAAACCTATAAAAGATCATCACACAAACTTTACTGAAATGATTAATATCAAGTCTAGTTGTGCATTTTGTAGGCAACTTTCGGTTCAATGATTTTTATAAGAGTTATTGCCCTTTAATGATTTTTATTTTTAAAGCTTCTGTGGACTTCTCCACATAAGCAATTTAAAAGAACCTTTACATTGATCAGTAGCTTTGGCGACATATAGGGATCGCTTCTCAGTCGTCTGTCTGTCTGTCGTCCATCTATTTGTCTGTCTATCCCCCCGGCTGTCCGACACACAATTTGCCTGACTGCTCCTAAGAAACTGCTAGTACAATGTCATCCAGACTTTACAGGTATAATCAGTACCTAGTCTAGTTGTGCATATTATCAGCATTCTGCTCCAATGATTTTGTCAGAGTTATGACCCTTTAAAGAATTTTATTTTGTCAGATTTCTCTTATACCACTAAAGCAGATTTGATGAACTTTTTAAAGGATTGATCTGTAGCTCAAGTAATTGCGCATGTTACACGAAATTTTCGGTTGAATGATTTTTGGCCGAGTAATGACCCCTTGAATAAAAAAGGTGTTTTTTGTGTTGGCAGGTACAAAGAAGCTTATCCGGACTTCTCCCAAGACTTATAATGCAATTTTATCAAAACTTTACTGGAGTGATAAGTACTTTAGTCTAGTTTCCGGGTGAAGAAAATTTTACTTGAGAATTGGCTCTTGAATATGAAAAGGTGTTAATAAAGTATTTAACCGGTCTACATTTCTTATACCATTTATGTAATTGCTATGTAACTTTACAGAATTGATTGGAAGAGCAAATTACACAGGGATTTTGCTTGGGTGATCTTTGGCCGAGTAATGGCCCTTGAATAAAAATGATTGTTTTTTTGTGTTGCCAGCTGCACAGAAAATTGTCTGCACTACTCCTCAGAAACTGCTCGAGCAATTTCATCCAAACTTTACAGGACTGGTCTAAGTTTAGTGTAAGTCTAGTTTGCATATAATCTGCATGTTTTTGGTTTTAGGATATTTATGAGAGTTATGGCTCTTTAATGATTTTTATTTTTAAAATTTCTCCAAACTACTCCTCTTATACAACTAACGTAATTTCAATCATGAAACGTTACTGGTTTGATTAGTTACTCAAGTACTTGAGCATATTACGCGGGTTTTCCGTTGAATGATTTTTGGCGGAATTATGGCCCTTGGATTTAAATCCCGTTTTCTCCTGCTACACAGTAGATACAATATGCAATTGGTTATCATGAGGTGAAGCATGTGATCATTGACAGCTCTTGTTCGAAATACGAAACGACCCGTTTCTGCGTTGACGTTTAAAGAACAATTGCTATTGAATCTCAACCGTTGAGGACTCTGTCCATATGCTATCTGAGTCAAGTGTTTTTCATACTATAAAATTTGCAAATTGAACATCATGCAGCATTTGAAAGATGCATTTATTCACCTGAATTTAAGAGAGTTTCTCGTTTATTCCGATGACATCAAGGCTTTCAATTGGATTAAGTATTGAACATTTGCTGATTTTAACCTAAAGATTATCTTATCATGGTTTGAAAATTTCAGATAAAACCTCGATTAATACAGGTAATGTTGGTCGTGTAAGAAGGTGAGGTTATCTTTCCAAAACTGAAGTTAATAGTACTAAAAAAGAAAAGAAAAGAGGAAAGATTTTTGCAGCGTCAGTCAGACCAATGAAAGATCTCTTATCCGACAGCCAACTAAATATTATATAGCCTTTTCTTCTTCAAGTACAATTAATATTGTTCATACATGAAACACTTTACAAATCTATAATTAAGCAATAGACCAAATCAAGGAAGTGATGACGAGAACAAACCAAATAAACTATCAATTTAGCTTAGGGTAGCGTCAATTGATTTAAATAGATAAAGTGTTAAGCACATTAGCATAATATGTTTTTTCTCTGGAAAGCAATGCATACAATAATTTGATGCATGTAATAGTTACAAGATCTCAAATTTATGAACTTATTTTAAGATTAACTTAAAAATAAACGCGCCCCTAAAATTCACAGGAGGAAAAAATATTTCAATAGAATGATGCTATTGCCAACTCTGCGTCTTTTATTACACTTGAGTTAGCATGACGTCGTACATACGGACGTATCAGCATTGACTTAGCGCCAATGGATATTAATGTTTCCCTGATGCTTGTATCAGAACTGTGCGGTCAAAGTTTTTAAGTCTTTAACTCTACGCTACGCAACGCGATTAACCTAGCAAAGAAACCATCGTTTACTATATACATTTTGGCGTGACAGGAAGCATATCGGAAATTTTACTAGACTACAATTATCGAAATCGCGAGGCCTTTTTATAGTTTGATCGCGCCGTGTTGTGAACAAAGGTTTGTTTGAAATCAGCATAGATATGTAATCTTTGTTCTGTTCTCTGTAACAGTATTGTATGAGAAAATGACTATATGCCGACCATTGGCCCATCAATATTATCCCAATGAACATTTAAAATAATTTGACTGAGTGTTTTGATGGGCTCTCATGTGATATTTTTTCCGTTCTTTTGTTAAGTACACTCAATGACAAAATTAACAAAGCGTGTTCCTTTGAAACGATAGTTGAGGGTAGTTGAGAGAAACAAAACTGTATAAATTGTTCGGCCAACATCGAAATCAAAGTGAAACTAGTCGAGTGATAAGTAAATATAATTTGAATGTAAAATTATTGAAATGATTGAATCATTCGCGAACAATAACCAGTTTTTATTTCAATGTGACCCGGAATTGTCAATAGCCCAGAACTGTCGGGTCCACAGTAATTTTTTTATTGATATTGTCTTATATTTCAGAAACTCAACTATCGGAAAGACAGGATGAAATTCTGTATCTACAATTAGTGTATATGTTCGTTGGTTTTGGAACAAAAGTGGTTTTAAATTTATTTATGACCTTACTAAAGAATGACAACAGATCTCTTGTTACTTTCTTGACATCACCTGAGTCGCAAAAGACACTTGAAGAGTTAAAAAGAAAGAAACTATTAAGTGCAAAAGAATACAGGCTTTCAAGCGGGAAATGTCCGAAAACAGAAAACTTTGACATATCTCTTTTAATAACTTTATTACAGAACTTGTTACCAGAAAAAATACTTCCTGCACCGAAAGAAGGCTGGCAAAACCCTCCTCATCAAACAGATCATTCCATATCTGCAGATTTGTTACGTCTCCGTATGATAAGAAATGAATTTATTGCACATATGGCAAGACCCCCAATTCCTTGTTTTAAATTCGATAGAATCAAGGATGAGTTGTTGATAATTTTCATCCGAATTACCCAAACACTCGAGCCTCACAGGGAAGCGGAAGAGATAAAGACAGAAATAACCAATAAAATTGATTCTTATCAAGTTCGTGTAGGTTTGTCAAGGACAAAGCAATATGAAAGTCTGATAAAGGAATGGGCAACAACATTCAATGAAAGGGTAATATGCCTTTGCACCCAAAGTTTGTTCATTTTGGTTTTAAATTTGGTTTCAACATATTTTGGTCATATCTCGGCGGAAGTCCTCTTAACTGACTTCCCTGAATATCTACCTACTCCTACTCCCACATGATTTCAGCGTTTACTGACAGATAACGTTACAACTCCATGGCTGAGATTAATTGTCAATGAGAAATTTCGCTGCCTCGCGCGAGCATCAAACCAGCAGCCTCTTGTTTACACCCAGTCAAAGTTTGTGATCAGTTGTAAAATTGGCATGCCTATTTATAATTTGAAGAAACATTTCTTTGGAAAGTCTTTTCAACAGCATTTTACATACTAATTAGTATATCTTCATTGCATGGTTACAAACGACGATAATCAATAATGCTATATACTGTCAACTTTAAATGCATTTTGTTTTAAGAACACAAAAAATAGTTTACCTATTTTATTTTCTGAAATACAATTTATTCTTACAGGTAGAAATGTCTCTCAAAACAGTGAATGGTAAGATTTATTCTTTTTCATAGTGTAAATATTGGAATGAAAAAAAAGTAATTGACTTGTAATGATATATAAGCCAATTTGAGTTTAGGTCAAGCGGTACATTTTTTTTTCAGACATGAAACTAAAACAGGCATGTATAGTAATTCGTCCACAGGGTGAGGTCCAACTTAAATTTAACTGAAAAATTCAAATTGCTTAACAATATCAATTTTCCATGTACATATATAAAACAAAAAACACAGTCCATGAGTTAACTTTTTTTATTATTTGCCAACCGGTTTCTCTTATGATCATCAGGGCAAATGTGACGTCGTCGCTTAGTATATATATACATTGAGGGTTTAAGTTGTTTTCTATCTCTTATGCTCATGACAGATGTCAATTTAATAAGAGCATTAAAACATTGATAATATAGTTTTAAATCTTGCAACGTGCAATTAGAAATTATATATACCAAGAACACCTTTGCATCGTATAAAAACATATCATTTATGCTCAAAAAATCTTTCAGAGTTTGAGTTATACTTTACCGAAAGACCAAGGCGATACGAGCGGTATATGAAACTACTTATAGAGGGTGGTAACAAAGTTCTGTATGGTGTATTAGAAAGAGAATGCAAAAAGAGAAACACTAGTGTGCTCACATACACCGATTCTCTCCAAAGTCAACGTGGTTACGAAAGAAGTTTTACAGACAGTACCACGCCAGAGTGTGATGTCACTAAACTTGCTACACTGTTACTTGAGCGCTTTTGTGATGAGTTAAGTGAGAATGAACGAATAGAAATTAAGAAGATACGATGTGCTGTGGAAGAACATGCGAATGCGATTATCGCTTCATTGGACAATGAAAGCTTTACCTCACTGTGGACAAATCTTGTCAGTTGTATAAGATGTTTGTCGATGATGTTAGATACAAAAATAAAAACGCAATGTGATGATCTCATTGAAAAATGCTCAAAAGATGTTGAGGCTGATTTGAAAGATTTCCAACGATATTGTACAAATTTGAAGAGCCTCACTGATGTGTACCAAGGTATACAAACAAAGTCAAAAAATCTCTTGTAGACCAAAACCTGTAACTATAAAACCTAAAAAAGAAAAATAGTACTTTTTGTTTTCAAAATAGAACAACTAATCAACAATATAGCAATTTTCAATAAAAGTTTTTGACAAACTATAACAATGTATTTAATATAGCTTCTGCTGATGTGTTTCAGGTGAAATTAAGCAGTTAAGAGACCTATTAACGGAAATGAAAGATAGTGATATACCATTCCAGAGGCCACAAAGTAAGTAGATAATATATCTTGCATATGACATGTCGTTATTCTCCGGATACTGTAGAATATAATGAAATACAAACGTATTGCACCACATAAATAAATAAAATGTTCTAACGTCAAGCTTTAAGAGGCGACCGTCTGTATTGACATTTTAGTTTACGGTGTACCAAGAATATATGATTATAAACTAAGACACAATAAAAAATACATTGTCCCTGAAAGGCAAATGAGGAAGACAAATTATTGTGTTTATCTATATATTTTACCTTTATTTTTTATATCAAAGTTATTCCATTAACCCATTTTCATTATCAGCTTTGGAAATCAAAATTATAACACTTGGGGAAAACAAAGAGAAAACAAATATGGCAGAGAAAATATTATATACAGTCTGGAAAGAGGCTTTGGAACGAGTTGATGATTCAACTTATTTCATATCTGTCAGGACAGAGGTTGACAAAATCCTTAGTACAATAAGAAGCACGCCGGATATTACAGATATTTCTGTTGCACATAAATGCATTATACTAAGAATACAATCTGATACACCAGCTGCTATTTTGGAACTTTTTAGTTATTTGGAAAAAGGCACTTTTGAACAATGCATGAATATAATTGGATGTGAATTGGGGGCAATTTTTGATGAAGTTTTTACTTTGAAATCGAACTTTGCTCTTGAATCTCTACTTAGAATTTCATCAAACATACAAGGTAAGTACCAATGGTTACATCACAGTATTTTTCGTGTACGTAAAATTATTCTTTACAAGCATGTACCATAGGAAGTAATCATTTGGGAGTAGTTTTTAAGCTACTTAATAAAATATGGCGTTTTCTTAATCAAAAGTTTAAATATAGCCTTTTAGACGGTCTATGGAAGAACAAAACATGTTATTTTGATATTGTGCATTTTGGGGAATTGGGGAATCTGTTAAACTACATACAAAGTTTTCAAGATTTAAATATCAGTTAATGTTCGTTTATCACAATATAAACTAGTATTATAGAAACATAATTTGTAAATGTTTAGCAAGGTCACTATGACAGTTTGTATTATCTTCTATTATCAATGTAATTATCAATAATGTTTAACAATCTTATCCACTGAAATAGTGTGCAAAAAAACGGAGATAAAGAAAGGGAATGTTCGTGTACAGTAAGGTCTCGCTATTAAGACCACTTTGGGCCCTTGTAAAAGTGGTCTTATTATCGAGTCGGTCTTAATTTTTAGACCCATGCAATATGTATGATAAATATGTGTGAATCTGTAATAGGTGATTATCATTAACAACTGGAATCGCTGTAGAAATGTAACAGTTTGAACAAAACAAACCTTGTAACATGAATTTTATTCAAAAACATTTATTTATTGAAATCATCACATGTATGCATCATTTCTTAATGCATATGTCAATATCTTTAATCATGGTGTGCTCAGATATCGAGTTCTTTCATCTGCGATCTCTTGCAGTTTTGTTGGATCCATTATTTTCCAACCAATTTTATTACACAGTCTGTTGTGAACCTGAAAGAAAAATAAATAAGACAGTTTATCTTTATTAAGTAAACATAAACTGTATCTATAAATGTTTCTCAATTTGAAGTTACAGAAATACAAATTGCTGTTTTTGATTTGTGCAAACATACAGTTCATCAAATATTGAATCATTTTCCTTTCTCATACCATTTCATATTACATGTTAGCTACACAGTATGCTACACAGTATCCGTAATAAAACTAAAGACTTGTTGGCAAATCTTTTTAGTGATAACAATTCTTTATTACTTAAAAATGCCACTCATTTTAAAAGTGAAAGAAGAAATGAAATTTTGACAACACTGTTATTGTATAATTAAGATAAAGGAAATCCTGGAAATCAAAATGGTATCCGACTTCCGATTACGTGCAAATCAGCCGCTGGTTTAATGGAAGTATGGTCACTATTTCAAAGTAAAGAAATGGAAGGCAGTACAAAGATGATGGCTAGATCTTTTTCTGAAAATCTGGGACAAAACATTATGCTACAAACTCATCCGGGATTTGTTCACTATTATAAGGAAACAGGTGAATCTTGTGTATCCATTTTTTTTTTTTTTTTTTTTTTTTTTCAGTTTCGGGCGCCCAGTTAAGGGGTAACCCCATTTATTTTCCCCGTCATTGGCATAATAGGGATCGAGGAGCATCCTCCTATCAGCCTTACAATAATACAAGTATATATATTTGATTTCTTACAAAATAAGAAGCAGTATAGATAATGTAAAAAATATACAATTCGCAAAGGTATCATTTACTTGTCCGAAAAACGAAAAATGACAAGGTTGAAAAGCGAGTTAACTCTTTATGAATTAAATCTATAATTTCAATTGAGTTGCGACCCATACATTAAAGGTAATATTCATACAAATTACAAATATTTTAAAAATTCTGTCACTGAATCGTCTTTATTTCTACATTTGTATTCAAATTGGTATTTTATATCATTGAACAAATTTCTTAAAAAGATAGGTATTGGTTGATATGAATAATTATGCTTACAATTGTTACGATATTTCCAAATTGCCCATTTGGTTTCGAATATAACGGTATTGATCAATTTATCATTAATTGCGTGTTCAAAAGATCCAAAAAGTGCAGCAGATTGGGAAATTGAAAAATCATTTTCCAAAATTTTAGCGGACTGAAGTTTTTGAATTACATATGTCCAAACATTCTTAGAAAAATCACATTCCCAAAAGAGATGAAACAAAGTTTCTCTGTGAGATTTACATATACAACATTTACCGTCAGATAAATTCATAAGAGACAGCTTGTGTTCTGTATAAATAACATTGTGTAAAAATTTCCACTGAAATTGTACAGCTTTGCATGAAGAAAAAGAATCATAAACGTGGCACCATATTTTACTCCATGGTAAACTCCATATTAAGTAAGGTTTCCCATTTTTCTTTCACTTTTCAAATTTACCAGTCTTTTTGATTCCATATATGAGAAATTTGTTTTATTTTAATATTTTCAGGCAATATTTTTGTTTGCGTCTTGCTCGTTAAGACAATATCGTCTAAGTGAGTGTAATTCGACACTGTTTCATAATCATAGTCTTTTAAAGCAGTAATATACAATTAAGGAATGCTTGATTTGAGAATATGTCATCCGGCAATCCAATTTTGCGTACATTTTAATTTCCTTAAAAGAGTGTCTATGCCAAAAACAATTATTATTTTCAAAGTCCCAAATATCTTTTTAAATCAATATATTACTTTTAACATATGAATTGAAGTAAAGTGTTTTCTTGCGAAAACGAATTTCAGAGTTACAAAAAAGAAATATATCTTTTACATCGGACAGAGACTTTGGCTTAAACTTCGCTTTAAACCGACACCAATTTTCGAGAGCGGATTTGTAAAACGTACTTATGTTCAATTTGAAAGGTAAATTTTCTAATGAGGAACATTTACATAGAAAATAATCAATTATATCTTCTCCATTAGTATCATGTTTTTGTAAAAAATATTTTCCTATTGCGTTCCAGTTCTGTATGTCAGAGTGTATAATTTGTATATTGTTTTAACATCCAGACTGGCTTGAATATTTGAAATATTACAATAGTTAAGGCCTCCGTCTTTCAGGTCAAGGAGAATTGTGCTTTTTGAAACTAACGGTCGCTTATTGTCCCAAAGAAAATCGCTCATAGTTTTTTCTATTTTCTTCTATGTATTTTGTCGGTATACCGCGCGTTTTAATTTCAAAATTTAATAATAGAAACTACATATGTTTTCAGAACAAGAATTTTCCCTTTAAAAGTCAGGCCCCGAGCTTTCCATACTTGAAGACAATTTTTAATTTTGTTTATCTTTTTCATCCAAATTTCGTTCGTATCTATATTATAGCCGTGACAAATTCCTAAAGTTTTAACATAATTTCTCGTCCATTTTATATCTTTAAATTTCGGAGTCCTGTCTTTTGATTTTCCAATAAAGATGCCTGTTGTTTTATCCTTATTCATTTTGGCCCCAGAGGAAACTTCATATTCTTTTAAAGTATTAAATATTTCTGGAACTGAAGACTCATTCTCACAAAAAAATTGTGTATCGTCAACAAATTGACATACTTTTAATTCAAGCTCATAGCCATTTAACGAAGGCAATTTAATGCCGTGTATATTAATATTATTTCTGATTGCACAAGCCATTGGTTCTGCTTGTAAGATATAGAGAAACGGCGCTATTGGACAACCTTGTTTAATAGAGCGGGAAATTTGAAAATATTCAGAAATAAACCCGTTTGTTTGTATAGCTGTTTCCGAGCCGACTAAACACATTTGAACCCATTTTCTGAATTTGTCTCCTATACCATACCTTTTTAAGCAGATATCTAGCCAATCCCATTCTACCCTATCAAAAGCCTTAGTTTGATCTAAAAAAATTATAACACCATCTTTCTTTTCTAGATCAGTGTAATCTATTATGTCTTGTATGAGTCTGTTTGCCTCTGAAATTTGTCTACCCTTAATAAAACCTTTTTGATCTGAATGAAGCAACTTCGATAATAATGGTTTCAGTCTTTCTGCTAAGCATTTCGAAATAATTTTGTAATCGACATTTAGAAGTGTAAGTGGACGCCAATTCTTAAGATCAGACCTATCCCCGTTTTTATAAAGCAATGATAAAACACCCCTGTGTTGTGAATTTGATAAATTATAGGAACCAATAATTTCTAAAATTACTTCAAGAAAGTCGTTTTTTATTAAGTACCAAAATTTTTGATAAAATTCTGCAGTGAGGCCGTCCTCACCGGGGGATTTTGTTAGTTTAAAACCCATAATAACCTTTTCAACTTCTTCCTCCCGAAAATCTGAATCAAGGGCAAATTTCTCATCATTATTTATACTAGTAGTAATATTTGAAACCAATTTTTCTGCCGAACAGAGATCAGTTCCTTCAGAAGAAAAAAGTTTCTTGTAGAATGCACACTGTTCTTTTAAAATTGAATTTATGTCGCTTTTAAGTTTTCCAGATTCGGATTTTATTTGCGTCCATAATTTTTGCTTGCCCCTCTCTTTTTCTAAGTCGAAGAAATACTCCGAAGAGGTTTCATTTTCAGCAATGTGTTTGGCTTTTGATCTAATTTTGAGTGCTTCAAGCTCTTTCTTTGTGTATCCATTATTGACAATTTTATCGTTTCCAGTTGGATTACCTTATTATTACTACCGTATTTGAACAATTATTTTCTGGTAGCCGATTTCCGATTTGGTACTTTGTTTACTTGAAATTAATTTATTTATTGCCGATATTTGGTATTTCCAACTTAATATCTTCTCAACAGAATACACTTTTCACGGCCGGCATTTTATCAAAGTTGCTAAATAATTAAATGTGAACATTATTAGGAGGAGGAAAATACATCAGGATAGGTGACCATACGGAAGACAGGGAGTGTTTAACACAACCAATCGTTGATGTTAATTTAGACAAGGTACATCATGACCATGTTCTTCCAGGACAGTATGCCTCAATGATGCCAGGTGGGTTAAAACGGGAAACTTGATTTTATATCAGAAAAAAAGATTATTTCGTTTTTTGAAATCCTAGCTATGTTTGTGCATGTTAATCAACTATATAATCGTACAAGAACGTTTTATAATTTACTGTTCTATCTCTTGATTGTCTTTCACTTGGTAAATGTAGCATATTTTGAAGTGAAAAAAATAGAAGACGTTAACTATCAAAAATTACTTTTTTTACTCCGTTATTCTTCATGATTAATTCGCTAACTTATCACTGTTTTTCGCGGTAACTGTGGTATTGACTCTTGATTTATCTAAAAATACAAAGAAAAAACTCAACATCAATTAATTTATCAATTAAATATATGGTATCTTTAATTAGTGAACATGAGCACAGATAGCATTTGTGGTTATTACTCCATGGGCGATGAATACAAAACAGGAGGAAACAAACAACCAACTGAGACAGTTAGTATATTTTATATTTTTGCATTTGTTAAATTCTAAATTATTAATGTTATGCACTGACAGAGGTTAAGAACTAAAAACATGACAACAGTGATATTTGAAACAATGAAAATTGACATTCAAGTAAATGAGGTAAGTTGTAAGTAATGGCACAGGATCTAAGGTCCTGCAATATCAAACTTCATGCCTCACCCTCTTTTGAAGTACCTATGCTTATCGATAAACGCCTTTGTTTTTGATTTAATGATGTTTAGATAACTTTCAAGATATCATATTTATTTCGCTACTAGACAAAAGCGGAGCATCTTCACAGAGTGGAGAATTATGACGAGAAAAATGATCTAATTCAAAGCGTACTACATTCCCTTGAAAATACAGACAGTGAAAACAGAGGTACTTTTTACTGAATTCTCAAAAAAATACTGACACTTATGTTTGAAATATTTTACTTGTGTTTATTGTAACGTACATCAATCAGTTTTGGTTGTCGGCAGGCTTTTCAACCGATGGCTAGGCACTCAAGTCGACAGTTTGCGACTCTTTCCATGAATATTTCGTTATAGACCTTAGCAACGTCATCGGGTTCGAGAATGCATTTTTGAGATACAACCTTTCTGTCCAGTATAAGTATATCCAATGCCTTTTTATCTCTCGAAAAGGGGTAATAGAGTGTCTCATATGTTCTAACTTTTTTGCAAGCTCTATCTGTTTATTTGCCAATTGATTTGACATCGACTAGGCACTGTCTCCGGCTAGATTTGTATTCCCTGCATATACTGATGTCATAAAAACGTGTGTGTCAAAGTTTGTTTGTACTTCGACTACGCATTTGGTTGGCATTTCATTCTTCTCTTCCTAATCAACCCTTAATGGATGGTCATTCTTCCCTTCCTACTCAGCCCGTAATGGATGGTTATGCCCTTCAACTTTAGATTGAATTTGCCGCTGAGGTTACATTTGAAGGTAACAATATCAGTTTTTGGCTAAGCTTCGATATGTTCTAGTAACACTTAAGGTGAAGCCATCATTTCCCAGCATGGTGAACACTTGGAATGGGTAAATGAATTTTGGCTCCCCTTCGGATCTAACTTCTTCTAAGTTGATAAGTCCCTCGGTGTGG
This sequence comes from Ruditapes philippinarum, assembly GCF_026571515.1. Lineage (NCBI taxonomy): Eukaryota > Metazoa > Mollusca > Bivalvia > Venerida > Veneridae > Ruditapes > Ruditapes philippinarum. Next base: position 316,878 of record NW_026859698.1, read on the forward strand.
GCTGTTAGTTCTTGATATAAATGTTATTTTTGAATCCAGTTATCTAGTTCATCGCCATGTATTCTACGTCCGTTAAGTGATAAAATTGGCGGTGAAGACAAGTATTGGTAGAACTCATTGCTCTCTGAGGTCATAAAGATTTCCATCTGTTTTTTTCTGTTCTTGACCGCTACTTGGTCGTTGTGTTAGTCCTGGTCTAGCCATACCCATTAAATCGAATCATTGTTTTTTGACCCTTCGAAATTGCGGTGTATCCTATCCGGTTAACGATTTTTGTATTCTTTTGTATTACTTTTTTTATTCCTGTTTCCTAATCTAGATTGGTTAACAGTTATGAAATGTTTGCAAATATCGGCTAAATCGCACAAGTTTTCTAATTGACTACTCGAACGCATACTGGGGACCAAAAAGTATAATTCGGTAATTCCCAAACTCACCAACTTGGCAAACAATAAATAGGTGTTGAAAATTATCTATATAAAATTTAATATCTACTCTGGCATCCCTTATTTCTGTATCTGTCCATGTTGGTGTAAACACATGCACATTAGCAAATTACGATTCTCTCTGGAAACTATCTACAGGCAAAGCCGGTTCCGTTTGCTCCAGACGTAAATATCTTTGAATATGTATTACTTGTGTACACTGTGTAAGGACACAATTTTCATGCTTTTGACCAGTATTAAGACTTAAACAAAATTTTAATCTACAATCAATGTGTACATTGTCTTCGATTTTTTTCAAGCATTAATCGTTACATGTACATTATAAATAGGTGACGGTGAATCTACACATGTGCAGACACAAATATCTATAGGCGATTGTATAAGGCCAGTCGACAAAGGTTCAATTGGGACAGTTGGGCCCTTCGTCAAAATAAAGGAAACAGGAGAGATGTGTTTCCTGACTGTGAGACATATTTTTGGTCGTCTTGAGCAACCTGATAAGATGTTTATTGGTTCAAAGGTTGCCCATCGTTTAAGTATCAACACTAATGCAGGAATTGAGCGTGTATGTGGAACAGTGATAGCATCAGAATACAACGAATACATTGACGCTGCTCTTGTCAAATTATCCCGAGATCATATACCAAATAGATACAGTTTTGCAGCAGTCAATGAAGAGATGTTTCAAGCAGGTTATTCTCAATTAATATTATGTCTGAGGAAAAAGAACTAAATGTGACTTAAGCCCAGAAAATAATGAGTTAGTGATACATGCACTTTTTCATGAAACAAAATAGTTTGAATAATATGTAGTTTGTCCAGAAACAAAATTTAGTTTTAATGTATTATCTTTCTTATCATATACTCAAAACAAAAACAAACTATTTCAGATAATTGCTTATTCTAATATGGATGTTTACTTTCAGGGTCCTCTGCTCCGAAATACGCATGCATACATTCAAATTTTGAAGTTGAAAATGCGAAGCAAAACGAAATATTTCAAATGCAATTAACTAAGGTTGGGAATAAAACTGGATGGACGAAAGGTAGAATGCTCTTTACTGATGGAAAGGTTATCACGAAACCAGAAACAATTCTATATACGTACGATGAGAGAATGATTACGGAAGCTGTCCCTTATTACGGCTATATACATGCTAAAAATGAAAATGGTGATGCTTTTGCACAAAAAGAAGATGACGGATCTCCGGTTTATCTATTAGATACTAATGGTCAACTCCACTGTGTTGGAATGCTTTGTTGTCAAATGAAAAATGGAGATGAGTATTTAATTGGACAGATCGGTTTTATCTTAAAGAGCCTCGGGAAAAAAATTGGACAGACATTATGATTGATAAATTCGAACAGGTAAAATATTATAATTTGAAATGATATCATAAAAAATCAAGAATTGTAAGAGCTACGTCCCCATATGAAATATTGTTAATTTACTTTAATTTTTCAACAAATTTTCAATTCAAATTCAATACTTCATAAGTTGCAAAATTTAAATGCATTGTACACGTAAACATTAAGAAATGTTCGAATCCGCGTTTTTTTTTTGTTTTTGTTTTTTTGTTGTTGTTGTTGTTATTGTTGTGGTGTCGGTTTTTTCTTTCGAATCAATAAAATAAATATTACGTAAATGTGGATGAATGATTTACTAGTAAATTTCATACATAACAAACTGTCATATCATAATTATAGTAAATCGCCTTATTCACTACAAACATAAGTTGTCACCCCGTTCGCTTTTGTGCATTTAATGTGTATACACTATACAGAAGTTGAACATATATTAGAAAATCAAATACAAAGTTTACAAAATCTATTGACTGGTCATTTAAGAATTCAAAATCTAATTCCTTGCAGTTGAAATAATTTACTAGTTGCGGCTTTGTTAGTAACGAACCATGCACCTAACAAGGACACATTTTTTGGCAATTAATTCTTAAAGGTAATCACTAGCAATCAATCAGTCTATTTCATTTCACCAATGTACAATAGAAAATATAGTATGAATCATGAATTTCTATTGTTGTGTACAAACATCACATCTTTCTATTTGAGAAAAAGTAATATCATATGCGCGAATGTGTGAATTTGAACATGTATCAGTGTGGGAAATGCATGTTTTACAAAAGTTGGAATTTATTGTTTACTGTTCTTCTTGATACAGATACTCATTAATCTGAATTTTACAGATAGCAGACAAAATTGATCCTTATGACAAAGAACTTTACAACCATACGCTGAAGGATGGATTCGAGTATGACTCCCAAATGAGAATAAATATAATTGGTTTCTTTGCGCAAGGGAAAACGACCTTAACAAGGAGACTTTTAGGTGAACCTTTAGATAGCATTGCCTGTACAGATGGTATAGAAATTTACCCGCGGAAGTGCAAAATGCATGGAAAATTTTGGAAAACAAGTAACACAACAAACTTGTATGACGAATGTTCTCGGCGATTGGTAGATGTTACAAACAGGGAGCATACCGTCCCTTTAGAGTTTGAAGAAGAAAATGTCATTGATGCAATCATTGACACGTCAGAAGGTGGTGAGATTAGGACATTTAAAGGCGATGTTTCGAGTGAGCCAGAATCAAGCACACAAATGAATGTTGAGTGTAACAAACAGTTTAGTGAGCAGCAAAATAAGCAAGCAAACGACCCGGAAATACAGTTACAGACATTGTTTTCTAATCATTTGAGAGATGAAAAAGAAATCAATGATCAAGATGTACTATTAGCAAATATTTGGGATTTTGGTGGTCAATTCATCTATTATGCTACGCATCAAATATTTCATTCGAGGGACGCAATATATCTGCTGGTGTTTGATCTTACAAAGGATCTTGATACAATCATTATTGACTGCGACTTTCCAGATAGACAGGAGAAGATGAGAAACAGTTTATTGTTCTGGGTAAACTCGATACATGCGTTTGTTGGTGATGATGACTCGAAAGAAAACATGAAACCGACAATAATATTAGTAGGAACACACAGCGACAAGGTAAAGGGAAACGTTGACTCCAAATTCCATGAGGTTTATCAGCTGTTTGAAAATACAAAAATCAGACACCATATATATGAGAAACCATTTGCAGTTGCAAGTCTTGATAAAGCTGATGATGGAATAGACAATTTAAAGGAGACAATATATAACTTAGGCGTACAAAATGCCAAGTGCATCAAAATACCAGCAAAATGGATTCCTCTAGAGATTGCATTGCTGAATATTCGAGATGAAAAGGAAAAGCAAATTTTAGAGTTTGATGAGGTTGTGGCTTTAGATATACTCAATACTCATCCAATCGCAGATACAAATGAAATCAGGAAATTCCTCAACTACCATCATGCGAAAGGCACAATTATCTTCTTTGATGAAGATGGCCTTGACAAGTATATTGTCCTGAACCCGCAATTTATGATAAATGCATTTAGGTGCATTATTTCTGCCAAATGGTTTTGTAGGTGGAACCACACTGTTCAGATAAATGCGAAGAAGTTGAATCGAGAGGCTATTCTAGAACCAGAGTTTTTAGATGCTGTTTGGAAAGAAGATCAGTTTATCAATTTCAAAAAGATTTTGCTTATGTTTCTAGAGAAACATCGGATACTTGCTGAATTAAGGCAAATGGATGAACAAACTGGCAGTATCCAACTTCTAGGAAAATACATGATACCAAGTCTACTTAAGCCTGAGCTTTCACGACATGAAACAAATGACTTTTTACAACATAAAAAATACACAAGAGTCATTCTTGGGCTTGAACTAGAAGGATTAATATCTACCACAGTCTTTGAAAAATGTACGGCGGCTTTGCTTGGCAAATGGCCCCCTATTGAATACAACGATCAAGTCCTTGTTTCACAACGTGAAGGACTGTATCGTCTTGATCTACAACACGCCGGGTTAATACAAAAGTCGGGTGAAAACATAGAACTGATGGTTATAAACCTTTGTCCCCCTGAACACCCACAAAGTACAACGTCTGATCGTTTTCGTCGATATGTAGAGATGGTTCTCACATTTGAGAAACGTAAAAATCATTTACGTCAACAAGGAGATGTAAAACCTTACCGACATTATTTCAAATGTAATGACTCTAAGCATGAAGGCCGTGGAAGTCACAATGTTCACTTTTTAGATGAAATCAGAAATGAACCGAAGGTATGTTGTCCAGATAATAGAAGTCATCCGATATATGTACAGGAGGCTATTGCAGAATGGTTCCAAGGAGAAGGCATCACGGATTTTGAAACCAGTATTATACGAAAAGCGTCGAAAAACGACAAATTGGTTTCGAGAGTGGCACGAGAGTTTGGAATTAATTGGAAAATGTTTGGAATCGCTATAGGTCTGTCATTTGAAGATTTAAAGTCAATCAGTGACGAATGTGATCAAGTAAAAGAGTTAAAAATTCTAATAATTGCGATGTTCAATGTATGGAAAGAAAAATATCCGGATGATTCCGACTACATGCATGAAAGAGAAAACCAAATCGAAAATAACACCGGTATTAATGTGGACTGGGACAAAGTGCGAAATTGCTTTGACGCTGGTTAGAGTTGTTTGCAAGATAAACAGGTGAATATATCAAATTTTACATCAGTCGTAACTATTTAATTGATTTACATCATACACATTGAACAAGTATTTTTCATCTAAAAAAAACACTTTGTCAGACATGCTGACACAAAAGTCGGTATCTTACAATGATTGATACAGATATTCATATTACTCAGTTTTAAATCATACCACCGCAAATACCGCTTAGAAGGGGGCTTGCAAGATGTTGCATTTTTCCATTATCTCTTATGAGTTAATCAAACCTAGTCCACTATTGTCATGTCAATTTATTATTTATCAATTTATATCTTAATTAATTAATTTATTTGTTTACTTATTTATTTACTTGCGGAGGGATTCCCCGTCCAGATTGATTTAACTAGTATGAGCTGACCGTTATCATTTAAGGAAATGTTTTCTTGCTTTATAATTAAAATATGTATTCAGTTATTTACAACTTAATAATTTCTATTTCAGCGGTTCATCACGTGCGATGCTGGTTAGTCCTTTGGGAGCATTCTGCCTTTCATTGATACGAGTATAAAGTAACTCTTCAATTCAAGCAAATGACCAGAGTAATTTGTAAAATGTATTTTCCCTTAAACATGTTTAATTGTATCAATTTTTTTGCAAGCAAATATCAGCAAAATAGTTTTAATGTCCATTATGAGTGTTTCAAGGTTAAAATTATTTTTTAATAAAATGGTTATTGAAAATGCACTTGCAAAGTGAAAAATATAAAACAAAACAATTTTTATGTATGATATGACGTTATTCTTCATTATTGATTACAATACTGAATTCTAATTAGCACCTCGTCCAGTATTATGTTTGACAGCTGTGTACATGTGTACAGGTCCAATAGAATCAGTATCGAGTTCAACAATGAGTAATACTATTTCAATATCACGCGACAATTTTTTTGTACATTTTGACAAAACTTTGTTACTTTTAGTTCATAGTTTAAATTCATTGGAAATTCATTTGCTATATTTCATGAGGTTTGAGAGCCAAGATGTGCGTATTAATAATGTATCACTTACAGTATAAATATGCTTGTTTGGCATGTTATTTCTAACTTTATACACCACTTTCAAACACATGTGCTTTGTGTATATAGAACATAATTTTAAACTTATTGCACATTATGTATTTAATGCTAAATTTTAATGTAATTGTTGCAATATAAACATATCATACACACATGCATGCGTGTATTGTTAATTCTTGATTGAAACTCCCCATGTAAATATAGGTTTTTGTTTTTATTTTTCATATCTATTTTCTTTTGATGTACAGAATTGTCATTATATTTATCATAGTTTGGGATGTACAGGAAAAATGCTTAGCGTTTTGTAGTACAAGATAAAAAGACAGAGGAACGTTTTTAACTTCAATATGTTCAAAACTTATACAGAGAATTATTTAAGTACATTTGAATGTTTACTGTTGAAAATGGAATACCGCTTAACATTATCTGTCGTGAAAAATAAAAAAAACTCATTCAAACCGAGTCTGCATTTTTATATAGTATTATTGTGTCATTGTTTCGGATGGATCACCTTTTTCCAGACTTTTATTAAAAGGAAAAATTCGAGGATATTTAAACGGAGTCAACGCGCGGACATTGTTTTGGTGTTCAAATAACTACGAAAATAATTGCTGATGAACCTCAATTGTTGCCGATTGCCGTAACGTGACAATACATATTGACGATTACAAGTGTGTGTACCGAACACATTAAGAAATATAGAATGTTTCAAGAAAATTTTATTTAATGTATGTATCAATGTTATACTGTGCAGAAGACAGCTAAATGTGCTAGTAATTAATAATCAACTGACAACAATAATACATAGCACTTATACCATTATCATTTCTGGAACATATATAACTGTAACACTGAAACATCTTTAATATATTGTTGAATGGTGTATTTGCGATATCAAAACAAATTGAGTACGTATGCTGTACATTAATAATAAATAAAGATTGCCCCAAGAAATGTTCGATGATTATTTTTTAAATTATGAAGTATATAGTTGTACTGACCACTGAATGAGTTGTACTGACCACTGAATGAAATTCCTTATCCTAATCCTATATAACCTTAACCTGTCTAATTCAAATTAAAGTAGTGCATTACAATAGGAATTTCACCGGAACATTTTGTTATGTCAATGTTTCTGGTTGCATTTATTGTTATACAAATAAAATGTCAGAGTAGGGGGATTCGATACTAATCAACACTGGTTTATCATGTGACTGTATAATATTACATTAAATGTAAATGTATGAATTTTGTAAATATGTAACGGTGATGTACTTTAGGACAACTTTAATGAAATATGTTCTGTTCTGTTCCTAACGAAATTAAAAACAAACATTGACAGAGAGTGATTTTTTTTCAATATCAATTTAGCTTTCTTCACCTCTAAGATGGAGTTATATAGTTTATTTGCATTATGGAAAACAATTTAAATGTTCACGTATTTGTCTGTTGTAAGTTTATTTAACACATACATATATAACGATATACTCTGTTTTGTTTATATCATACTACAGAATAACCATTAAATTTTTTATCATTTTCTTTTTTATGTAAGGGATACCTCAGTGTTAGATTTGGAACGTTCGAAATATACAAAAATTATTGCATTTTTTTATAGAAGTATGGCTTTGTTTTGTACGCGTATACATAGTTTACAGTTTGCCACTATTGTGATATTGTATTAATTAACAGTGATGCATAATATTCTATTGTAATGAACATAGACAAAAGGTCTATCGGATTATAGTACATAATCAAATTATACAATGTTAAAGCTTTAGGAAGAAGTATCTGAATTTAGCGTTTAGTTGTATACACGGTATTGTATTTACCTTGTAAACTTATGTAACTTTGAATCTTTATGTCTCCAGATAAACCAAAATATTTCAAGAAAGTCAACAACAAAAATGTACAAATATTCATGATTTACACATGATTTAAGAAATAATCTACAACTTATATCCAGTTAATGTCTGATTTTGTAGAATTAAACACCATATTTCTTCTTCATGGGTAACGCTGTAACGGCTATATTTGCACATTTTTACCTATTATTGGTATTTTTCGCAGATTTGTGCCGTTTATAATGTGTAAGTTCTTTTCATTTGTAAGTTCTTTTCATTGTACACTTCACAATATTCTACTTTCTAATCCTTTAAAAAATCATAAACATTAACACGAATATAAAGGCATGCTGCTTTAAAACGTTTTACAGCAATACCTTCCTCTTCACTTTATTGTAAAGAAGTTGTCAGTTGAAAATCAGTTGTTTGCTTTTTGCATTAGCTATGCATTGTATATTATGTAGTTACATATTTAAACCGGATATAGAATTATGTGTGACCTCAAGTTTTTAATTGTTTTGGTGCAGGTGTATTAATGTATTTAATGAATCTTTATATTTTCTATTCAAGCTTGAATGTAATTGACTGTTCGAAAGTAAATATTTTTGTTTTTTTGTAATGTCGTAGAATATATTCTAGTGGTGTAAATTATGTAATTACATTTTTTCCGATGAGATGGTTCCTTTATCCAAATTCTTTAGTACATTTTATTTATCTAACCCATTACCCGATATACACGCCTTCTAACGCCTTTTTCACTCCCCTCCCCCTTTTTTTGTTGTCTCAAATGGTGAAAAAAATGCCTTATTAAGGCCACCAACACTGGGTTTTAGTTTGAGAAATGTTGTTTTAAAAAGTGACTACTTTTTCGGCGCGGCCCGCAACCAAAATATACATCAGGGGGTTGCCAGAAGGGGGATGTGCCTCTTTCTGTCTGTGGGGTTTGAAGGGGGCGGCAATCCCCCTCATCGCAAAGAAAATATTGGACTTGTCAGAGGATAAAAATGACCCGAGATCGATCATAAGGTAACGTGTTACCAACGGCGGTTAAAAGCATTTGACTCTATCTCAATCCATCGCGAAGTTGCAACACTTTGAAATCAATTTTGATGGAAAAAAATCAACGCAAAATAGTGATTTTTTGCAATTTTGAGATGTCCCCTCGTTGCCATAGTAACAGGAAATTCAAGCCTTGGCATGTTGTTACAAAGGCAATGGTCCGGTCAACATTTGTGCCACGTTTGATATTGAAGCAGTTTTTATAGTTTTATAGCAATTTGAACTTGTAACGGGAGACTTTCAATGTTTCACCAAATGCTCATGAAGCAATGGGTTAATCGGTACCAACATGTCATTAAATACTATCCTGTTGAGTCAGCGAACCATCTTTCACTGTGTAAATGATTCATTCCATCATTTCAGTTACTAAGTAGATAAGTATTTGTTAAGTTAGCATTAATTTCATTTAATATGAAGCTCATCTGTGCCGCGTAAGAGATTTAATTGTATTAATGCGTACTAACAAACACTAAGCTATAGTACCAAATGTTAAAAGTTACTTTTTCAATTAAATCGTTTAACTGAAAATGTGCTTTGTGCTGTTTGAACATGTAAAACAGTATTCTTAAAGTGTCTATAGTAATCTTATGTTCATTCAAAGACAAACAATTTATATGACACATCTACGTTTTACTATATCATTAATAACGTTAGAAATAAAAAAAAAATATTTTAACATATAAAGATTAGAAACATTGTTGATATCTTAGCCCTATAAATCAAGATTGCAAAGTTTTGTCTTGATAATGGCATAAAACGCTCAAATTTGATTTTACTACACGGTATTTTTGTAAATATGAATTAAATACGTTTTGACTTCTCACAAAGTAGATATGTTATGCTTTAAATTCTTCACACTTAAGTGGACACACTATGATTATATTGTAAAGTGTCATTAAAAATACTGGACTTTTTTAAAGAAATTACCAGCTTTACTTGGTGATAAGGGGACACAGATTCCCATACATAGTCTGTGCGTTCTTTTTTTAATAAGACATCTTTAGTAAGAATTTTATAGATTTCAATAAATTTCTGCAGTAAAAATATTTTTCTCAAATATGAGCATAGTATATCTTTAAAATTGTTGCCATTGCACAAATATCATAAAAAAATACTGGAAGTATACAAATCTATGTTCGTAAACAATCCAGTTACAACTATGTGAAGTAATATTTATAGCATTCCATTATTTGTAAAACTGTTTATAATGATTTATTGTAATAATAAACAAATCATTAAAATATGTGAGTAGTTTAGTCTTTCACTTGCATGGTTGTTAAGTAAATTTTGTAATACATGTCCCATACAGGAATTATTTCAATTCGATTGTGAAAGAAGCTTAAAGTCATACTTGAAATCTGTTCCTAAATTATATCAATACTAAGCATTTCAAGGAAATCACGGCTTGTCCATGTAGGACTTTGAACTCACGCGATCAACAAACTTTAGATTCATGGTCCGACGTTAATCTCTCGGCTACTGAAGATTAGTAAAAAATTATTGTCATTGGACGAAAAAGTAGATCGCGACTTAAATACATCAATTTCAGCTTTATATTAAATTGTACCTGTATATTTTAGTAAATGTGATGGACGTACTCAATGAGTTTAAACGCTTTCTTCGTGTATTTATAAAACAAATGTCACAAACAATTTCAAAAGCATAGCTGACACATTCATTTAACATAAATACTCTCGTTTTGTTAAAATTCATCTTGTTAAGGATTTAAAGTGAATGATACCATTCGTTTATAGTTTTAGTAGAACAGTTGAAACAAAGAGAGATAGCTCTGCAATTCGTTGTAACATTTCCATTTTTGTTACTTCCCTTGAACAGAACATGCAATAGGTTTAACGTGACCTGATAGGCATTCTATCGACTAATCTCCGCCATATATAGTTCTTCATAACAATAGCTAGTCATTACCAAGGGCATTTCGTTTCTGGCCAATCTTTGCTTGTAATCTCAACAATGTGGGTTCAATTCCAAGGTTTGTCAATAAAATTACTAATCAGTCTTCCGGATGAGACTATGGGTGCTTAAACACTTGGCACGTTAAAAAACCAGGAGAAAGTTCTGGAATTGGTGCATCTTTCTGTATCTTGCACTATCCTCCAAAATCTCAAATGACTAATACTCTTCTGGAGGACTCGTCCATATGGGCAACCGGTGGCGGGTATACATAAACTCAAATACACAATGTCATATTTTTTCTATATGTCCTCTAAAATATGTGTGTAGCTCCGTTTAAACCTTAACTAGATATAGTAACTTTTGAAATTTTCATAGATTTTTACAACTTGAAGTCAAAGCTATCTTTATTTTCAATGGAATATGGTTGTGAGAAATAAAATTTCCAACCGTTTTTTAAATACATTTATGATTCTTCAAACCTCGCTATTGACTAAAAGTGCAAGATTTTCTCTAAGAGTCGAAGTATTGTATGAAATAGCGTCTAAGAAACGCCTGAAGCTTATGGGAGTGACGTCAATTGGCCTTCCATTGCTTATTCATTGTGATTGAACTCATGTCATATATGTACTGTTTTTATAAAAGTTTTTATTTTTGTATTTTCTGATCGCAAGATCAGTAAATACAAAGCGAACATCCACGGTCTCACACAAAATTTCCTTACAGACCTAACAACGCAAAGTAGTTCTCACTCAAAACTGCTTAAAAACCAGCAATTTAAAAGAAAGAATTATTTTAATGTAGGCATTTAACGAATTACAGTGCATTAAAAGTTTAGATTAGTCAATAGAAATATGACGTTACAATCACAAATTTCGCGGATGAATATCTTTTTTACCCAATGAAAAATGTTCGGCTATTTCCGTAAAGCTTCGGATTAGGCTATCATGAATGCACAATCACAAATCACGCGGATGAATATCATTTTAATCAATGAAAATGCTATTTTTAGCTATGTCGATTACCGAATGCTCCAGAGCGTAGTACACAAATAAATCTGACTGTCGAGTAGTGGAATATATACATGTCGGACTGTTTTGGCGAGAAGATTTTCGCTAAATTATTTTCATCAGTGTTAAACAACAGGTTTATTGTGAACAAAATACCTCGAAATTAATAAGGATTACAATTCTAAATTTAGAATTACAATGTATTCGTTTTATTCAAGGTACATACGTATTACTTCACCGTGGTGCAGAGGTAGCACGCTCGTTTGGGGTGTGAGAGGCCTAAGGTTCAAATCCTAGTCGAGGCAATTTTATTTTTATTGAAGTGTCTTTTTAAGGAAGTAGCCACGATATGCAAGGATAAAGTGTGGATGTCATAAAAAATGAAAAATGATTTTTTGATGCAACTCTAGTCATGCAAAATTCCATATGTATCAATCTCAAACTGTTATAGAAAAAAAATCTAAACGCAGTCGCTGCGTAAGATAAATTATAGTATATAAAAATAAACTTATACAGGAAAATACATACAGATAGTCAGTATGATTTAGATTGCAAAGATCAGAAAATACCATAGAGCTTGCAGCCCTTTGATTGGTTATGGTGTTATGACTTTCCAGCTTTAGTAGTGGATGAAGATCTCAGATGCCTCTCAATTCGTTATTTCAGGCACGAACGGGCACACCAGTAGTACCTCCGGCGTTCATAAGGATTTATATATTGTTTTAATTTTATCTTCGATACGCTAGATACACAATCTAAAAGATCATTTATATGAACAAGAGCGATCAGTAATCACATGTGTCGCCTCATGATGGCCAATTTCATGTTGGGACAAAGTTTGTGACAGACGGACAGACAGACGGACAGTGCACAACTAGACATGGTACTGATCATTCCTGTAAAGTTTGGATAAAATTGCACCAGTAGTTTATGAGGAGTAGTCCGGACAAGCTTTTGCGTATCTGGCAACACACAGAAAAAACACCTTTTTATCAAAGGGCCATAACTCAACCAAAAATTATTCAACCGGAAAACCCGTGCAATATGCGCAAGGACTTGAGCTACAGATCAATCCTGTAAAGTTTCATTGAAATTGCTTTAGTGGTATAAGAGAAGTAGTCCGGACAAACTTTTAAAATAAAAATTATTAAAGGGCCATAACTCTGACAAAAATCATTGAACCGGAAAATGCTGACAATATGCACAACTAGACTTGGTACTGATCATTCCTGTAAAGTTTGGATGAAATTGCACCAGTAGTTTATGAGGAGTAGTCCGAACAAGTTTTGTGACGGACAGACGGACAGACAGACAGACGACGGAGAAGTGATCCCTATATGTCGCCACTACTCCGTAGAGGCGACACAAAAATGCCTTGTAATACTGTAGGTACTTTGTACGTTTTCATATCATAGAACAATTTAACTTTTTTAAATATTTTATTGAAACTCAACAAATAAAAAAACTCAAATATAAAAGTTTTTAACTTTAACAATATTTTCATAATGTAAATCATACTTTTACAAAAACACAAACATCTCAAATAATTTAAATCACATGTTCAACTTAAACAATGCTATAATGTTAGAATGAATGAGTAAATTATGCTTACAACCTGGTTTTATTCTCGCCTACACATATACACACCGCTTAATTAGAGCTAGACTATTTCAATACCTTGGACTATGTGAGAAATGGCATAACCATTGAAGAAAAAGAATCAAATTATTCTGTAAGGTCTTACCCTCAAAATAACCATCTAACTTTTTCAATAAACATAAAACAACAGGGTGGTCAATTCAAAGGCAATTAATTAAAGCACCAAAGCACTGACTTCCATTTTTCTACTTTATAAAGCAAACAAAACCATCCGTGAGGAAAGTGGGTGGGCTGCATGGTGACCCAGAGATAATTTGCTTGAAAAGATCATAATTCTTAAAACAAATGAGTAATTTATAAGGTCACATTGACTGGGCTAGTCATTTTTAATCCTAGCTGCTTAATCTTAATAATATTTCTTACCATCAATTTTGATGATTATGTTGTATAATATTATAAACTTAATGAACCCAAGGGCAGAGCCAATTTTGACATTTATGGCAGACACTAGGACATCTTGAAAAACAAACACTAGGACACAACAGTATGGAAAATAAACACTATAACATGAAAATTGAGATCTTTTCAGCACATACTTGAACACAGGCAAGATTTGGCAAAAGATATACTCAAGTCTTACACACTGTAAAGTTTAAATCTTACAGAAAAAAACAAACAAATCAAAACAGAAAAATAAAACAGAAGTTTAAATTAACTTTACACAAAATAATGTACAGGATTAGGTAACTATGTCTTTTTATTACATGCTTTTTGGTGGATTATAGAAATATATCAGTGATTTATAAACTGGTAATTTCACTGTTTGAAACAGTGAAATTATCAATTTGATAATTTCACTGTTTTGAATTTAAGCCCGATACGTTGTCTCAGTGAAATACCAGCGTGCACAGCACTGGAAACCAGCTTAATGACGTGACGTTGTAAATGACGACATGTTGTATTAAAATTTGGCGCGCTTTTCATTTAGTACCATGATAAAATGTCTTTTTAAAGGTTTCATAGCATGTAATAAAAAGAAAATTTGTTAAGTTTAGCGCAAGATTGAAATATATTTGACCTCGTGAACACCAAAAGTTCATATTTCACTCGTGCCTGCGCCACTCGTGAAATATACCTTTTGGTGCTCACTCGGTAAAATATATTCCGATCTTACACTGAACTTAAAAAATATCCTCTTTATATTTTGAAAAAATAAACAGAAAAATAAAATTTAAATGAATATACATGAACACAGTCTGGCAACATCATCTAAAAAGGTGAAAAGGTCACTTTGAATAACATAATATTTCCACCTTGGTTGAAAAAAGTAAACAAATATTAATCATGCAATAGTTCTATCTTTCCAAACAAAAAGCAAAATCTAAATTTAAAAATCCTGAGGTAGATCAATTTTATCTATATAATTCATTAACAAACTGTTAAAGCAGAAGCTTCCCGATTTGTCCTCTTTTTTATAAAAAATTACAAAATTGTTCTCAGTAGAAAATGTTGTCAAGTGTTAATTTAAAGGAAGTTAACCTAAGTCTAATGCACTAACTATCCACATAAGTTAAGTTCAAAATATTCAAAAATCTTTTTCTAACTCAATTAGTTCCAGGATATCATGAATATTGGTAACAAGAGGGCCATGATGCTCTATATTGCTCACCTTACTATAAAGGCTCAAAATAACAGAAGACTGATGATACTGATAACTATTGATAAAAGACAGGCATTATGGAAATCTATGTCAACTAAGTTCAAATCTGCATCTGGAAATGAGCATGCAATTGAAATTTTATACATAAAACTAACTACAAAATGTAGGTCACTTGATCAAGATGCTTCATGCCAAACATCTAAGCTCTTGGCAATGTAGTTTCTGAGTAGTAATATTCTAAATTTCAACATAACAATTCTATATAAATTATTTTTTTAATTATTTTAAATTCTACTTTTGTAGAGGTCAACTTTGAAATACTACATGCTAAATATTTAAACTAGGCATTCAATGCAGTTTCATAAAAAACTTATAATTTATTTTCCTATATAGAAATCCTATGTAAACTACGTGACCTCTAGGGTGGGTCATTTTTTACCTCAGGGGCATGATTAATACTTATTTAAAAGAACGCAAGGTGATGCTACATGTAAAATATCTTAGCTCTGGGCAATGTAGTTTTTCGAAAAAGATTTTTTAAGATTTCATTTTTAATTTAAGTCAATTTTTAGCTCCTGTGACCTAATTACCGCACTGGAACCATTTATATAACTTTTGAAGAGGACAACATAAAATCATTCTTGTGAAGTTTGGTTAAAATCCATCAAGTGGTTTAGGAGATGTTGTGGATGACGGACACACTGCCCTCAATCAGGTGCACTGGAACCATTTATATAACTTTTGAAGAGGACAACATAAAATCATTCTTGTGAAGTTTGGTTAAAATCCATCAAGTGGTTTAGGAGATGTTGTGGATGACGGACACACTGCCCTCAATCAGGTGAGCTTAAAGTAAAATTGTTTGTGTATTATTTTTTGCAATTCATCATCATTTCATAAATTTATGATGATTTTTAATAGCAAAGGGTCTCCTCCCACTTATATCACGTACACAAGTATGTAAATAAATGTCACGTTATTTTTTTTTAAAACTGGAAATTAATATATAATGTTGCTCATCATCATAATACAAGACCTATGCTCCATTCATAATGAATAAAAAAAAGTCTTGTAAAAGATATAATGACAGTAACCATAAAAGCAAATCTATAATCATTGACATTCTTGAAATAGTAAATTTAAAACCCGAGCATCCATATTCAATGACAGGTATTACTTTATATACCACTTATCTATAAAAAAAATGCTTTGCTGCATTATTTTAATGTAATATTAAAAGTATTATCTCATACAACTAGATTCAATGTTAGATATTACTTATATCTATAAATTCTTTTGCAAATGTAACCAACTTGTTGTAAACTATAAAACCCCTTTATATACAGTTTTTTGTATTGTTTTGTTTTTTAAACTTAACAACAACCATTTAAACAAATCTCAGAATATCTCAACACTTAATTCCATTCAAAACACTCTTTCAAAGTTCTGATCCATATTCTGCGGTACTTTTTGAGCAACTGGACGTCCCTGTTGATTTCGTCGAGGGGGTGCCAGGAACTCAAACATTGACGTTGAATGCTGGGATAGCATGCGGGTAAGCTCTTGTGGAGCAGGGTCCTCGTAGAAGAAATCATGCATCAAACATCCATCAGCATCTAGTCTTTTAGATGGGTCAAGCGTCAGCATTTTATCTAGAAGGTCTAGAGCAAATTGATCTTTGACATATGGCTTTAATCGTTCTTTGACCTTTCTCTTGTGACCTTGGGGAATTTCAATTTGAGTAAACATATCGAGTTTATCACAGCCTGGCCACACGTCAGTTTTTATAGAGCCGCACAACTGACTGATCAGATGTAACTGGTGTTGTTCATTTCGTCCCTGCATGATTGGTGTTCGTGTCCACATCTCCGCCATTATACATCCAGCACCCCAAATATCAATAGCCGGCCCATAATTCCTTTCTCCTAGCAACAACTCAGGTGGGCGGTACCACAATGTCACTACCCTGTTTGTGTACTTCTGGATATGATCTAACGCCCGTGCCAGCCCGAAATCTGCCAGTTTTAATATCCCTCCCTTCGTGATGAGAATATTCGCAGCTTTGATATCTCGGTGTAAGATCTTATTGGTATGAAGATAATACAGACCTTCCAGTAACTGTTTGATGACATACTTTATCTCTCCTAGATTGAACTTGACATTCATGTTGCTTAGTAACCCAGCAAGATCGTGTTCACAGAACTCAAATATCAGGTAGAAAGTACTTTTAAATCGGTTGTACTGGCTAGCTGAAGAATATAACAAAATATACATGTATTAGAAAAATTAATAAGTTAATGACTTCAACACATTTTATTTACAAAAACACTTTGTACATGAAATTCAAATAAAAAAGAAATGATATCAGAAGGTTTGAAAATTATTTTTAACTTTAGTACGGCTGTTAAACAATTACATGTACTAGGATATTCTGATATTTGCATTTCAGACTGTGACCTCTTTTATAAAAAACTTTAATTTTTAAAATGAACAGACCTACCCTGGGCATAATGATATAATTTAACACATCAATATGATACACTTATGTCAATTTTGTATAAAGCAGGTCAGAATTTCACAGGTCCAGAGTAGATAGATTTCATGGAAAAGTTGCAATTTTTATATACAGTAATAATACCCAAAAGTAATAATTAAACACATGTATGAAAGGTATTTAGAAATGCCATTTTGGCAAAAAGTACGATGCCCATTTTGGGAAATTTTGCTTTGTAAAATTGCTAAATTGGAAAAAAATATATATTCAGTACATTTTGAAACCTTATTCATCTTTAATTTTTTACACGGTATTTTGAATTGTGCAAAAATGTTTATTCCAACCAATGCAAATATCATTATAAGCATAAAGATACATTAAAATTTGTAGAATCATCTGTCGGATAACATACTGAAATGAACTCCAGCAAATTTGTCAGTTTTGATATTGAGAATTTCAGTTGGATTGGGAATAATATTTTAAATATTAGGGAAAAAAAAGCAAATTTGCCAATGGAAATGGATCTGGTAATCTGACCTGTGGTGAAACTGGGAAAAGGCATGTGAAATATTTGACACAACTTGTTATATATGTACCTTTAGTTCTGCATATTTCAATAAGGTTGACAACATTTTCATGCTTCAGTAACTTCAGAATACGAATTTCTCGAAGTGCTGTGATTGGAAACTGAAATACAAATGAAATACATACAAATTATATATGATTTCATACATATAAAAATCCAAGTCATTTAAATCTGGTATTTTAACAACCATTCTAGTCAACAGTGTAAAAGGCACTCCACTGAGGTCCAAAAGCCCAAAACCATAAAATTTGAATTTCTTACATAGATCTGCTGCCCACTTTAAACAGAAAGCAAAAGAACATTAATCTTGAAAAATTATTTCCAGTCCTGTCATGTCAAAAATCCCGAGTGGAGTCCCTTTACTGTATTAAAACATGCCTATTTTGACAACTTCAGAAGTGATAGGTCCATTATATATATGTAAGATGGCATCAGGTCATTCTAAAATTGGTACAAAGATTTTAAGACCTGTAACTGGCAAGGTTTTATAATTATAAAATTGGTCTGGAATATAAATAAATCCACAAAAAAATTATATTTACAAATCTTTAGTATATTAACTTTTCATTTTTACTTAACAAAAGCTGTCATATGACAGGGTGCTCAACTATTATCAGTACTACTGATGGTAAAACAAGAACCTAAATATTGTAGAATTATTTTTTAACTCTAAAAAGTCCATAATTCTAGATCTGTCGAAATTCATGTTAGATTTATATAGGATGTTATATTTTGACCTATTCATGGTCTCAAATCAGTGTGTAAAGCTTTAGTAGTTTTTGAAAGCAAAGCCAAAGTGTGAATACTAACAAAGGGAGGAGTACAATTTAGCTCTCCCTATTCTTCAAATGAAACAAGTCTACAGCAGACAAAAAATTGTTGATGCATCGATGCATATTGAGGCACACAAATACAATAATGGACATATGACACAAAAGCGCACTATACCTAGAAAGAGGTCTTATGGGCTAATTTAGATTTAAATGAAATTAAATTCTCATCAAAATTTTAAAACAATCACATTCTGTCTCTCTCAGACTGATGAGCA
The DNA here is from genome assembly GCF_026571515.1 of Ruditapes philippinarum. NCBI lineage: Eukaryota > Metazoa > Mollusca > Bivalvia > Venerida > Veneridae > Ruditapes > Ruditapes philippinarum. Next base: position 336,166 of record NW_026859698.1, read on the forward strand.
TTGCATTAATGAAAACACAAAGCTTTTGATCTGCATTAAAAAAAGTTTGCCTGTGATGATAAAATCAAAGTTAATACCCCTTCCTTCTCATTTTCCATCAGGACTTTCTTCATAGCCACCACTTGTCTGTTAGCTCTATCTCTCGCTTTAAAAACCTCCCTGACATAGAAATAAATCACTAATACTTGAATTAGGAAAATTAATAGATTTTAATTTAAAAATAAAAAAATTAACAAGAGCGATCAGTAATCACATGTGTCGCCTCATGATGGCCAATTTCATGTTGGGACAAGTTTTGTGACAGACAGACGGACAGTGCACAACTAGACTTGGTACTGATCATTCCTGTAAAGTTTGGATAAAATTGCACCAGTAGCTTATGAGGAGTAGTCCGGACAAGCTTTTGCGTATCTGGCAACACACAGAAAAAAACACCTTTTTATCGAAGGGCCATAACTCGGCCAAAAATCATTCAACCAGAAAACCCGTATAATATGCGCAAGGACTTGAGCTACAGATCAATCCTGTAAAGTTTCATTGACTTTGCATTAGTGGTATAAGAGAAGTAGTCCGGACAAACTTTAAAAAAAATATTATTAAAGGGCCATAACTCTGACAAAAATCATTGAACCGTAAAATGCTGACAGTATGCACAACTAAACTTGGTACTGATCATTCCTGTAAAGTTTGGATGAAATTGCACCAGTAGTTTATGAGGAGTAGTCCGGACAAGCTTTTGCGTATCTGGCAACACACAGAAAAAAACACCTTTTTATCAAAGGGCCATAACTCGGCCAAAAATCATTCAACCGAAAAACCCGTGCAATATGCGCAAGGACTTGAAAATAAGAAGAGAATTTGTGGAAATATGTTGATCTAACATCATATTTCAGTAGCTTCATTTCCATTTTTATTTTATCTGTTTAAATGTCACTGTGGCCATATAGATGTATAGTAATGGTCGAAACAATGATTTATTCAAATCATGCAAAATTACATGTATGTACATTATTATCACTGAAAGAAACTCCACCTCATTCTAATTAACCCATAACCAGGGGTTAATCAGTATATACTGACAGACAAACATGCACATTGGCGCACTCACTGTCTAACCAGGCTCTATACTGTTGACTGACTAACTCAACATTTTTGTCTTCCAAACACTGATAATATACTGTTCCAAAAATTGAAACAGGACCAGTCTTTTTCAGAAATTCAGCAGGTTAATGCTAAAAAAAACAATTTTAAAAGAACTGGTATATTTCGTCTGTGATGCCCCTAATATAAGCCTCATTTTCATTTTTCTTTTAAATCAAAACTCACAATTTGTCCAGACAGGGCAGCTGTAACAAACAGTTTGTTATGAAAACCCTTGTGATAGTAGTACTGTAGTCATGTTCTGTAATTCTGGGAAAGCCATAATAGACCATCAATTCTAAAGGACTTGGTGAGATACTTTTGACCATAACAAACAAGGAAATAATCCTTGGCATCCACTTCACTCATAAATACATATTTTTCAGAAAAAAACAAGAGCGCAGCATGCAGTCTGTTAACACTTGTAACCACTTTTGATAAAGATTCTAAGTTAAACAAGAGGACCATGAGGGCCCTTTTATTGCTCACCTAGCTTAGAAAACACTGTTTGCTGAAAAGTCAATTGTTGCCATAGAAAGTCAATAATTGCTATTAAAATCATTCAACCAGAAAACCCATGTAATATGTGCATGTACTTGAGCTACAGATCAATCCTGTAAAGTTTAAATGAAATTGCATTAGTGGTATAAGAGGAGTAGTCCAGACAAACTTTAACAATAAAGATCATTAAAGGGTCATAACTCTGACAAAAATCAATGAACCAGAAAATGTCATGCACAACTAGACTTGACACTGATCATTCCTACGTACAGTTGGATCAAATTGCACCAGTAGTTTTTGAGGAGAAGTCTGGACACTGAGCTTTGTGACAAACGGACAGACAGATGGATTTGCTCAAAGTTTGGTATTTAAGTGGCTACTCTTTCGTTCTCTTTTTATTTTCTTTAGCCAAGAAAAGAGAAAAAGTAGCCACATAGAGCTTACTGAATGTATATAGCATCAAATTGTTCCCACAGCCCCAGTATATATATGTTTGTATGGACAGTGGGACAAACAGACAAAACGGAAGTGATCACTATATGTCACCACTACTCTGTAGAGGCAACACAAAAATGAATGTTTTATACTTTCTTATAAATTTGTACGAAAAAAGGTAATGAAAACTGCCCGATAGTGCCTAAAAGCATGAAAGTCAATAATCGGCCATAATTGATTAACAGTTTAATTACCAAATTTGGTTATTTTATTGACTTAAATTTCTGTAAATACAAAAAAAAATATTTTTAAAGATTGTTATTATTTGTATATCACATTGTAAAAGGTTTAATAAGAATTTTGTTCTTGATCTTATAGGGGGAATTTTATTAGGGGAGTGTAATAGGAATGTTACTGTAAGCGGTTCAAACTGACGTTTTTTTATTTAATTCTTATATGATTTTCTAAACATGGACACAAGTCTTAATTCTTAAAATAGATCTGCCACTTAACCTTTTCTCTCATATAGATGTTTTTTGATGGCTTTTTGCCCCCCATCCCCCCCCCCCCCTTTATTTAGGCCCCAAACACTGTTTATTGTTTAAAAAATGTTGTAAAAAAAAAAAGTGACCACTCTTTCGGCGCCGCCCCCATCCAAATGTTACATCAGGGGGTTGCCAGAAGGGGGATGTGCCCCCTTCTGTTTGGGGGGTTTGAAGGGGGTGGCAGTCCCCCTCATCACCAAGAAAATTTTGGACATCTGATAGGCTAAAAATGGACTCAGGTCAATCTCAGGGTAACTAGTAACAGACGCTGAAAAGCCTTTTACCTATCTCAATTCATTGAGAAGTTGCAACACTTTGCAATCAGTTTTGATGGAAAAAAACAATGCAAAATAATGGTTTTTGGTAATTTTGAGACGTTCCCCGTTGCTATGGTAACAGGAATTTTACGCACAGAGGCTATGGTCTAGTCAACATTTGTGCCAAGTTTCATCAGTATTGAAGCATGTTTCATAGCAGTTTGAACATGTTACAATAGGCTTTTCAATGAAAACGGCCATTTTTCGCAATATACATGGGGTAAAATTAGGTTAAGATTACATGTATGTCACAAATACCACGTTACACTGCCTGGTTTTATGTATCATATTGTATAGCAAAACATAATGGCTTTCATTTGCTGTTTTGCATTAAAAGTTAATGGTTCACTAGTGTATACAGTTAAATTAGTGTTTGTGTAACTGATAAGGTGATCAAACTTCTCTTCATATCAAGTGATAATAAAGAAGGGCACATATTGAATTCAATTACATGTTTGTACATGTAAATATTGATGTAGTTACACCTATAATACAGTATACACAGAATAAATATCCAGTATACTTTAACAAAAAAATTACTGGCTTATAAAATTTAAAATGTGTTTACAAAAGTGCTTATCGTAAAGTAGCCACATTGAAATTGATTTATTATTGTAAAGCATTATAAAAGTAATTGTATATCAATTACACTGATCAAAACATGTATCTGTCCTTCAGAGATGCATTCCAATTTAAAAACTGACTAAATCTTCTAAGTTTGAAGTGATAAACTGAAATCGACCTTAGAAAAAAAATAGCTTGAATTTTGTTTAGGAAGGCTAAAAATAAAGCCAGAAAAACCAATCTATCTTTATATCACTAAATGCCAGACATTTCAAATCTACTATAAATATCCAATGCATTTTTTAAACACTGTTATTCATCATTTTGGGGATATCAAGATGAAAGTTTGAAGGTGGTCAGCCAAAGGTGTAGAAGCTGGTTAAACTGTATGCACACACCTGAAAGGTGGCCAAGATCAAAGTGACATTATGCTTATATTTTCATAGTCAAGTTGAGCTGAATTGACTTTATATTTCAAAAGATTGACTGTTAACCCTTTCACTGCCATAGGGACGGCTTTAGCCGTTTCTATTATAATAATAGTAATAATAATAAATCAATAATACAGGTGAGCAATAAAACAATAACCCTCTGGCAGCGAAAGGGTTAAAATGATGTCTGACCAAAAAGTAATATTTGAAAATGTTAGGATGAAAATATAAATCTGCCTAAATATAAAAAGACTACCCCACTCAGTCTCTTTTTATAAACTGAACGTTACACGTAAATTCTAATGGATATTTATAGAATATTCCATAGGATCCGTGCATTATTTATTTTTTATGCGAAGTCAATTATTAAATCAAAAGGAATTATTGCAAAATGAAAACTTATTTATATATTCACATGTTCACTCACTATATACCCTTAGATGGGCATAATGTCACTTCAATAATGGTGGAAAAGGTTTATCACTTTTGGTTCTTTAATAATATAGAAGAATTTCCGGTGCTAACATATAAACATAACAAATTTAGTAAATTTAATTCAAATCCATAATTTGTCATAAAAATACACAGGCTGTTAAAAAGAAAGATAAATAAGAGCACTTTTAGAATATGTCCACAGTCCACAGCAAAATCCATGTTTTAAAATCCTTATCGTAACCCATCAACCTCTAACCCATAACACTAAGTCGCACGCAAGAGATATGTAAGTGACTGACAAACCACATACCATGATGTGCATAATAATTAAGTTGTGCACATAATACACTATATCATGCACAGAGTTATTAAGTAATGCGCACAAGTTACCAAGTTGAAAAAGTATGAAAAAATGAACAAAGGCCAAAAACTCCAAAATTAGGCAAAACAGAGTCATGGTTCTTTGCACTGCACTATTCAATGAGATCTATCTTCCTATAAAGTTTTGTGTTGGTATCTCTTATAGTTTATAGTTATGTCCCGGGTAAAGTTCAAAGTGTAAAAATGAACAAAGGGCAATAATTCAAAAAATAGGCAAGGCTGTGCTCAGGGTTTTAGCACTGCACTACTATCCAATGAGATCGATCCACCTACAAAGTTCCATGTTGATATCTCTTATAATTTTACAGTTATGTCACAAAGTTCAAGTATAAAAATGAACAAAGGGCAATAACTCCAAAAAAAGGCAAGACAGAGTTATGGTTCTTTAGCAATGCACTTCTTCACAATGAGATCTATCTATCTACAAAGTTTCATGTTGATACCTCTTATAGTTTTAGAGTTATGTCCCGGACAAAGTTCAAAGTGTAAAAATAAAGAAAGGGCAATAATTCAAAAATTCGGCAAGGCAGAGTTACGGTTCTTGTGCACAGCACATCTATTCAATGAGATCTATCTACCTTCAAAGTTTCATGTTGATACCTCTTGTTGTTTCAAAGTTATGTTCCGCACAAGAATAGCGGACAGATATAGACAGACAAAGCGGCGACTATATGCTCACCCTTCAGGCAGCATAATAAATAAACCAGGGCTTATTTCTTTTCAAGTTATGAAATGGACAAGGATATCAAGCTGTTAGTACATATGTACTGATCAACCGGATGGTCCCCATTTTTTAAATGGGGGAGGGGCATAAATAAGGGCCATAACTTAGTCAAAATTAATGTTTAACCAGGGCCGGCAAAATGCTACCCATGCACCGAGTTTAGTGTCAATAGGTCAAAGCAAACTCAAGTTATTGAGCTAAAACTGAATTTCTATCTTTAGCAACAGTGACCTTGATCACAGACACCTGGGTAGCAATCCCAAGCTGCCTCTTGATATAAGCTTCCCATAAACAAGTTTGGTGTCAATAGGCCAAAGCAAATTTAAGTTATTGAGCAGAAAGTGAATTTCTATTTTTAGCAACAGTGACCTAGACCGTGATCACAGACAGCAGGATAGCAATCACAAACTGCATCTTGATATTAGGTATCAATACACCAAGTTTGGTGTCAATTGATAGGCCAAAGCAAATTTAAGTTATTGAGCGGAAAGTGAATTTCTATTTTTAGCAACAGTGACCTAGACCGTGATCACAGACAGCAGGATAGCAATCACAAACTGCATCTTGATATTAGGTACCAATACACCAAGTTTGGTGTCAATAGGCCAAAGCAAACTTAAGTTATTGAGCAGAAAGTGAATTTCTATTTTTAGCAACAGTGACCTAGACCTTGATCACAAACACCTGAGTAGCACTCCCAAACTGCCTCTTGATATAAGCTTACTATACACTAAGTTTATTGTCAATAGGCCTTGGCAACCTCAAGTAATTGAGCTAAAATTGAATTTCTTTTTTTAACAACAGTGACCTTGACCTTGATCGCAGACATCAGGGTAGCAATCCCAAGCTGCCTCTTGATATAAGCTACCCACACTGACACACCAAGATTGGTGGGCCAAAGCAAATACAAGTTATTGAGCGGAAATCAAAGTTGACGACCGTCCAATGCTGACTTCGGCATTTCAATAACCCGGTTTTCGTTGAAAAAAAAAATGATAATCATAACAATTGTACATAAATAATGTTTAGGTATGAAACATTAAAAATATGAAATGAACTGGGTAGGAATATCGCTTATGTGATTATACTTGGTTTTTATTGTATATCACTTATCAATATGGAAGCATCCATTACTGTCTTTGTTTACCTTTAAATTTGCTTATTTTTGAGGAAATTTTCAGAGTTATTTTTGGAATTTATCAGTCATGACATGGAGCTAAATATAAGACGGAGAAGAAACTGTGATGTCACACAGTTAAAATCAGTATCAGCGGAATTGTGTTCCCCCAAGTTATATGTCATGAGATTTTGCAAGATTTGATTCATCCTGGGTAAAAGTAGCCAAAATACCGCCATATTAAATTCCTGGAGGTACATCAACAAAAAAGACTTAACATTTTCTACTTATACAAGAATTTGTAACAGAGTTACCAACGTCCACTGCCTCGGGAAGTTTTATATGAAGCATAAAATTGTGCTATTTCAAAAGATTGAGGTATAGATCTCAGGACATTTAGTCCAAAATTATGATCAATGCTAGATCTGCAAATGCAACAATAAATTTGTTAAAACTAGAAATGTGTCATCATGCCACGGATGCCCCCGCATGCAGCCAAAATTTCAGATGTTATAATATTTAGTTCCAAATTTGTTTGCACAAATAATTTTTTTCATTTTAAGTTCAAAGCCCTTAAAACTTTTCAATGTTAACACAAACCATTTTCATACAATGTTCAAGGCACTGAAATTATTCAGTCTAAACCTTTTGAAAATAGCATATTTCATATTTGTAGCCAAAATAATGGGCATTGGCTACATACATTTCAGTGCTGAAACTGAAAGTTCAAAATTTTTACAACATTCAAGAAAGATAAGTTTGTCCAAAATCATTGAACCACGACCAAATTCAAACTTAAACTGCTTATTCCTAAGATGTATCTATATTATTTTCAAAGTGAAAGGGACATAACTCTGCCAAAAAGTCATCGAACCATGACCAAATTCAAACTAGACTCCCCATTCCTTTGACATATCCATATGTCAAATTTGAGTAGTTGGGTAGATAATGAACAGAAACTGTAAATTTCATATTATTTTTAAAGTGTTAGGGGCATTACTCTGCCAAAAATCATTGAACCATGACCAAATTCTAACTTGGCCTGGGCATTCCAAAAATATATCCATATGTCAAATTTGAGTTGAATGTGTTGTACCATTGGGGAGATAATAAACAGAAACTGAAAATTTCATATTATTTTCAAAGTGAAAGGGGCATAACTCTGCCAAAAATCATTGAACCATAACCAACTTTGAACTTGACTTGTGCATTCCTGTGATGTATCCATATGTCAAGTTTGAGTTAAAAGTGTTGTACCATTGGGGAGATAATGACCGGAAACTGAAAATTTCATATTATTTCCAAAGTGAAAGGGGCATTACTCTGCCAAAAATCATTGAACCATGACCAAATTCGAACTTGACCTGTATTTTCTCACGACATATCCATATGTCAAATTTGAGTTGAATGTGTTGTACTGTTGGGGAGATAATGAACGGAAACTGAAAATTTCATATTATTTTCAAAGTAAAAGGGGCATAACTCTGCCAAAAATCATTGAACCATGACCAAATTCGAACTTGACCTGTATTTTCTCATGACATATCCATATGTCAAGTTTGAGTTGAATGTGTTGTACCATTGGGGAGATAATGAACGGAAACTGAAAATTTCATATTATTTTAAAGTAAAAGGGGCATAACTCTGCCAAAAATCATCGAACCATGACCAAATTCGAACTTGACCTGTATTTTCTCAAGACATATCCATATGTCAAATTTGAGTTGAATGTGTGCAACCCTTACTAAGATAATGAACGGAAACTGATGATGACGGAATGACAGAATGACGGAATGGAGGAAGGACGGAATGACGGAAGGACGGAACAGGGTAACACTATATGCCCCGGCCATTACATGGCGGGGGCATAAAAATAAAATGAAACATGTTAAGCTTTGACCTCTAAGTGTGACCTTGACCTTGGAGGTAGGGAAGCAGGTGTTGTGCATGACATAACGTCTTATTATTGAGACTATTTGTTCCAAGTATTTTAAAAATCCCTTGAACTATGAAGAAGTTATAGATTGGACACAAAATATACCCTATAACAGACTATGTAAATCTTTGACCTCTAAGTGTGACCTTGACCTTGAAGGTAGGGACACAGATGTTACGCATGACATATCATATAATCATTATGACTATTTGTGACAAGTATTTTCAAAATCCCTTAATCTATGAAGAAGAAATGGACTGGACACAAAATATACCAAATAACAGACTCTGTTAACCTTTGACCTTTAAGTGTGACCTTGACCTTGGAGGTAAGGGTGCAGGTGTTGTACTTGACACATCGTCTTATTATTGTGACTATTTGTGCCAAGTTATTTCAAAATCCCTTGAACTATGCAAAGTTCTAGATCCCACACAAAATATACCCTATAACAGACTAATTTTTCACCTCTAAGTGTGACCTTGACCTTGGAGGTAGGGATGCAGGTGTTGCGCATGACACATCCTCTTATTATAGTGACTATTTGTGCGCATTATTTTCAATATCCTTTGATCTATGAAAAAGTTATGGACCGCACACAAAATATACCCTGTAACGGACTATGTAAGTATTTGACCTCCAAGTGTGATCTTGACCTTGGAGGTAGGTGGCCAGATTTTGCGCATGACACATCGTCTGATTATTGTGAATAATTATGGCAAGTTTTTACAAAATTCCTTCATAGATAAGAAAGTTATGGACCGGACACGACATATACCCTCAAATAGACAATGTTGACCTTGAATGAGCAAGTGCGACCTTGACCCTGGAGGTAGGGGTCTGGTTGTTGCGCATGACATATCATCTTATTATAATAAACATTTGTGCCAAATTATTTCAAATTCCTTTCATAAATGACAAAGTTATGAACCTGACACGAAAGTGTGACAGACGGACGGAGCCTATTTCTATATCCCCCTTTTTTCTTCGAAAAGGCAGGGGGCAATAAGAAGCAATAGTTATTTTTTCTAAAACATACAAAACACACTTTTCCACAAAAATATTTCTCAGATGAAAATCCATGTCGGCAATGTAAGCAATTATTCATGGATATCGCCGAAGTTTAACGATAGCATGAAAATCGCAGACTAGCGGGAAACCCTGATTATCACCGAAGCGCGCAAAGGATTGTGGGTCTGAATCGGATTAACGTCTATTTTCGGAGTTTCCTATCCATTGTTTATATATCTGTGGTGATGAATTGGGAAATTTGCTGTCTATTTTCTATTGGGAACGGTGCCGTTTTCCGGTATCAGTTATATAAGGAAAAAAACTCTGAGTTATAAACGACATGGTATCTCATACACTTGTAAGTTAATTATCTGGTGCCCATGACTTAGTATCTCATGACAGGGGCGTAGCTTGAAAGAAACCAATGTGTAGGCACTTGTGTAAGGGGGGTTCGGGGACATGCTCCCCCGGAAAATTTTGAAAATCTACATTGCCATAGCTGCATTCTGGGGTATGTTAAGCCATGTTCTGAAGGAAGAGTATTCAAATTTTTGCTGAGTTTTGGTTACATTTTTTTCCATCAATTTAAAGATGACCATACTTATATCACTAACTCAGAACAACTTTATAACATGGCAACACTTTCGTTATGAAATAAACTCCATATAAAGAGTATAACACTCGATTGGTGGCATGTAATGTTTTAATATTAGGACCTACACATCTACCGCACTTACCCTTAAATTTTTATGGCATTTTTGTAATAATTTATGCATGAGCATGATTTTATCATCTCATGTGCATAACTTAATACATGCGCACAAGATATATTTAAAAGTACACATGTCACCTGTGTGCCACCATATACAGTCTATGATGCGGTTCCGTACCACTTTTGATTATTTGTCTGCATACAGCATGAAACCTTTATTGTTGGAGAAAGTTTGGTCATTTTTGTTATAACAAATCTTTCTTTTACCTTTCTGAAACGGTTTAAATTAAATCTGATGTAAAGAAGAATGTAAATTTTGCTCGACTCCGCTGTAACCAAACGATGCATTTCCGTGACCTCGGATGCAGTTCCGGATGTGGCGCCCTCTTTGATATTATTTTTAACCTCTGTTATTGGGGGGCATCTCAAAATATTATTTATCTATCAAAACATGTTTACAGACAAACCAGATTAAAATTAGTCCTGTTTCAACTTTAAATACCACTTGAAGTTAGTGTTCTCAGTTGGACTTACATTTGATGATAAAAAAAGAACAACACAAAGATAAATTTAAATATTCCATAGCTTTCTTTTAATTCTGGAATATTACCACAAGTCCAATAATGAACAAACTTCCTGAAAGGACTGCAGTTAAAATACTGTACCACCTGTGGGTTATTTGAACATGAAAATAAAATACTGTACAAATATCACAACTGCTTGTTGAAAATAAATATGAAAATAAAAATACTGTAATAATACCTAATATGCATGTTGAATATCACAACCTCAACCCGTTTGCTGACCATTAATTACACATGTATGGAGATAATTAATCTCTAACCAGTCACATGCAACATTTCTTTTTAATATAAAAGCAACAAAATAAACATTTTCTTAAGAATTAACCAGCAGACTTTCTCTGATCTATAGGTATGTCACAATTAAAAACATAGAACAAGTGACTATCCACAAAGATAATTACACCAGATGTTAAAAATAATGCAAAATCAACTGCTTTCAAAAAATATGACAATGATGGTCTTAATTGCTCACTTTCAGCTGTAAATTTAGACAGATTAAAGTTATGTTAATGTTATACTACATGTTAAATGGAGGTATGTAAATTGTAGATATTAATCAGACTACCATGGTTTGCACAAACTTTGTACAGGTCAACATGTAATTATGAGATGAATACCATGGCGACAAGTGTGTATGCAAAAAATATTTCACCACAACACAAGGGATACCATTCAAAAGTTTAAATGAAAAATACTATGTGGTTAAGGCTGTCCTTAAAAAATAGTTTGTTTGCAGTAACGCTACCTACTCACCAAAATCATCCCCTACCCAAAAGCTTTTTTTAGCCCATTCCTTCTATACTTATACCCAAAAATTTTACAGGCTTTCTAAAAAATATACATATAAAAAAAAATCAACCTACTTACCCAAACTAAAAATCTTGGGTCGTGTTACTGCAAACAAACAATTTTTTAAGTGTGGCCTAAGGAAAATGAAAGGTTATCACAATAGCACCACTGAGCTAAACTAAAAATGCTACATATATATACATATACAAGTTTCAAGATTTTAAATTGTTGTGTTGATATCAAAATGAAACAGTCAGCTTTACGGTTTTCTTTACATTAGACTAACTATTTTGAACACCTCCTTGTTACAGTCATGACTGTTTTCTCTTCCATTTCCTGTAAAGCATTTCTAATAAGAGCTGTGGTTGTAGAAACATCCTTGCACTTAATTATGTAACTACAAGGGATGACAGCACCACCACCAGTCTCATGTGGTGCTGGCCAAGGTGGAAAACTTGGCCGGGGTTCACCAGTTACCTCTGCATATATTAAATCCTTTCTGTCAAGTATCTCACGAAAACATCCACCTAAACCTCGTGGGACATGACCTATCGGCAGGCCAGCTATATCATTAAGTTTCAGCTTGCGTGTTTTGTCTGTTTCTAATTGATGAAACTCACTTTTATACTCCTCTAAACCAGGCAGCCATACCAAGCATGCGTTTATGTCATGAATGTTACAATATTCTCTATCTACAGTTAATAAGGGGGCATCATCTATCATTGGAGGTCGAATTTTGAAGGAGTGATAGCCTTTAATTACACACTGACCTACCAACACTTCTGTACATTCCTCATTTTTTTCATTTGGCACCTACAAGTTAAAGTATATATATATTTATTCATATATCAACATTAAATTGTATAAGGGATTTATCAAATAGCAAACTTCTTTAGTTTTTTTTTAAATACAGCTGAAAGAAACTAAAATTTGTTTGAAAAAATAAGTTTCCCTTTGCACTGGTTTTATCTGGATACATAAACATGTTTTGATTCAAATAAATTTATCAGAAATTTATACCTTTTCTAAGAAATCATCTTTTGAAAAAATGCAAGTATGAAATATGAATTTGTAATTTTTTGGTAGAACAAATTTGATTTGGTTTTGGTAAATCATTCTTACATTCTGGACAGCAGAAAGGGTCATCACTTTCAATGTTAACTTCATTTAGACAGCAATCTGTATGTAGCCACTTATTACAGAAGTCACAGTTCACCCATATTTTTCCAAGACCAAGTTCTTGGTCTTCTTTCCAAGTCATGCCACAACCTTCACACTTCACATCATCTTCATTTTCTTCTTCTGTCTTTCCAATGCCTTTACTTGTACCAGCCCTTGAAAGATCAGCCTTTTTAGATGCTTTTGACTTAATGTTACTATGTTTAGATTTGCTTCTTTTACTACAGCTCGACTCAGCAGCCGCTAAATATTTAAGCTTTGCTTTTTTCTCTTTCTCTGCTTGAGCTCTGAGTTTTGATAAGTCACGTAAGGCCATTGTTCGAAGACATTCATCTGATGTAAGGTGGTGTGGAAGTTTATCTAATAGTTTTTTTGGTTGCATCTTGGTTGTTTTTATTGACTTTGGCAGTACCAGGGATTCAACCAGTACTGGGGAAACAACAGTATCAGAGGGAGGGTCTTCTAATGATTGGTCACAAGATGTTGTGGCAGTTTCATGACTTAATGCTGTATTAGCAAGAATTTCTAATCCAGATAATGGAGCATCAGTTGTGTTTCCAACAGGTTCTTTTTCAGTAGATGTTTCAGAGGTTCGACCTTCACTGGCAAACTTAAGCTTCTTGTAAACCTCAAAACATGGAGACTCCCCTACAACATTATACCCCTCTTCCATACGTGTTTTATATTTTTTTCTAATTGGTGTTGTTAATGCCTTTTCAAATGCACGCAAAGCACCCTGTGCATCAAGCTCCTCTTGAGAAGACTTTGTCTGCTGTGCTTTTCCTGATTCCTCTACCTCATCATCAGTATGTGTGTACGTAAAACCTGGTTTCAGATCTGAATCCCTTACCTTTGTACTATCTACAGGGTATATTCCTGATGACTTAAAGCTGTTGACAACAGTAAGCGGTTTGTAGAACAGCAAATAGGCCTCTTTCAATTTCTCTGAAAAGGTGTCTTTGCCTATAGCTACACCTGGCTTTTCTCTTGCATGGGCTCTCATAACCTTGTACCAGGACTGTTTCAATGGTCCAAAAACGCCTTTGTCCAATGGCTGCATTAGATGTGTTGCATTCGGTATAATTCTATATAAAAGTATTCCCTTTGACTTTGCCATTTCAAATGCACCCTGGCTGATATGACTACTTACACTGTCGATCAAAAGGACTACAGGCCTGTCTTTGCAAGCATGTTTGTCGAAGTGTTTAAGGAAGTCTTCATAAGCTTCAGAATCCATCCAGCCTTTTTTTGTGAATGCTATACCACTACCTGCTATTCCTCCAGTTAACGCTGAATATCCACGAGGTCTTGGTTCAGGATATACTAAGAATGGCGGAACCATACTCCCATCAGCACAGCCACAAAACATTACAGTAATTCGCTGTTTACTTTGACCCCCAGATACATGAGGTACAGATGTATTTTGAGTGCTTCTCACTGGTCCTATAACCTTTCCTGCCTTGCTTGCTAAATTAAAACCAGTCTCATCTGCATTATATATACACTCTGGCTTATGCAGTAAAGCATTTTCAATCATAAATTTCTTGTAATTGCAATACCATTCATCCATACCTATACGAGTAAGTTTTGCTCTACTGGATTCAAGCGGTTTTTCTGTTCTCATCTCTATAATATGTTTGTTTCTAAACATGAATTTCTTATACCAGTTGTAAGAGGGTCTGTCATTTACAAAAGGAGTTTTTCTTTTTTCTTTCTTAACTGTGTTCTGGACAAAGTCTAAGAATTCACTTGGCTTCAAACCCATACCTCTCTGAGCCATTTCTTGCAACCAATTTGCCATTGCTTCTTCCTCCTTTTTGTTGAACACTGGCGATGGCCCATTTCTGCTGTCAACAGACACATCCCCAAACAATCTCCTTCTTAAATAACTTACAGACAGTGAGTGCGTTTTAGCTGCTTGCCTGATTGAAGCCTTCTTTTCTTGCACATCAATCAATGCACGTCTTGCCCGTAGACACTTTCCTGGTGATAGACTCCCAGTGCCATATTTCTACAAAATATTTTTTGTACATTTTCATTAATAATAAAGTTATAGCCCATGTAAAGTTTTTTTGCCCGAATGACTGACGGACGGACAGTTCAAAGATTATATTTATTTTTAATGATATGCCTTTCTGGTATGACTTCCCTTTTGAAAATTTGATGTTACATACTTTTATGTTAAATCAGTCAGTTAAAAGACCCTCGAGAGCTTTTGTTGTATTGTTTCTCTTGTCTTGTAAAATTTAAATGAAACTTACAATAAGTTTCAAGGTGATACCTTTGATAATGGTAGAGAAAACTACTTGCAATTCAAAACTTAACCAATGCAGATGCTCACGCACATGCAGAGTAAGACAATCAATTGACTTTAACACTGAACTTTTATTCTTCGAAAAGTTGAGCTTATAATCTGTTAATGTCGAAGGCCAGGATAGGTTGTAGTTCAAGAAATATATTACTTTTAAATTATTGTGGATGTAATACCTGTTTTAGTGAATTGGCTGTCTTAACTGCAGGGCTACAAGGCTTTTTCCCACTTTTCTTTGTCTTTCCCATTGTCACTGTATGGTTATTTCCAAGCTGTAATAAACAAATAAGAGAAATATTTTAAATATTATAACCCCATTGTATATAGAATATTTATCTTTACATCAATCAATTGATGACTCAAAACTCTACATTTAGTTTTTCAGGAAGATAAATTAACACTTGATAGCATTCTGTGACTGTATAAGCCTCTTCTAGCAAAATGAGCAACAATTAAGTATTAATGTAGTTCCAACTAATTATATATTTAGAAATAAACATAGAAATGAACAGGAGCCAAACAATTCCACATAAAGCTAAACTGGAAAAAAAATATCAATATTTATACAAAATGTATCAATAATATTCTATAAACTAATTTTATAAATAAATTTATTTCATATAAATAAAATAAATTAGAGAAAAAATGCTATACAGTTTCATTACTACACATTTTAATGTTTTAAAAATCTTGTTTACTCATTTAACTCCATTCTGACACGTCATAAATGTTTTGACACAGCCCCCAACAAACGAAATCAGAATACCGGAAGTGGTCACGCATGTATACTCGCTCGAAACAAGATTTCTACCTTTTTTCGGCATGACCACGATTCAGAGTCAACTCGTCCTCTGGTCAACTCGTCACCTTTTTGGTCAACTCGTCCCCTGGACAACTCGTCCTCTAGTCAACTCGTCCCCAACTCGTCCTTTATATTTTATTACTACTTGTTTTTCATATAGTTCATAAATCATTATAGACTGTTAAAATAATATATTATAAAATTACTGAATTGGACATATTTTGACGCTTTTTGTATGCGATTATTTGGAGTTCCATCTTATAATAAGGATATATATGCATAATTCTGATTAAATTACATACAGAAAAAAAAAACACGAAGACGATTAATCACTTTCACACTTTCATTGTTTTTTTTTCCATGCACATATTTCATTGTCTTTTTTTGGACATCTTACGACTCTACTCTTGAGGCTTGTATAAGTTGCCGAATTCTCTCAAAAGTCCCGTTGAGGATAAATAAATATAATTGACACAATTGATACAATGACCTAAATTATCGTGTTGATTGACGATAAGTGGATACTGTACTGTTTTATGCATGATATAAATTGTTGTTAATTAAATATATCATGACACGTGCCTTTGGTTATTAAAGTATACACATGGTAATTTGATAATAGGATTAACGACACAAATACCTCTGTGGTTGGATACGTTTTTTTTATATATTTAAAGAACGCGTGTCTTTAATTTGAAATTGCGTGAAAATCGTGCCAAAAGTTGTTATCAAAATTTATTTTCCAAATGTCGAATTTGTTTTGATGGTGTATGGTCAAATATATTAAAATGTTGATTATTCGATGCCTTTTATCAGTCATGGTACAGCGATATTAACAATTCTAGAAAACTAGAAGCCTATTGTTTATTTAAACATTCATTCAATCGGGAGAAATATTTAGATACCGTAACGGTTGTAAAATATCGCATAGCATTAACTAAGTTCAGAGTATCAGCACATTCAAACTAGCCATAGAAACTGGGAGATATGATGGTACTCTGAGAGAAAATAGATTATGCAAATGCTGTTCAATGGGAGTTTTAGAATCTGAATATCACTTTCTTCTTGTATGTCCGTTATACAGAGATCTAAGAATGAAAATTCTTTAAAAGATATTTTTGCAGATGGCCAACACTGAAGAAATTTGAAATTTTAATGTCGACAAATGTTAAAAGTAATGTTACCAACTTAGCAAAATATATTTACTTTGCATCAAAGTTACGAAATGACAGGTTATCAAATTTATGATGTGTTAATTGTTGTTATATACTAAATTTCAAATTAAGTCTCGTACATTATTTTTACATTTTTTTTTTTTTTATCGATGAGTAATTAAAATGTCAGCCAAATACGTCATTATGATTGTTTTATTTTTTTTTTCTATGAACAATTGAAATTGAAGTCTCGTACGTTATTGTAATTGTAAATTTCCAACAGTATTCATATACCCTGTGTAAACCATTTCTCATGTATTTATGTTGTTGTTATTGCTATAAACTTTGTAAGTTTAAAGCGGAATAAAGTGTATTGTATTGTATTGTATTGTATAACGTACAAGCAAATGTGTTTTAAGAATAAATCTTATATTTATCAGGGAAAATTTTTTATTGACAATATCCCAACAAACAATTATCATGTTTTTAATTGACACGATCCTTCTATAATGAGATCAATACGCGCCGACATAAAGTTTTTAGCGTTTCTAATTTCTGTTAATCTGTCGTCAGTCTTTAATCCATTCAGGGAGGCGGTAAAAATCAAAGAGTTGGGCCTAATTTTAGTTTTAATTATCATTAAAACTCCGATTAATTAAACATTAATTGAATGTTTGTAAACTTACCTGTCTTTGTAGTTTGACATCAAAGCTATGCACGTGCGCTTAGATAAAGATCATTAAAATTTAACGTAAAAAAGACGTAATTATTTTATTAATATTTCGATATCAATCAAATTCAGTATTTATTTTACATATTTTACATAAAAGAATTATTTAAAGAAATTTTAAAGACAGAGATCGAAAGAAGGGGACGAGTTGACCATATTAGGGACGAGTTGACCAAAAGTAGGGGACGAGTTGACCAAAAAGGTGTCGAGTTGACTAGGGGACGAGTTGACCAGGGGACGAGTTGACCGGATTGCATGACCACCATGTAAAAGTTATATCTCTTGATAGGCTATACATTTTCACATAAAACAATAACAAAGTTTTATAAAATACTTACCTTTTTATGTTTTTAATTCGCGCTAATTAAAAGTCATCAATGATGGCGCCATTACGGCGAGTCTGTTTTCTCAAATGCTTGCTTCTAAAAACCAAGCGCCAAATGAGTTGGAATGTTTACAACGCAGAAAAAAAACTTTCAATTTATGAGAAATAAATTATACTATAAAACCATACCAAAATTTTGTTAATTTTGGCAATATTTTGTCAAATATTTGAACGAAAGTACACGAAGTGTGCCGGAACTGCTCACGGTCCGGAATTGGATCATTGACTGTAATTTAAAAATTTGTAAAATTTTCTTATGAATACTTCAAATATAATATTTTGCTGTGATAGTCTACACTATTGACAAAAACGTTTATGTATGGGCCGTCTTCGGACTGAATGTCTTAAATTCCTATATAATACAGAATCATAATAAAAACAATTTGTACCCGAATGTTCCCTGTCCTATCTTGGCTAATTTCTCATATTTTGTTGCCTCTGGACAGAAAGGAAAGTCAAGTTCTTCAATTTTATGTCTGCTCTGACCTGGTATAGCAGCTTGGCCAGCTATATTTGCTGAAACAGAATGAGTCTGTTGCATTTCTAACTTTTTGGATGTAAAAACGTGCTGAACTTTATACCGGAAGTGTGGAAAACGTCACCAAATTATGTGAATGGTTTTGAACAAATTCTGTAAATTCCGTTCCTTTTCCGAATTACCACGTCACGTGGGTTAACAGCGTACACGTGCGATAATTTTATGATCTTATAAAACTTCCAACAAAAACGAAACTGCCTACAAAACTTATATGTATGTTCCACGGTTTGGCATTCTTGGCAAAAAATATTTAACAAAATAAAACAAGTTCAAAGGTCACCAGCCAGATATGTAATTACACCAGTAGGCCTAGTTAGTGGGGCGGGAAATTGAGAAAATAGTGCAAATTGTGATACAAGCATGAAACTTTCAGGAAATCATCTTTAGACCATGTAGATTTCAAAAGTGAAGTGGGCCCCAAAATATCTTTGCTCATTCAAGATGGCCGCCATTTTCAAAATGGCCGCCATATACATTTGACGTACATACTAGCTCATTCATTCCAATTTTTGGTAGAGACCTTAAACTAACACCAAAAGCATGTATATAGTTTCTCCTTTTCAAAAATTTAAATCTTACAAAATTTCTCTTTCATCCCTCTTCCAAATCCAAGATGGCGTCCAATATGGCCGTCGGTTATGTGCAAAACCGTTATATCATTTTTATAGTATAATTTGTTGCACAAATTATGTTTATTATGATAAAAAGTGTTTAAACATATCAGAGATAATCAAATTATATGTTAATCTCAATAAAAGTAAACATTTTAAAAGTTTTTGTCTTAGAAATATCTTTAAGAAAGATCAAGAAAAAAATCCATTTTTTTTTCAAATTTTTCAAATTTGATTTCCTTAATTAATGTACAAAGTTAAAAAAGTTACTTTATATCTTAAACTGTATTTTGACATTCCATTAATATCATGTGTTTATTGTAAAAAATGTAAGAAAAACATTAAATCTGTAGGTTTTATATTTTGTGAAAGTGGGTGGGGTAATTTTATACGGTAATTATTGTAAAAGAAAAAACAACAGAAAATAAACATAGCTACGTTCATTCTATTTCTTTGCCTTTTTGCTTTTCTATGAATTCTTATGCAAATGTTCCAACTTAAAAAGTAGTTTTTATTGGATGAAAGTATTTTTGTCTTCCTTTGGGCCAAGTGGCTAAGCAAGAAATGCAGATACAAACATGTGTATACATTTAGTTATTAAATTTGGTGGCATGATAATTTTTGTTTCAATATATTTGATATATATTAATTGTTTATTGTAAAGACATATAAGAAGACAATAAATCAACTAAACGTGCTTAAAATAGGAAGCATGTACATGAATGTAAGGTATAAAGGTAGTCCATAAACGCATATTTTTAACTCCTTCACAATTTTATATTTATAATATAAACATGGCTTAAAAGCCAACAAAATGTATATGATTTGTAACAGATATATCAATGATATGACCTAGCCTGCATGCAGTTTTTTGAAAAGTTAAGATACAAAGTAAGTGTGTTTCCTAAAGTAATTATATCTCCTTTTTTCTTTCAATAAGAGGTCAATCATGACCCTGGATCACTCACCAAAGATCATTCTTGGAAAAAAGGTAACAAGATCATTTTGGGAGTGTCAATTATGTCATAACACAGATGATTTGTGTCATAATTGAATCCGGTTGCGTTTAAAGAAAACATGCTCAATATCTAGTTTCAATTGTTTTCACACGAGAGGACTTTAATAACCATATTCATATATGAATCCATATAAACTTAGTAAATTTTGACCATGCTGACCATGATATATCAAATATTTGTAGAGTATAACACAATTATGATGATACATGATTAATGTCTATGCGTCGGATACTGTTGGTTAGGAGAAAACAGATTTAATACATTAGTCTTTGTAAATTAAGTGATACTCATTGCAAAACCATTTTAGGCTCTAGTGGCATTATACAAATGTATGCATGTTATATCAGGCTACATCCCAAGTATCTAAGTTAAAGTCATTGCAGTTTAACACTTGATGTTTTAATGTGTGTTCCTATACAAGTATGTGAACCCAAGTGGCTCTATGGGCATAATACATTAAATATATGTTAATAAAGACGCAAGGTGGTGCTACATGCTTAGTACCTGTGCTCTGTGCATTTTGATTTTTGAGAAGATTTTTACACTTAATGATCCAAAAGTGTTTTATGTAACTTTAAAAGAGGTCTTCTTTACTTGGCAAGGCTATATGGTGACTATCCAAGCTCTAGGCATTGTAGTTTCTTTGTTCGTGATTTTGTTTGAATTTGAACAACAACAAAAGAACTTAAACAAGCAAATTCGTTGAATTTATATCCCCCGCCGAGTACTGGTGATTATTAACACAACAACTGAAGACATAAGGCTATGCAACAGACCAGAACCATTTGATCAACTTTGGCAGGGGACCACCCTAGGATCATTCCTGTAAAGTTTGGTTGCTGTGCAGTCATTTGTTTCTGAGGAGATGTTGTTTAAAGAAATTGCTGACGACGCATGACGACGGACGGTGGGGGATCACAATAGCTCACCTAGATGTAAAAACATCTTAATCTCCAGACTTCATTATTCGTAATTTAGTGATGTTGATCATTATTCCTGTAAAGTTGGTTGATTCTAACTCAAGCACTCAAGGATCAAATAACAACATAATGAAACAGTTTTTACTAAGTCAAGGGAAATAACTCTACAAATACTGGATAAATCCACAAGCGAAACCCCAGGAACAAACTAAATATGCTGAGCAACTTTCCAATAAGGTTAAATGACTCTATGTCAAATCCTTTTGAGTTACATGCGACACATGTTGAAAATTGCAAACATTTTCTAAGTCAAGGGCAATAACTCTAAAAATACTAAATAAATCCAGACGAAAATACCCAGGTGCACAACTACACATGCTGATCAACATTCCTGTAAAGTATCATGACTTTAGGTCAAATACTTTTTAAGTTACATGTGACACAAGTTGAAAATTGCAAAATTTTACTAAGTCAAGGGCAATAACTCTAAAAATAGTAATAATATCCGGACGAAAATACCCAGGTGCACAACTACACATACTGATCAACATTCCTGTAAAGTTTCATGACTCTAGGTCAAACACTTTTTGAGTTACATGCGACACAAGTTGAAAATTACAAAATTTTACTAAGTCAAGGGCAATAACTCTAAAAATGCTAAAAATATCCAGATGAAAATACCCAGGTACACAACTACACATACTGATCAACATTCCTGTAAAGTTTCATGACTCTAGGTCAAATACTTTTTGAGTTACATGCGACACAAGTTGAAAATTACAAAATTTTACTAAGTCAAGGGCAATAACTCTAAAAATACTAAAAATATCCAGAAGAAAATACCCAGGTGCACAACTTCACATGCTGATGAACATTCCCATAAAGTTTCGTTGAATTCCAGCCATTAGTTGCAGAGAACTACTCCGGAAACGAAATTCGGATGTTTTATTAAGTCAAGGGCAATAACTCTAAAAATACTTAAATTATCCAGACGAAAATACCCAGGTGCACAACTTCACATGCTGATCAACATTCCCATAAAGTTTCGTTGAATTCCAGCCATTAGTTGCAGAGAACTACTCCGGAAACGAAATTCGGACGGACGGATGGACGGACGGACGGACGGACGGACGGACAACGCCAAAACTATATCCCCCTCCCGATTCCATCGGCGGGGGATAATAAGATTCCCTACACAGGTTCTTAAAACTGGGTTCCTCGTGAGGGCCTTTAAATCATGCTCCTGCAGTCCAAAATGACTTTACTTGTCACTTTGTTTACATTTACTTATATAATAAAATTCTTCTCTGAAACTACAGTGTACAGAGAATAAAATATATCGTATACCATCACATTGTGATGCTATATAAAGATTATGAACTATTTTGGCGTATGGTCAAAATCACTTAGTTTACATGGACTCTTATTGGAATATAGTTATATGAGTCTTTTTGTAGTTCTGAGAGCCTAGTTATTGGGCATGTTTCTTTTCAAATAGTATATAAATCTGTATTTGGTGAAAAAAGATACTCCTTATATGATTTTAGCATTCTTCAGTATTAAAGAATTATAGACCTTAAAATTCCAGCAGTGGATCTTAGGCGAGTGATCTTGGGTCAACTATTCTTTATTGTTTAATGGGGTTAAAATAAAGTATGAATAAATTTAGTTTATATTCCAAATCATAAGATATGTTATGTGGGTCAAGCGGTTTATTGATACCTTTTTTAGCACACATAGATAATATGATGTATCAGTCGCCTTAATTTTTGTTTCTTTTGAAAATATCATGTCTACATAAGTTATAAGAAATGGACAGTACTTACTCAATTGTACTTGGTTACAAAGATGTGCAAGTAAATATAACTTTGAATCATTCTGTTACAAGCTTTTAGCAAGACTTAATTGTCCAGGAAATAATTTTATTCATAAATAGACAACATTTCACTCAGGTCCAGGCATGATTTTATCTAACATATGGTTCGTTGATGAATATTCAGTCTTCTTTCTGTACAATTATCAAATTATATTAAGAATATTGAAACAACTTATATCATGCAAACACATTTAAAATTAAACTGAATGTATACATATGATTGTGTCTGCATTTATTGATATTTTAACCTGAAGGAAGACAAAAATACCTTAATACAATGAAATACTTTGACAGTGAATATTTGCATAAGAATTCAGAAAAGACGTTATTTTGTACTACAATTGTCTGATAAATTTACCCCACCCACTTTGAATAAGTATAAAACCTTCACATTTTTTTGTTTTTGTTACAATTTTAAATAAAACATAGTGTTGATTCATTATCAAATACACTTTAAGAAACTTTGTAAGTTTTGGAATTTTGTACATAGACCTAGAAAACCATGTTAGAGAAAAATGCAAAAAGTGGCACTTTTTCTTTGATATTGTGAAAGATTTTTTGTACAAAAAACTAAAAACATGACTAACAATGTGGTTAACCTAAAATTTGATTTTTGTTCTAATATGTTGAACAATTTTGTATGGAAATAAGCATACTGTGTGCAAAAAATAATACTACAAAAGAGATATATCAGTTTTCATTAAAATTGGCAGCCATATTGGACGCCATCTTAGATTCTGAAGAAATATGCAAGGGAAATTGCTAAAAGATTTAAATATTTGAAAAGGGGAAACAGTATGCATGATTTGGTGTAAGTTTCAAGTCTGTACAAAAAATTGGAATGAATGAGCTATTATGTACGTCAAATTTATATGGCGGCCATCTTGAAAATGGCGGCCATCTTGAATGAGCAGAGATATTTTTGGGCCCACTTCACTTTTGAAATCTACATGGTCTAAAGATAAGTTCCTGAAAGTTTGATGCTTGTATCACAATTTGCACTATTTTGACAGCAGAGACCTTATTTATCATGCCATTACTATGACAACTGCCTGATAAAGCCTGTCTGAGAACATCAACCTTTCTCAGTCAGTGACTTGAGAACACTATGTTCCTACGCCAGATCAGCATTGATGATGTTTATTGTTGGTATTGTTTAATTGACTTTGTTGAATATTTATGATAATACACAGTAAATAAATTGTTAAAACAGATTGTACCAAAAATTGTGTTGTGTTATAAAATTATTGGTAAAAACCCTCGGACTACTTTTTTGGCGTAAAACCCTCTTCTGGTTACCGTACTTTCAGAAATTTAGCGCCCCGAATTAAAAAAATAAGATGCAAAGTCATAATAGAGGCATGATAAAAAGAATAACAGGTTACTGTCTTTTGAGGAAGGGATTTCTCAGACTCGGCTAGATATGGTCCGGAAGGGGCTCGGCAAGCCTCGCCCCTTCCAGGACCATATCTAACCTCGTCTGAGAAACCCTTTCTCAAAAGACAGTAACCTGTTATTCTCTATTTCCCGCCCCACTAAGTGTAGTGATCTTATTGGCAAACTCTAGCGCAGAGGCGCAACATCAGCTTTGTTACCTTACTCTACAAAATCCAACACAATCTTGTGAGGGTCGACCATCATCATCGGACACCCACTAGAAACCGGAACTGCCTAATACCATACTGAAGGACACAATATCACTCCTATTCATTTTTACTTAGAAGTATTCGTCTGTGGAATTGCCTACCCGTGTCCTTACAAGCTAGTCCCAGTTTTGACCTCTTTACTGGGCAGCTGTATCCTTTTTACCAGTTCTAAGTCAGCTTTGCTTTTAAATTCTTATCTTAGCATTGTAGTTATCTTTTAACTTGCTTTTATCTTGTACCTAAAATATTTGCACTAAACACATTTGTTATAAATAGCTATTCCCAGACAACGCGCCTGCTTAATCGTTAACGATTCTGAAGCATTATTATGTAGATGTAGATGTAGATATGCATTTTAATTTAAATTTACTAATTGATAAACGGTAGAACAATTCTAACCTAAATCAATTTACAGCTGTGTTATAGTTGGTCACTTCGATCTGTTCTTATACTGGTTTCCTAGCAGATTTACGGCCCCTCAGTACAGTCCTTTTTTATCAATTAAGCATCTATATGTCACTTTATTTATCGGAGATATATGTGTTTTCTATGCAATACAGCACATAAAATAGTACAGCGATTCATATGTTTTTTAACCTTTACCTGTTGTTTAAAGTAACATAATAGAATTTGGGACTTTTAAAAAGGGGAATTCTAGTTTGAACGACCGTGCTCAATAATAGAGATCCCATTCTAGGTAAATCAATATTTTTAACAATATATTAGCAGACGACAGTTGGAAAGTTATTTTTATTTTTGAAAAAAATATCTTAACACTGCTTACTGGTACCCCTGAATTATATTCATAATAAAAAGGGCCGGAATACTGCTATGAAATTTTGAATAAAATTGAGAAAAAGTGTTACATTTCAGGCATTTATTCCAAATAAAAAGTAAAGAGCAACATTGAAAACATGGTAATGCTAAACAGGTTGTCAAAATTTTGTACTCTTCCGTTGACAGATTTTTATGTTATCTGTTAAAAAGTACGAGTCCTACGAAACCAGTACTCATCACAAAGATAGTCCCTGGGTACCATCTCTCCGACATAATTATTAAACATTCACATAAACGTATAATAGCACCATTTATGGAAGTTCGGTGAAATCAGACTTACTTCCATTCATATCAAATACACGTATGCAGTGTATTCTGGCGGTCATACCAATTTATTAAAGCACTTACAAGCAATACCGTTACTTTTTTTTAGAAATATGAAATAGTAAAACACTTTTCAGAAAAAAAGTAGAATTTTGAGAATCATTAATCAATTGATATATCGGTTCAGATTAAGAACAGGATTAAAAACGGAATGAACCATTGTATCTAGTGTTAAAGTGCCGAGACTTGTACTGTACAGTAACGTTAATAATATTTTCCGATTTTTTTCTTTTACAGATTGATTATTTTTTTGTTTAAGTAATATCGTATTTTAATCTTTATTTTGTTTTTCGTGACCTGTTAAAATTTCCAAAACGATCCTCATGATCATTGGCCATTTACCAGAACCATCCTTTTGCTTTTGTTGCTTTTTGCCAGTTAGTACAGATATAAAGTGATCTTGTATTTTAAAGAAAGTCAAAATACCTATATCTTTATAACATTTTCCCACCTTTATGATAAATAATTTTACAATCAGCGTCATTTTCTTTCGATAAAAAAGTATCTTACATATCCTTCAAACATTGTTTAAAATTTATAACACTCATGTTTGCCCTTTTTAAAGGAGAAAAAATGTATTCGTGTCTGTAATTTTTTAATGTGTTAAGCGTTCTGTGATAAATAGAATATTATATTCGTGTATATAGGTCAATATGACCCGTGCACTTTATTAACCGGTTATATCTATTCCTGTAAGGTTATATATATTCTCCCGTATAGTATCCCTCCAGCAACTGTTCTTACTAACATTGTTATCATAACATATCGCATAACAAAACCAGAAATGGAAAGAAAGAAAAAAGAAGAAGGAAAATATTTATTTATTAAGAGTTGATTAAACTGACAAATAAGGTCTAGACATAAACTTATCATGGTAGATCTGTACGTATACTTATACATACATGTACATGTACATGTAAATATGTCCTTCCGTTGATAAGGTATTTCTCGGTCTGGTAAAAAATGTTACCTTAACTACGAACTTTAATAATTACAATTTTTAGCTATACGATAGTGTCCGATCTTTGTCAAATAAAGTCTGTGTAATTAAGTTAGAGAGAAAAATAAGTCATAATATAAACAAATGCTTTAGTTTGCAAAAAGAAGAAAATGCATTATCTGTTTAATTTATGATTTATTAAGATTATCAATATTGTTACCATTGTTGTAATAACATTTTGATAATTATAATTGGTATCACTAGGGTAAACGTAAACGTTGTCAGTAGTCCGAAATTTGGTTTCCAGTCGATATTAAACTTATAAATTATGAGCTTACAATAGAAAAGAAAAATTTTAGCCAAAGTTAAAAGGTACCCGGCTGAGGTTCAAAATCATAAAAAAAACCATAAATTTTTAATTTCTTACAAAGATCAGCAGCACCGTAGGGAACGTGTTACAGTATCGCGTTTTTCGGTTACAGTATAGAATTTTCAAGATGGAGGATTATTTGTTGGGAGGACAGGTAGGTGATTTTTATTCCGGTCCATACTACAAGTAGTTTAGTTTCTAAAAAATGTTTTTGTGCATTGCTTGTAAGGAACAGAATCCGGTATCTAGTCATAATTTTTTTCAGACTCTGCACCGCAGATTTATCGTTATATTTTCTCATAAATATGCAGATTTGACAGTTTAAAAATTTGAATCGAGAGACCAACGCATTTTCTCCAATTTCGACATTATTTATGCATGCCTAGAAAAAGTAAATCTGCAAAACGTTAGTCCTTAATGTTAGGAAACGTTTATAAAAGTAAATGACCAGTTGAACCTATTTTTCTGTTGGTAAAATGCGATTGAAAAAATAAACAATGTTACAGGATAGAGCGAGGTTATTTGTGCAAGGTTACAGCATAGACCTAGCGATTTTTATCCGATTTTGTTACAGTTTATACTCAGATTTCGGTTACAGTTTAGACTTCGGTATTTTCTATATATACTAGGTAAAATGTATGAATGTTACATAGACTTTTAAATCTCTGTGAGCTTATTGGCCCGATGTCTATTCGTCCGTCTGTCGTACACATGTGTGTTCAATCTCAACCGCTCAGTAACTACTTGACTAAATGAGTTGAAATTTACATGACTTTCTACCAATTACATGTAGTTGTTCAAATGGTTTCGGTTGCAATCGGGGACACGAAAACCCAAAACAAAGATTTTGAAAAAAGCAATGTTTAAAGACCCTTCTCGTCTCGAACCAAAAGCATTCAAATCAAATCATGATCATGGCGTCATTTCGAATGCTTCTTTGTTGAATTTATGATTATTTTGTCATTATTAAATTGAAACTCGTTTTTTTCTTATTAGAGACATTCTGTATAACAGTTTTCATGTTTTTGAAAAAGAAAATAATATTGAAAGTATAAATTAAGGTCAGACAATTACAATATCTTCTCTAGTGAGGCTGATTGAGGTACATAAAAGTGGTAGAGTCGGGATAAGGCCATCTTCATTTACTGCTGTAGTTGAAATCCAATCATGACTTTGGATTCTTTGTATGTGAGGAATCTATCAAGCTAATTTACGGAAGGTCGGTGGTTCTAGTCAGGTGTCCGCTCGTGTCTGAAATGTTCACAAAGGGTATCTGGGGTCTTTCTTTACACTAAAGCAGGAATGTTTTCACATGACCTCAGTGTCGTTGAAACTTAAAATCCAAGAAAGCCAAACGTAACAAACCCTTTTAAATACTTACAAAATACATTATGGTAGATGGAAATTCCAACTTAAAATACAATTTAAGGTTGAAATATTGCTCACTGTTTAATCATTCTCAGGGTATTTCCTGCTTGTTAATTGTGTCTTTTGACAGCTTATCTATGGTATGCAGGCTTCATAACCTCCGATCCCCTCTCAAAATTTCATTTTATTTAGTTTCACTCATTGTATTCTCGTTTAGGGCACACGACATTTTTAACTTGGGGGTAATATGCCGCTTTTCATAGAATGGCAATAACGTGTCACTTTGAAGGTTCCATGATAACCACCATATGAACACATTCACAGATGTTAAAAAATCTAAAGTGTACCAGTTCATGTTTAATGTGAATTCTGCTGAAGCCGGTGCTAGGAGGCCTGGACGGTAGCTTGCAGTTACCACTACCGTCCATGAACAGGTTTAATCAAACTGATCCTGCAACATTTTCATGTTTTCCGTGTTGGACTTCTGTTAAGGATTCTTTTTTCTCTATTTTATTACTAATAGGCATTATTATAATGTGTAATGAAATCAAGCAATAATATTTCTTCGTTACTGTTGTTGTCGTGAAAACAGTCCTTACTTAGGACATTACTTATTCTGCAAAAAGTCTCAATCTGAAACTTAAAGTAAGAAAAATAGCAAACTATAACTTTTCTGCTGAAGAAAAAAGTAATACAACCTTTCAAGAATGTATTAAATAGAAAGGTATGAGTTATTTCATAAAAATAATGGATACACGAACTTTGTTTGAAATTTGGCAAGTATCTAAACTGTAACCGAAATCTGGGTATAAACTGTAACAAAATTGGATCAAAGTCGCTAGGTCTATGCTGTAACCCTTCAAAATTAACCTCGCTCTATACTGTAACATTGTTTATTTTTTCAAACGCATTTTACCAACAGAAAAATAGGTTCAACTGGTCATTTACTTTTATAAACGTTTCTTAACACAAAGGACTAACGTTTTGTAGATTTACTTTATCTAGGCATGCTTAAATAATGTCGGAATGGGGAAAAAATGCGTTGGTCTCTCGATTCAAATTTTTAAACTGTCAAATCTGCACATTTATGAGACAATATAGAGATAAATCTGCGGTGCAGGGTCTGAAGAAATATATGACTAGATACCGGATTCTGTTCCTTACAAGCAAAGCACAAAAACATCTTTTAGAAACTAAACTACTTGTAGTATGGACCTGAATAAAAATCACCTACATCTCTTCCCATAAATAATCCTCCATCTTGAAAATTCTATACTGTAACCGAAAAACGCGATACTGTAACACGTTCCCTACGGTGAGCAGGGGTTCTTAAAAAAGAAAAACATGCAAAAGCTCGCAAATAAATTGAAAATCGTATTTTTGTGTTTTTGTTTTGATCGATGAGTGAAAAGAGTTAAATGCCACGCTTTTCAATTCTGGACATTAAGGAAAAACAGAGTGAGCGAATGATCTGAAATTTTGCACACAAGTAATTGGTATATACAATAAATAAAACATGTATTAATCTCAAACAACAAGTTAAACATCAATCTCAAAATATCATTTCCAGTTCCGTCATGTCAAAAAACCCTTAGTGGAGTCCAATTAAAAGAAAATAATATAAATTCGTCACTTTTAATACTATTTGTGATTCAACTTAAGGTAACAATCGCTATAAATATGTCAAGATAAGCGGATTATACCACAATATATTTTTTTTTGTATTTCTTAACAAATTAATACGCGTCAATACAAGTATTGATCTAAAAATATGCACGAATTTATCGTATTCACAGATTTAACAAAGATTACAATAGTATTCAATAATTCACAATCTTAACATAAGATCATATTGCAACAATATTTGTCGTACAGTCTATAGTGAAGTATATCACAGGCATTATTATTGTATATATAAGAGGGGTTAAGTTTTATCCGTCATTTTGGACAAAATGGATTATGATGATATGGCGCGGGTATTAATATAAAGTTGCGAAATGTACCAGTGATCGGATTTTAATATTCATTAATTGTGCTAAATTAAATTGGTGAAAAAAGAGAATAATTTTGGACAAAGGTTAGTCCATTTAGCAATCGACAATCCTCAAATCATTTCTGTATCGTACCTTCATATCATTTATTTGGTATTTATCAGGCACGGAAATGCAAACTTAATCAATATCTTACAAGACATAATTATATATTTGACTTACATGAAGAATAAAATACAAGTCATTGTATGTCGACTGTTTAGCTATTGATAACATTATATATGTATCACAGGTGTATCATTTACCTTTAAAACATTATCATTTAATCTAAAATAATTTTAAAATTTTATTCCTAATGTAATACAAGAGAAATCTTTGACACTGTTGCAATACTTCATCAAGAAACGATATACTATAACGAGAATGAGGACGATATTGATTTAAATCATCAGTAATATGAAACTACTGTAGGGAAATCTACACTAAAATCTAGGAGATGTGTCGCACAGGAATAGTATCTAATTACGCGTGTACGGTATACATAATGTCAGAAATGTTAAACAGTTTTGATTTAAAATCTGCAAAGATAATTGAATTGTGCGATGGATTTACTTTGTGTAAAGGAATTAAAAAACGTGCAGTTACGTTCATGATACTTGTGTGTCTACAAACAGCATTGACTGGTGTTTATTTCATGTATAGCTATTCCAGTATTGTAAGGGGTATTCAAATAGATATTGAGCACCTACGAAACAATAATATAGCTGATCTTAGTAGAGATAACAAGAGTTGGATATTCCGTTTTGAAAATCAAGAAACGTTAGGAAAGTTCTATTTCGAACCAGAAGCTGGAAGTAAAAAACTATATATGTGGAACAAAGGGAAAATTATCCCAGTTGATGTTTCAACAAGTTTGGCATTTGAAGCGTTAGCAAGAAAAGTGATAAATCTAGGCAACTGTACAATAACAAATCAAAATATGTCATTAGAGGTGAGTACAAGTACATGTAATATCATTGTAATTTGACTTCCAGAGCAAGACAAATAAAGGCACGTAAGGCATTCTCAGGTTAAGTCCTTTATAAGCTCAGCTTTCGAACCCAATCCTTTTTCAACAATTGATGTTATCCGGAACTCGGCAAATGTTGGTTTTCCCCCAGCTAATCAGTATGTGTACTACCCTTCACAAAAGATTATGCGCTCATTTTCAAAGTTGTAACTTGTACCTACGGATTAGCTGGGAAAACCCCAAATATTCTTTAATCCGGAGTTAGTCTTTTCATGCCTGTATAGTGTAAGTGGTATATTTGAAATAAACTATGTTTAAATTAAAGGCATATAAAAACTGATGCTGTATGTAGTAAGATCAGTGATATATCTAGTAAAGAACATGACTATCTTATAGTCTATCACTTACCATGCACTGTTCACACATTTCCTTTATTGCAAGATGTAACAAAAGATCACAAGAGAGGTTTAACCTTGAGCACGCTTTATATCTTCCATGCACTCTTCCAATCTAGATAAAACTATTATCTAATATATGTAATGATTGAAAACCGAACAGGGCAGACCAAATGAATGAGCCGGCTGGTCTTGGTCTGCACTGGCTACATGGGAGGAGTTTGTTGCAGACAACGGACTTAGGGTTAAACATATATGAGCCGCGTCATGACAAAACCAACATAGTGCGTTTGCAACCAGCATGGATCAAGACCAGCCTGCGCATCCGCGCAGTCTGATCAAGATCCATGCTGTTCTCCTTCAGTTTCTCTACCTGCAATAGGGCTTGTAAGCGAACAGCATGGATCCTGATCAGACTGCGCGGATGCGCAGGCTGGTCTGGATCCATGCTGGTCGCAAACGCACTATGTTGGTTTTGTGGTGACGCGGCTCATATAGTTTTAACTTTCGCTTCATGATGATCGCTTTTAAGATTGTTGAAATAATTCTGTAGTTCGCTCCTTGGAAATAACCAGTACTGTTGTCTTATGAGGAAACATGACCAAAGTTCGAAACCACGATGCCTTGGTTTAAAGGCAGACACCTCTAGTTCTCCGTTCCTTTACAAGTTTAGCCTTAAATGTCACAAGATACTGGTATGTTTGCTGGTCTGTTTTTTTTTAAATGTCATAATATTCAGAAATATCACATTTATATGTGATATATTTGAAATATATTACAGTATTAGATACTAATGTTAATTTAAATGAAACTAGCTGATGCTTTTCTTCTTTCGTTTTATTAAAGGTTGGCTTTAAATGTATGACTAGTTATCCTAAATATTTTCCAAATTAATATAATCCCTGATGAAACATGTGCATGGGAGTGGAATCAATAAACAAACCTTAATACGTGAAATGTATTGATTGTTTGTTTCACTTTATTGATATTGTATAGTATAAAAGATTTTGTTCTAAACCACAGACACTTGGGGTGTGGAGCTCAAAACACATTTAAATTTCAATGAAATGTTTATTTGTCAATCCTGTCATATATGTAAAAAAAAAAACTTAATATATGCCGTTTTGAAAAAGAAATAAATCTTATTTCAACGTCTGTGATATTTTCGAGCTCCACACCCCCGAAACCCTATGTATTAACGTTCTAGAATTAATTAATTCTTCAACGGCTAGATTGTGTCATGCGTATTTACTAAATACTTACCATTAAAATTAGGTTCAATGTCTTTTTACATTGTAATGGACATACGGTTTGTTAGATTAGAAAATTTATCCTCCTTTCTATCATTCTGTTGTAGACTTACTCGACGGTACCAAACTGCAGGAAAATTCACAAGGATATAGAGGATGTTAGTTATTTCGCATTCCAAGAGGAAATAGATGTTCAAATAGCTTATAGTATTCTAGTTTATAAAGACTATCAAATGGTTGAATTTTTACTACGAACTATCTACAAGCCACAAAACACATACTGT
This sequence comes from Ruditapes philippinarum, assembly GCF_026571515.1. Classification (NCBI taxonomy): domain Eukaryota; kingdom Metazoa; phylum Mollusca; class Bivalvia; order Venerida; family Veneridae; genus Ruditapes; species Ruditapes philippinarum. Next base: position 369,724 of record NW_026859698.1, read on the forward strand.
ATACACGTTGATAATAAATCACCTAAACTTTTTAAAAATCGTGTGCGAGGACTTGCAGCTTGTTTCCAAAACGTGTTCATAGCCACGAAGCCTGTGAATGTTTACTGGGGCAATTTTTCTGTAGTTGAAGCCGAAATGTCATGCATGAAAGACCTTTTGAACAAAACTAAGTCTTGGAAATATTTTATTAACCTAACCGGGCAAGAATTCCCGTTACGAACTAATTACGAAATTGCCAAGGTGCTTATTGCTCTCCGAGGTTACAACAACATGAAGTGTAGCGACCGTATAAAGTGAGTATATAGCACTAATCTTTACTATATATGCGTTTCCCTTATTTGCTAAGAAGTAAATTTTTGCTTCTGCCTCGGTCAATATTAACTTCTTTTTTTCTGTAAATATCACATCATATTCACCAGTTTAAAAGTCAATATTTGTATAATATTGTAAAATCACAAATCGCCATTCACCGTATTATAACTATTATTGATATAGAATGTCTGTTGTATAAGATAATTATGTTGACAGTATTTAGTATCATACGCGACATCAAGCCACGATAGTTAGAGGATATTGAATGAGTGTAGTTTAATACTAAATTTATTGAACGAGTTGAATAAAATCATACTGTTTTATTCAATGAGTTCAATAAATTTAGTATTGAAACTACAAGAATATAATATTCTATTTATCTATTTAAGAAAATGAATATTTAATAAATTGCGGTAGCCACGAGTGAAATATGACGATTTTCATGCCACAAGATGAAAATAAATCCAGTATTTATAGGAAAAATTTGAATTTTCTGTAAATTATAAACTTGTTTCTCTCTTTGACATTCCTTTTTGAAAGACTTCCCATATAATTTTGTGTACTGGCTAAATTTAAAAGAAATTTGTCCGGCAAGGCACCAGTGAAAATATGGAAAATATGTTTCGCTGCAGGGAAAAATATTTTTTTTTACAGTAAAAATACGGAAAATGAAAATACGATGTATATACTTAAATCAATTCATTTTATTCACAAAGACAATACCATTTTTTTGTCATTCTTACTCACTTTTTCTAAAAATGCTTGAAGTTTTTAGTCTAGGAGTCACAAAAGACGAAAAGATACCTTTATGCCTAGACAAAAAATTTATCGGGAAAAAGTTCGGTGAATGTAATAAATTGATTTGTGTTAAAACGCATAATTAAATCGAATTAAAATCAGTCGACTTACACATCATGGTCTCACTTATTGGAGGCCCTTTAACGTTTCCGTACTTTATATAATATATGGTATCCATTAGTAGATTAAATCGGCGTACAAGTAGTTTATTGATAACACGCCATTAAAATATAGATTGTTCATTAACATTGAAGTAAGAAACATAAAGGAATGCATTCACACTAAGTGCATTGTATAAAAAAATAAAGTCAATATAATAATACTTAGATATAAAATATATAAAAAGTGATACCGTGCATTGGGAAAATTTCAAGAATGACGATTGTTGACATACTAAATTAGACACTTTTACATTCCATCAAAAACGTTTTAGTAGTGCAAATAGTTTTGATAAATGATATTTGTTTTCAGAAAGCCTGATCTACTTATATCAGGACAGCCACCTTACGGCCTTACTGCCTACAAGACCTCAACACATGTTGTTTTAACTCGAGAGTTTGTTGAATTTATTCTTTACAATAAAACAGCAAAAGCGGTCTTAAACTGGACAAAGCAATTGAAGATACCTTCAGATGAAATAGCTTTTTCAACACTTAACTGTAATCAGAAGCTTAAAGCACCAGGGTCACATAGAGGTAACCTATATTTTAGCCATTTATATCCGTAATACATGTACATCTTCGACAGAAATTATACCAAACTGCTCACAACGCTTACAACAAAATAAGGGGGTATTACTAGGAGGTATATTACTGGGGGAGGGGCGGTAACTGGAAGATTGAGAATGTAGTGTTTTATAATACTGTAAGGTTGTAACGTCGCTTTTCATTGGATAATCGTGACGTTTATATAGATTTATTTACACGACTGCTGTCGATTTATGAAGAAATCTTACTTTTTCTCCACAAAATGATGCTTGCTATATTATAAATTCGTTATAATGATTTTTGACAGCCAGGTTATATGACCCTATATAAACGGCTTTTGCAATATAACCCTCGTCTAGCGACTTGGGTTATATTTAAGAACAGCCGTTTATATAGGGCCATATAACCTGTCAAAAATCTTTATAACTAATAACATAAGGGAAGTAACCATTGTGAGTTATTCAGTAACGCTAGATCATTAAGCGCGTCTTTACGTTAGGTTTGTATATCGCAAATGACGTCACATCAAAATATGTGCACGGTCGTGCAAAAACCTTTTAACGGAGTCGCAAAAGCGACACGGGTTTGTGATAAAACTATCTTTGAAAGTCGATCATTACAGTTGCATGCCTATATTTCAAAAAAATCTAAATTGGAAAAATGTTCTATTATTTTAAGAAAAGTAAAAAAGTATTCAAGATTCCCGTAAAAATTTGCATGTTTTTATGCGTTTATTGGCTGTTTTTGCAGTATTTATCACCCTATTTGAACAGTGTGACTAACGCAGTAAGGTCTATTTTCACATATCCTGTTCTATTTTTGGGAAGTGGAAGGTTTTAAGTTCCAATTTGCAATGTGTAAATTGCTTTCTTTGTCAATTTGCAATATCTTACTTCTTAATTTATTTTTAATATTTTTATGAAAAAATAAGCAACCTGAAGGCAAGCTGCTTTTACTTAGACACTTATGTGTTCTATGTCTGTTTTTCAGGTCATCCTAATGATTATAATCGTACACTCAACTATATAGCAAGATTCAAGGTCTGGATAGGAAAGACGTCACATGTTTGCAACGGAAAACGCCTCCGTGGAATTTGCTCATTCGGTCCTAAGGATTTAGAGACATTACAGAACAGATACGAGCTTTTTGCTAACAAGTTTAATATCCGAGCGTTCCCACAAGTGCCATACTGTTTGAGAAACACATTACTGAAAAGGACATTTTTAGAATACACAGGTCGTTTAGATTACAATGTTTCGTATTATGAAAATATTCCGCATAAAATATAGAATATATTTCACATCTATAATAATTGGCATACAACTTGTTTCATCATAAACCATTAATTAAATATATAACATTGACGAGAACAATAGAGAATAATAGAGGGACATATTATATAATATTAACGGAAATCAGGGAAAATGCTAGTGAATTAACGTAGAATAACTAAAATGTTCTAAAAAAAGGTGTACAATAGGCAACGACTATGTATGGAAGTGTTAAAGTAAACATAATTGTCTCAATATCTTTTGTTGTCTATATTGATGCTATTATTGGCTCTGTTTATTTTGTTGATTAAAGGGACATCACTGATGTGATATGACGGGTCTGGAACTATTTCCCGAGATTTGTGTATCGTCTGATGCAGGTCAGGACCAATAATGTGTGTGCACATTTTCAGATCATTTCCTAACCCTGTTCTTCTTAAATAATCGTTATTATTGTGCAAAAAGACAAAAAAGTGAAAAGCGCTCAAAGCTTTTCACTCGAATCTTTGCTAAAGATCACACAGAAAATCGATATTCAATTTAATTCTGGGTATACTTCTTTATAATCATATGCGGGTTTTTTCCATTTTAAATGCTTCAACTTTTCTTGTAAGAATTTCAAATTATAGGTTTATAGGCCATTAATCTCAACGGAGCTCCTTTAAGTTTGGTTTTGAATCAGGGTCTGTCTATTTGAAAATGACCTTTTTTATAAATGAATAATAAAAACTTTGAAGTGTCACCATACAAACCACGTTTTGGCCAGGTTTAATTTGAAATAAAATATGTAGCTTAATAATAGTGTTCTTCAGACAATTTATCAGTTTGTACTTCGTGTTATTTATGCTAGTGCATAGAGTTTAACAAACTTGGATTTCAGAAATGTAACAAGTATCCAAGATCGTGGTCCTTTCTGTATGAAACATACAGACTGTGGTCTGTAAAACCGCGTGCGGTCTTTTATCACTACACCAGCCTCCTCGCCTGCGGCATTCAACTGTATTACATTGTGTGAATTCTGACCACAAACAAAAATATTACCGTCGGGGTCGACGGCAATGCCTCTTGGAGATTCTAAATCGGGGCGTTTGTACTTAGACAGGATTTTACCATACAAGCCCATCGTTATAACGCCAGATTCTCTGTCTGTTATATGAATCATTGTGCCGTCGGGGCTTATCTCTAGATTTCTCGGGGAAGAAAATATTGGAATACCCTCGGGATCCCTTTCAAATACCCGCAGTAGACGCCCAGACATATTGTACACCCTCAGCTGCGGTCTATTTTCGTATTGGCCACCAATACACGCGACAAATATTTCTCCATTATTGCATGCAACACCATAACATGACACGCCAATTTTCATCAGTCGTGACACTTTTAGTTTCTTATCTACTGTGATAAACTGAAGTTGTTTCTCTTCTCTAAGACTGGTGATCGCTTCTGCAGGACTAGCTAAACATACAGCGTAAGGTTTGCCGGGAAGGTCAACATGGTCAATCACGCGGAAATTAGCGGTCAGAAGTTTGAGCCTTTTATGATGCGTGCTGGTAAGAATTATCTTGCCGTCGGGTAGACATACAGAACCTGTGTTATCCTCACTCGTACCATGATCTGTAAATAATGTTTATAGATATAAATTTTATATAACATATTAAAAGTGAGCTAAACAATGAAAACATATATCAAGGTTAATTAAGTCGCATTATATGAATAATACATGAACTTTAGTCATTTAGAATAATCGTATTCTAAAACACCAAACCAAAACTTTTAGAAGAATTTGTAATTTAAAAACATTCTACGAGAGAGCTTTTTCAATACGAAAATTATTGACGTATTGAGCAAAATGCATATACAATAAAATATACATGTATACACCACCAATTATATATCATCATACTTGTAGTATTTTTTTAAATGTTCTCCCCTTTTTATTTTTTTAATTTGAAATAACTTTAAATATATTAGGTCGGAAATTTGGGGAAAAAGTTAAGAATTCCTTAACCGAGTACATTGTACTTGAAACGCGGCTAAAAAAACCATTTTAGGATAAAAACCCTCTTAAAACCCGGTTCAATTTTTAGCAAACTACTTCAAATGCATTAACCCCTCTCTGAATAAACCCCTTTAAAAAACAATAAAAAAAATTAATGCTCTCGCAAAAAGGTGTTGTTCTGCAAAGTCTTCACTAATATAAGAGAAATACAAAATGCCAAAAAGAAAGCCCAACACGCCCAAAATTAAATGTTGGGCCCGGTTTGATTGGCAGGGGTGTTATGATTTTTTGGGGAGATTTTGCATTTTATCTTGTTTTTTCAGATAGAACGAAAATTTAAAATGGGTTGATTAAAAAATGTGAACATTTTCCGTAAGTATTTTTAAAAATTTTATAAAAAAAAAAAAAATATTTTTGGATATCCTTTTTGAAAAAATTCCGGAAAAAAAGTTTTAAAGGATTCCATTTTGTATAAAAATTTATATTACATGGTGAAATAAAATTTTTTTCTAGAAACCCCTTTTATCTGCTATAATGGCACTTTTCCAACAGCATCAGTATTTAATTCTTTCGTGATTTGTTTTCGCGTATAATACTAAATACTGTCACCATAATTATTTATGGAACATGTATTACACATCTTCCCATTATATACCAACTCAGTTTAATTACAATCAGTTTAATTACAATTAATGTGAAGCTACTACTTCTCAACTTCTCTGCAGAAAAGCTGTCTTTATCCGTGAATAATACTAGTATAATAAAGTGGTTGTGGTGGTGGTGTTGGTAGTTTACCCCCGGATCAGGACAGTAAGACACATTGAATTTGCCAGAGCACAGTTCAGCCACCGCACTGTTCTCGTGCAGGCCGTCAAACAGCTTACCAGTACTAGTTGCCTACAGTTCGCAAGAAACTGATAACTTTTGTACATGCCAGAGCAGAGGTACAGTACGAATGACCGTATAAGGGATTTCATGAACACTCACAACGGAAGAGACCTACCTGCACCGTCTGGTCCAACGCTCTACCTATTGGGCTAACCGGACGTTGTTAATAATGGATCTTATGATAGCATGATTGTAATACCTGATGATAAGCTGATGTTGTATTCGCCCTCAAACTGCGCTTTGTAATTGTGTGTGTCTTCCCCAAAATCACCAAGCGTCTTCATGCTATTCAACAAGTTCTCCAGATTTCTGTCCGCCATAAACAGTAACCTTTCCTTCCCTAAGTTCTTAGAAATGTTCTGTACGACAGCCTTTCCTATAAACAATATATATTTAAAGACTGAAAAGTATTTAATACTAGTAAGTTTATTCAAAAGACCACGGTATCTCAAATCGACGGACATTTGTCCTCCCAGACAATTTAAACCACGTATTCGTCCCCCTTTTTTGTCTACGCGAATAATTTGCACGCTGTAGTTCAACACTTTTTTATCAAATTCTCTTTTTATTTGCTTATTTATTTATATAATTATACTGTTGTTGGATTTTCGTATAATAATGCATGGTTTTTCGTTCAAATGCTTTGTCATTAGTCACTCTTTTGGCTTTTTGGCAACAATGCACTCAAAATTGATATATATATTTCCTTAGTATACAGTAATGATATTCGTGTATATAAGTATATACGTATATTATTGTAGAAACAACGCTCTATAGAAGAAAACTATATTGCTCAAACCTTCCTGTACACTCTTTTTGGCTTTCTTTAGCGTAACAAACAGTTCTGGTTCATTGTTTGTTGTTGTCTCTATCTTTGCGGTAAGACCACCAAGAGTATCAGAGACGTCTTCACACGTCTTGACGTCATCATCTATCTTCGTTATTACGACGTCATACCTGAAATATCGATATATACCAATTACTTCAGTATTGTGTTGAACCTTACACTGTGACATTGGAACAACAATTGTAAATATATATATTAGTATATTTGAATATTCGTTTTATCAGACTAAAGTTCTCAGAAAATTGAGCCTTTCTATTTCAGTTGCATCCTCATATAAGAAAAAAGTTATCTAACTTTAATCATCAATTAATTTCAAAAATCAAACCTTATGGCAAATACGTTACAGGTATACTGTTGTGAATAAAATTTTCAAAATGCAATCCGTAGTATTAATGTTAAAAAAACATATACGACTAATTCACGTTTTCAATTTTATGTTAGATATCCTGAGACAAATGTTTATTACTTTTCCTGAAGTTCATGCCTGGCAGTATGTTCTAACTTGTCCAGGATATCCGTGATTCTAATGCGCATGTCCAAGATGGCGTTAATGATGTCCTCTTTCTGCTGTTGCACGTGATTTTGATTCTCCTCGCGTTGGTTTCGGAGAGTGTCAACGTCAGCTTTTATCTTTCGTATAGATTCTTTGACCTATAAAAATGTATTTTATTATTTGAGCTATTAGTGCACACACTATGTCAGGCTTAGATAATGCTTGCATATTTAAAATACCGCATTTTCTTCAAGGTATTTAGTCTTGACTATTGCCATTGATTCTATGGATTCTGTTGAAATAAAGAAAATGGATTCCTTACAGCTCTGAAAACGCACATATCATAAAAATTTAAATAATTTATAATAAGTTGCAAAGAAAAATGTGCACTTGGTTACAGGAAAGTTTTGTACACCTATTTAAGCAAATGTTGGCATATTTGAAATTTAAACTTGCAGAAATTTATTGACTACACGATGATTTGAAATTTGATCATTATCAGGACTTTGCTTATGTGTAAACAGCTGAGTGAAGAAAAATAAAGATTGCAGAATATTCCCTTTTTAAAAATGCGTTTTAGCTTTGGATACTTTTTCGAACATTATCGTTGATTTTCATATAAGATGATCGCAACAGATACTGAGTAATGTTACCGGTTACGTAACGAAACAAAAATGCGTTAAAATACATTTTTACAAATTTTACTTTTCACCCAGCCGCTATATACACAAAACTAAACTTCTGATAATTATCATATTTCAATATACATGTAAGTTAAACCAATGTATGGTCAATGCATTTCTGCAAATTATGAAACCTATTCCTCCAATATTTTGCCCTTATGTATACATAATTTTCAAGGTACCAAGCGCACGCTTTCTTTTTCAATTGAGTACAGAATTGGCACAAGAAATCAATTATTGAGACAAATCATGCACATGGCGTCATCACGAGCAACGTTGTGAGAAAATTGTGTCATTTATATTAATATTTCAAACAGAAAAAAAAATCAAAAATCATATACATTTGTATGTGTATATCACATGTTAATCAGAAGTTTCCACTGACCTCGAGTAGTTCCATGCTGCTCTCGACGCCGGCGGCCGCCTGGGGTATATATATGACATCTTTACAAGCTCTGTGGCCGACGGCAACACAAACACTACAGCACAGCTCGTCGTGGTCGCCACAAAACAACTCGATTGTCTTCCCTTCATGGTGCGTACATCTGTCTGTCAGTTTTTGTCTTGGTGTACTAGGCGGTTTTTGTTTAGCTAAAACGGCAAACATTTATAATTGCTTATAGTGCAGAAGGTATTAGCAGTATGTTTTGACGGTAATACATTGAGGATATTTAAGTGCTGTCTTCAAATACAGGATTTATTTTCATCCAGTGGTATAACAATAAATATTTTCTAAGACTTCCTACTTTTATATTAGAATACCTTAAACTAATAATGGAAGTCTACAACAATCATTTACAGAGGAAGTAACTCCAAGGAAATCTGTATAATATTGAATATGTACTTGTTCTAAAATATTCGAATATTCTGTACCATATATTTAGAATCAAATATGTTAAATATTTGTCATGTAACCGAATGTTCTATGAAAAGATTGTCTCACAAAATAGATTTCATTGCTTGCGCAGCATAATTTTCGCTCTTGACAAAGAAAGTTTTGGTGTGAATGAAAGTTCCATGTACATGTATTTGTAACGTTACATTAACGGATCATTATACATGTATAACCAACGTTTATACGTTCGTAATGGACCGCCGTTTAGAAACACGATTATTTCGGTTTTGACTCATAAATAGTCATGTCTGTATCATTGCAAAAATCTGAAAATTGCATTTGTAAGTTCTCTTGTAGAAAGCGAGATAACTCACTAACATATAAATAAGATATTATCGTCCGAGTAACGTTCCGTTGCCTTGTGCAATGTTATATGGTCCCAATATAAACGGTTGTTTGGAAATATAACCCGAGCCGCTAGTCGAAGGTTATATTGCAAACAACATTTATATATGGCATGTCAGAAATGTTTATAGCGAATTTATAATCCAGCAAGCATTATTTTTAGAGAAATAAAATGCAGTATAATAAAGACGACAATACACTCAATATATTTCGACCTGTTAAAGAGTGAATAATTTATGGTGCAAATGACCATCAAATGATTTTTTGAAAATCAGCATTTAAGATATAGGATTAAGATAGTAGGCTCTAATTTATTACTGGATTAATGTATAGGCACAATAGTACTCACTCTCAACATGTAAGGAAAGTCGCCAGTTTCTAATATCTTAAAAAAATTATGAAAAATAGCAGTAATGATCAGGGATGGTGATTTATAAATTTTGCCATCTTTTCCTTGGGAGTTTCCGTCTTTTAATTTATTGATTTCACGAGTTATTTAGAATAGCATTCCGTTCTTCGCATAACTCGACATCAACAAAATTTATGTCATTTAATCCTGGAAGATAAGCCTTTCTTAATAAATCCTGAATGTAGTTTTTCCATGTAACAGGCTCTAAGTTTTGAGTCTTAATCTCACATTTTATTTGACTAGTTTTTAACATTTGTCTCTATTTAGCTGCCTTATATTTCAACATAATGAAACATAGCTACGAACTAGTTGTTAACATTTCATATACTATTTCAAAAATCACTTTCATTGCAAAAAAAGGATAGACAATTAAGGTCACTTAACATATCTTGGACATTTTAGTCCGTAACTCGGCACATTAAGGACTAATTTAGTACCTGTAATTCTGTGTGTCTTGGTCACCACGAATTTCTTGTGATCGTGCACACATTTCTCGCACAAATGTTCGTCACATTCAGTACAGAATTTTGTAGCATCTACCTTCCTGTTTTCTCTACCACAAGGACTGCAGTGTGTTTCTACGCACTCCTGTGTCAAAGAGTCAGATATAACATAAGTTGTCTGATTTAAAAGTTATTCAAAAGTTATCCTGTTTTTAATCATTTCGATATTACAATATTAAATTTCGATAATATATAGAGGATATTGAATGAATTTAGGTTCAATACTGACTTTATTGAACGAGTTGAATTAGTTATATTATGCGAGTCTCTGACAAGCCATTTTAGCGCCGTAATGAAATCCCTGCATTAACCCTGCAGTGCGAGAACAGGCGAAAGGCAAAAACATGCTTCATTTCCCCCGCTATTATACCATCTTCCCACCGAAATAACAATTGTCTATCAAATTATCAATCACTATGGAAAGATGTTTAAATAACCTTTCTTGCACAATCAAGCCCATCAAAATGATTCTACAAAATTGTTACGTTTTAAAAAAAAACACATTTCAATGCCGCTAAATGTTACAAATTGGCGTAAATGTATATTTTTGGATCTGGCACGCTTTTTAATATATAGATCTAACATATATTTGCATTCAAATCTTCCGTTTGACTAAAACAGACTCTGAATTATTCGAATTATGATGACCTTCAACCGGCTCCGATGTTAATACTCATTTTGTATTTTCAGTACAGCAGATTTCTAATGGAGGAAAACACTCAACGTATTTTACCAGTGTTTTTTTTAACGTAGACACAAAATAAAAAAAACACAAAAAAAGTTTTGAAATAAATATTTCTTAAACGCATTAAATGTTAGCCCTACACATGCATGAGGGTTGTACAAACCAATACGTGTCACATCTTACTATACGTGTCACATCTGACTATACGTGTCACATCTGACTATACGTGTCACATCTGCCTATAACAATCAAGTATCTAAATTGACGTTACATGATAATTTGAAAGGCATTAAAAATGAACGTAAAACTTTTAAATTAAAGTCATGTAAATAGAATAAAATATATTCGCAATTATTCCTGAAATTTCGGCCAAAAGAAATATTTTAATTCAGAGAATATTCATGTATAATTGTTAGAATTTACCTTATCCGAGCGGAGCTTATTAGATGATACATCTAATACCGCCGCCATAATCCACGTTTTAGAGAAATTTTCAATTTATAAATTATAAATTTTGACACAAGTCATATAAAAAATAAGGCAGTTTAAAAAACCTTTTTATTTTTTTGACAGTTTTATAACGTTTAAAGTATTGTCTTTTTCATTGGAAATTTCGCGCTCTAAATGGTCTATTACTGTCTATTGATAAGCTTTACAACCAACATTGTCTGGTAAGTATAGAGTTACCTATTAAACTACAAAGTCATTTCTTTTGATATAATCAGCTTGCAATGTATACGGTTATTGTCCCACATGTATCAGTTATAAAGATTTGCACAGGTTATATATGGTATAGAATTAGCGGTTGAAAGTTTGTATAACCCGATCCGCTTATCGGTACCTAACGGCCATATAACCTGTAAAGATATTTTTTCTGTTCTGACCCTCTACCGGATAGGACCATGTACCAAACTTTTTCATTTTTGCGTTTGAAAACTATAATCAGTTATAAAATGTTCTTGTAACAGGGGTCAACTTAGAGATGCTTATATATAATAATCAAACATAGTAAGGTACTTTTCTATTTGTTTCATCTTGATCTTAAGTAGCACTTACACGTAGTCACCAATGTTTTTACCGGACTTTCTTGTTTGAGGCTCAAACATATACACCCAACTGCCATCACCTGTCCACCTTGCGCAAACCTTTTTAGACCGCAACGCATAATCAGAATTAAATGAATACTGGTTTATGATATGCATCAACTTTACTGACGATTTCGCATCCTGCTAAGATTGTGTGCACATGACGCAACATTTTGGAAAGTTTTTTTTACTAATTCATGGACAATAACCCAGTACATCCACAAGCAAACACCATGGTGTACACCTACATATGCTGACACAAATTTATTTCAAGTTTCATGACTCTAGGTCACATATTTGTTTGGATATACATGACACAAGATGAAAAAATGCAAATTTTAACAAAATCAAGAGCAATAACTCAACAAATTATGAATAAATCCACAAGCTAACCCCTATGTGCACAACTTCACATGATGAACAACATTTTTTGTAAAGTTTAATATGACTCTAGGTCAAATATTGTTTGATCTACACACAACACAAATTGAAAATTGCCATTTTTTACTAGGTCAAGGGCCTTAACTCTGAAGTAATCCACTTGTATACTAAAAAAGATCGGGATTAATTGATTCTGATTTTATTTTCATTGTTTTATAAAACTTGAATTGATCGTATTTCGCCGTAAGTAAACGATACATAAACAACATGTAAAAATTTGTTGATTTGCAAAGAAGTAGATTATTGAGACTTGATGGTATACGGTATTTTTTCCATATCTGTAAAAATTGTTTGAAAACCAGTTTTATCGTTGAAATAGATGTCCCATTCGTGTTTAAATATTAAAATATTTCTGATAGAGTGTTTACAGGGGTGTATCACGTTGGTGGCAGGATCTGACCCCAAGCGTCTGTGGTGACGCAAGCATTGATAGAGCGGCGTTCTGCGCATGCGGGCGTTGGCTCGGCGGGGATTAAAAGTTGGCTTAGCGGTATACAGCTTAAGACTACGGAGCTGATCGCTTTGATAGAAGTTCTGTTATAGTCTCTCCTCCTTCTTCTCCCTCTTCTCTTTCTCTCAACAGCTTATTGCAATCTGAGGAGGTTCTGATTCTACTGCTAGACTAGTGCACCAATCATAGCAAGTCTCTCAGCATCCATGGTAGTGTAGTACAGCTTTACTTTAACTTTGAGCAAATACGATGTAAATGGGGTATGCACTCAACAGCAGCTCGATTCCAAATGGGCTCCTGGTCCGTTTCTCCCCGTATGTATAGCAAAATTCTGGTCCTGCTCCGACACCTCCATACCAATGCCAAACCAAAGATCATCACTGCAAAGGATCACTGCTTCAACAACCGACACAGTTCCAGCAATCCCGTGTCCGCTCGCTAAACGTTTACAACCGCTCAACCAAAGTGTGTGCACCGTTTGATCACCGCCCGGGCAAAGCAGGCGAAGCAGCGGTGGTCCAGCGTTCAAGATTTCTGCGTTGGCCTTGCAGTCCGAAGCGTCCACGAACTTGCGTCTAGCGGTGCCAAACTTTGACTGGGCGTTGTTGGAGCGGTGGTGAACTTTGCCGGAGCGGAAAATTACCCGCTCCTCGTCGCTCGCAATATTTTGTGCAGCTCAAAACTTTCGGAGCGGTAGGAGGGACCATTAGCGGTGGCTGAGCGTATACGACGTTACCTTCACGGGGGACCAACTTCGAATAATTGATATGCTCGAATTCAAAGTGAATAAAACCATATATGTTCTGTAAAACATCCGCAGACACGTGTTTACAGCGTTTCGTTATGTTTCGTGTTTAAAGTATTTTTTTTAATCTTCCTGTTCAAAATAAATTCTACCATAAATTTTGCCACACAGTGACTAATGAATAATTGCAAAGGCCTATTTGATAGTACATATGTAATGATTTGAATACAGCGTTTATGGTGAATCCTCAGTTATTCGTTATTTAAAACATTATGATAGCAAAATGAGAAAAAAATGTATTGAAAATGTTTATTTACTTGTTGAATCGAACGTGCTACATCTGTAATCCAACACCCACTGAGTTTACGTTTCAAACATGACTGTTGCTTCACGCTAACATAATTGTCTAAATTTCATTTATGAACCGTATATTTTAATTTGTCAAATTTTCGCAAAGTTATTTAGCATATACTCTGTCAAATTGCTGCAACAGCTTTTGCTCACACGTGAAATTCTGGGTTTTAATAGGTGAAATTAAATACATATCACTCACAGTATATATCAACTCAAAGTGTGGGAAATACAAAATGTATAGCTTTGCAGAAATTCTTGTAACCTACGTATTAATCTATGATTGAATTTCCGTAAACTTCTAAATTTATATAAAACTATATAGTTGCTTTTACACTGCTGACAGTTCCTTAATTCCTGCTTAGGTATAACGTTATTTTGAAATGTACCTGTATTTAGACTTTACTAGTCTGGGTTCCAGTCTGTGTTTCTGTTCGGAAAATCGACTATATAATTATCTATCAGAAATTGTGACGTGCTCATCGAAATAGCAAGTATGTTAAGAATAAGCAAAATATCAACGGCTAAATCCAAGGCGGGGATTTTAAATATAAATATGCTTTTTCATCCTAAGGTCTCATTTTAAATTTTAAGCATTTGAAATGGAACATTGTTGTTGTTGTTTTATATACATGTATATAAGTAAAACTCTACAACAATTCTCCTGATAAGCTGAACATTATTGCCGCACTTTGAAGTCTCAAACGTAGTCTGCATACGTCGAATTTCGTTACAAAATTACTCAAGGGGTGGGTGAAATAAAATAGAATAGAATAGAATAGAAAGAAAATTGAGCCGCGTCATGACAAAACCAACATAATGTGTTTGCGACCAGCATGGATCCAGACCAGCCTGCGCATCCGCGCAGTCTGATCAGGATCCATGCTGTTCGCTTACCAACCCTATTACAAGAAGATTAACTGATAGCGAACAGCATGGATCCTGATCAGACTGCGCGGATGCGGAGGCTGGTCTGGATCCATGCTGGTCGTAAACCCATTATGTTGGTTTTGTCATGACGCGGCTCAATTTTCTTTCTATTCAGCGTAAAACGATACATTTTATATCAGTTAAACGCAGATAGAATGCTGTAGAATTTAAGATGGTTTGTATATAATATTTATCCCCATTTCATTGATGTCAAAAAATGATGATCAAGGGACAAATGATGATCAATGGATAAATGATGATCAATGGACAAATGATGATCAATGGACAAATGATGATCAATGGACAAATGAATGGACAAATGATGATCAATGGACAAATGATGATCAATGGACGAATTTATAAAGTAACAACTTATAAAATTTATAAAAGGCAAAATATAACATTGTTTAATACTTATTATTAAACACTAACCTATACAAAATATTACGAATCAGCTTTACGAAAAGAAGAGATCGAACCACGCATTTTTAACAGAACATTTTAATAATATTATTTTTTACGTGTATTACATTATAATTACATTTATCTTACAGTATTATTTGTAATTTTAGAAATGTATTTCTTCTTTTACTGACTTGGTGTTATCTTATGTATAACTTACAATAACATTTTTATGATTTACAATGTAGTTAATTAACTTTTATGGCAGACTAAAGTATCTTTGTTAATTAATATTTGTTTACTCTGATTAAAGTTAGACCCTATATTATAAACTATTTTTCTGATAAACGGACATTTTGTCATAGTATCTAGTTGTTAATGTTTATGAGACTTGTTTATGTAGATTTTATTAACAGATTAGCAAGGGTAGTTTAGTAGCTTTTAGCTGTTGATATTTAGATAATGTATATAACAAAGTGGTGTATTCAAGTAAATCTCATATACATGTAGTTATATTTGGATTTATTCCGCTGTAAAATGTTAAGATTTGTGTGTATATTAATATTTGTCGATATCGGGTATATTTGATTAAATAAATAAGGCAAAAAAGCATGGTAAAGAGAGATAACTCTTCAGTTTTTGCAATATGGGCTGAGGAGTTGTCTCCCCTGTAACTATGTATTAGTCTTATAATTCTTATCATAATGACCAAACATGCAATTTTATGATTGTATATTTTACAATTTGTAATTGAAATGTTGCATATGTTTTGTATGGATGAGACTATAATGCAGAATACATATATACGTTAGTTAGTTAGTTAGTTAGTTAGTTAGTTAGTTAGTTAGTTAGTTAGTTAGTTAGTTAGTTAGTTAGTTAGTGATTAGTTACCATTTTCCCTTTCTAAAATTGTAATTGTTAATTTCTTATATTAGTTTTCTAATTTTTAATGTACATACGTAATTATACGTAAACATAATTGAGCCGCGTCATGACAAAACCAACATAGTGCGTTTGCGACCAGCATGGATCTAGACCAGCCGCGAAGTCTGATCAGGATCCATGCTGTTCGCTTACAAACCCTATTGCATGTAGAGAAACTGACAGCGAACAGCATGGATCTTGATCAGACTGCGCGGAGGCGCAGGCTGGTATGGATCCATGCTGGTCGCAAACCCATTATGTTGGTTTTGTCATGACGCGGCTCAATTATAGTTTCACAAGAGTATGTTTTGTTATATTGGTGTATTCTCTCGTGGCTACTTGGACCTTGAGATATCAATACATTTTAAAAACTTACAAAAAATGTATATAATATCTTTTCTCAAATTTCATTGTTATTTCCCGACATAAAATTCCTCTGTAAAATATTCTTCTCATTTCATCTAACCCCTGTACAACAGGCTTTGAACATGCTTTTAATTATATACTATGCTCATCTTTGAGTAAAATATTTTTATTGCAGACATTATTGAAATCTATAAAATTCTTACTGAATATGTCATATTTAAATAAAAGAATGTACAAACTATGTTGGGAAGCTGTCTTCCTTATTTCGGATCAAGTAAAGCTTGTCCTTTCTTTAAAAAAAACTGCCAGTTTTTTTTAATGGCACTATGTTTTCATTATGTGTCCACTCATAGTGTGTTGGATTTAACGCATGACATATCAACTTTGTATGGCATCAAAACATGTTTATTTTATATCTACAAAGAAACCGTGTAGCAATTATCAATATTTCAAATTTGAGCATAGTATATCTTTAAGTAACTCTGACGTTAGGAAAAAGTCAGTTACTGCTAAGAGGGGCGTGCCACCAAAAGTTTTCTTTTAACTGGTTGGTTAAAATTGCTTATAATTAGAGTATCAACGTCTAATAATTTCTACAAAAGAATAACAAGCAATGACAAGCTGTTTCCTATTACAGCTCATAAGCATGTTACCTTAAATATGTTACTGAAACAAAAACAACCGATTCAACGTTTATACAAAAGTTATGTCTGACTATGTATTCAGGATTGTCCAACTTCATGACAAAATAGAAAAAAATGCCATCGGGTTGTTATCTGTTAGTTTAAGAAGTCTAAGCACACTTTCAGGCCGAATGGCATATTGTTGATGGTTTTTTTCGGCTTCAATGTCATACACGATACCCTCTAAATGAGATATTTCCAGCATGTGGCGTTTCGAAGAATATCGATAAAAATCATCTGGACAAGTATTGATCTTGTCCATACCTTCTGCTACCCTTTTGCATCGGAGAATAATGTCCGGTCCCTCTATCTGAAGCTCGTCAATTTTTACACAGACCGCCAACTTTTCTTCCCGTCGTACTCGATCTGCGAAAAGATTTCTTTCTTCAATCATAAAGCTTGGAAGAGCATTATTTATGAGGCATATCTTTACAAATTGTAGAGCCATTTTCAGTAAGGAAATCAAATTTTCATTGACAAAAACATTGCTTGGATACATTTCCGATAACCAAAGTACTACGTTTTTCATGACGTATGACGTCATTTCACGACAAAGCGGCTTCAGTTCTTGTTTTGCAATCATCTTCAAGAGAATCAATAACTTTGTTTGACAATCATTCAAACTTTGTATCAGCTTTATTTCAGCTTTAGTAAAACAAATTCTCCATTCCAGAAACTCATTACCGCTGCTCTTGTTGCCTATAGCAACCACGTGACCTTCCATTAAAGAGATCTCTTTAACAACATTGGGTGGTGGCCAGTTGTGCTTACGGCTTCGATTTATCCATGGTTCCAATAATTCCGGACAGTCACATGTGAATGCATTCACAATGTCAAGATTCATATTGATCAGTCTGAAATTACTAGTTAATGACGGACCTTGGTGATTTCCCGTGTAAGCATGATGTGTAACAGAACCGTCTATCCCAATATCCTCATAGCCTGCATTTGCTTTCTTCCATGCTTCCTTTACCGCTGTACTCGACAGATAATGCTTCCCTAATATATTCACCATAACTTCTTTATTTTGTTCGTAAAGTTCAGGCCGTAGATTGTGGTGAACAAGCCGCGTGTAACCAGGCGCAGTAGCATATTGGTCCAAAAGAAGTATTAATAAGTGTTGATGTTTTCTAGGTTCAGTTGTACAAATGATATGTGAAGGAACTCTAACCGAATCGATATCATTCTCAAATGGTGCAGTTAATCCTTCGGCCTTACTTCCGGCATAAAACTCCGTTGATTTTCCATAAGGCGTGTCAACAGTCTCTGAAAAATAAGCGCAATATTTTTGCCGAATTTTAATCATTTCACGACTATAGCCAAGTAAATCCATTGTGTGTGACGCTCGGATCGAGGTTGACGTATATTCCATATTTGTTTTAAATCATATCATATATATCCGACGATTTTTAAAATGTATAACAACTTGATTTACATTTAGTTTGTATGCAGTAAAATCGATAAAATCTTTAAAATACCCTTCATTATCATTATAATAGCTCTAGCGTGAAGTTTTACACCCATCCCCCCCCCCCCCCCCAAAAAAAAAAAAAAAACACACACTTTTCTTATTGTAAGCGACACTCTCAAGGC
Source organism: Ruditapes philippinarum (assembly GCF_026571515.1). Lineage (NCBI taxonomy): Eukaryota > Metazoa > Mollusca > Bivalvia > Venerida > Veneridae > Ruditapes > Ruditapes philippinarum. The sequence continues at coordinate 388,530 of NW_026859698.1, forward strand.
TAGAGCAAATTTAAACCTGGATGCGTTAATCATTAAACCTTTGTGGAGGACTCAAAAACGATGCACCATGCTAAATATTTAAACTTTGGACAATATATATGCTAAAGTAACCATTTGGTTAAGATTTCATTTCTATACTAACAATCAGAGCTGCATCAGTACTAAGGGTGTAGTACTTAAGTACCAGTACCAGTACTTGGCAAATTATGCAGTACCATTACCATTACCAGTACCAGTACTAGAATTTAGCTTGGTATTGCAGTACAGGTACTTTTTTGGTGTAGTAATTAAGTATCAGTACCATTACTTTTATATATTCATCAAAGTTTGAATAAATACACAGTGTCAAACAAATAATTGCAAATATTATTCAGCAAAGAAATAAAATCATAATTTACTTTAAAGTTAACATAACATTTTTACAACTTTATAGTTTTAACATACTTTTTTCCAACAATATTTACAACATATATTCATGTCATATCTAATTGTTTAGTAACCAGTCAAGTGTATAAATACAATGGCAATCATCTTTCATTTAAAACACAACAGTCTTTTGTTGCCTTTCACACCTCTGTTCAATTTATACCAAAGTAAATAACAACTTTTTTATAGTGCTAACAATATCACTTTTTTCACTTGAAATGGGATTATTTAGAATAGAAGAAATTAATTAGTGTTTATTTTGCTGTTTTACTATTAAATACAAAGTAATAAAATATTTAATAAAGATATTTTAGGGTAAAGAGTTATTGAGTCTGTTTATCTTAATTTAATTTTTACTTAAAGTCTTTGGTGCTTTTTATGATGAATACTACGGTAACATTTGAAGGAATATTGCAGCAAATTATCTTTAGATTTGATAACTTACTTTTTCACAAAAATAAAATATAGTTAATGTAATTTACAGCTTTATTTTATGAGAAAAGTTGATGTTATTTTTATAAGTTTTTATATTTTTAAAAGTACTGGGTAATGCAGTACCAGTACCACTTTTTAAGACAGTAATGCAGTACCAGTACCAGTAGTAGCAAAATTTTGTAAGAGTAATTCAGTATCAGTACCAGTACTTGCAAAATCGCTGCAGTACGTACTGCAGTACCAGTACCAGTACCAGTAATGCAGCTCTGCTAACAATACTATAACATTGAAACAATTGGCATTTTGAACCCTTTTAGTAGTAAGTAGTCCTTGATATATACGTTGATGCACCTTGATTATAGTTCTACCTGCTAAACCCATTTTGTAGTCAGTAGGTCAAGGTCACGGGTATTAAGCGGTAATAAATAATGGTTTAATTAAGGTCAATTTTTCATACACTATTAAAACTATTCGCTTCAAAATTGGTTTACTGGCTCATATCACAAGGAAAGATAATCCTGAAATAATATTTTGAAAAGTTATTCCCCTTTGATTATTTTGTCCCCTGTTAATCATTTTGTTAAGGTTCATTTCCTATAACACACCGTATTACCGGCGGCAGTGATGGCAGATCACTGCAGTGATGGCAGATATCTGAAAATTACCAAATGGTACAGGTAGGTTATAAATTTGGTTGGTTTAATTATATTACACAAATACGGCCCATTTCATTGCTATAAAACTATTGTCCATTGAATGGAGATACTGTAAGGTAATTTTGGACTCGTTTTTTTCCTGTTTTAGGACTATTTTGAGCAGGTTAAAAGTGAAAGCCTTGGAAAAAATCCGTGAAAATGTCTGTTTTCTGTTCAAAATATCTCAAGTTTTAAGTAAATGGCAGGATTTCCTATATCAATATAGACGTTCATCCATTGGGGTCACGCAAGCCAAATATCTACCCCGTAAGTCTTTTCTTGAAAGTTTTACAGACGCTCAATCTTGTCCGGTCGAAGAAAAAATGCTGCCGTTGTAGGCAGATACATATTATAAATGCTGCCGTCGATGGCAGAAATACCATGAAAGTGGCTAACATTCTGACAGAAAATCAAGTTCATTCTTTTATCAATTCCTCTTTTCTTTGCGTCCTTTTAGTCGGAATTGAGACGTTAAACTATCATTTCTAATATTTTCTCAAGATAGAAAAGTTATTAATGCGGTGTGTGCATCGAAAAAAGCTTTTTAGCAACATGCAGTTACAATACAAAAAGTGATGATTTAGTACGACAAAATTTCACTATAAATAGAGAAATGAACATGAAAAACTTCATTTTTCTATATTCATGCATGTGTGCTTGATCTGTTCATATGAATTGAAAGGTCAAAAAAGAGAAAAAGAATATAACAAATAAAAAAATTCTAGTTTTTTTCCTATAAATACAGGATTTATTTTCATCTTGTGATATATGAATCATCGAAAGGTTCATCTTTATAACTTGTCATGGTTACAACTAAAATGAATGAAAAAATATATAGTTAAATGGCACGTGATGTTAGAACTGTTGTTAATAGTTTAGAATAGTAAATGTAATTCAAAGGCAAACTACAACGCTATTACAAACATGAAAATTTAAAGAAATGAATCCACGTTGTCGTGTTTTTCAAGAACTTGATAATATAGGAAAATATTTGAACTGTCAATAATATTATCTTTCCATTTTACATTAACATACATTGTTTTATGATACACTGATGCCAGTTGCGAGGTTAATAGTCTCCCCTTTATTACATCAATTTAATAATTTATAATCTGCGTCGATTAAGTAAATTTCAGTCTTTATTTGTCATAAAGCGATGAACATTATTACCTCGAGAAAATAATGTCATATGCTAGCAAATGAATATCCACTTACAGAAGTTACTTGCTGTAATATGCAATTGGCGTTATGTCTTAAAAGGGGAGTGCGCTGCTAAACTTAAGATACATATAGTATTGTATGCATGTAACTGACAGACACAACAGATCAAGCACACATGCATGAATATAGAAAAAAATGAAGTTTTTCATGTTCATGTCTGTATTTATAGTGAAATTTTGTGGTACTAAATAATAACTTTTTGTATTGTAACTGCATGTTGCTAATAAGCTTTTTTTCGATGCACATACCGCATTAATGAAAAAAAAAATAAAAAAATCTACAAAACAGCAATTTTTCTTCAAAATTATATGTGAGGCCATGTTTTAACATGGAAAAACGCGTTTTTGGGTAATTTCGTTTTTTTTCATCATTTTCTGTTAACCCATTACCAGATATATACGCCTTTCTACGCCTTTTTCACCCCCCTCCTTTTTTGCTTTCTCAAATGGTGAAAAAATGCCTTATTTAGGCCCCCAAACACTTGTTTTTGTTTGATAATTGTTGTTTAAAAAATTGACCACTTTTTCGGCGCGGCCCCCCACCCCCATCCAAAAGATACATCAGGGGGTTACCAGAAGGGGGATGTGCCCCCTTCTGTTTGGGGGATTTGAAGGGGGGCTGGGTCCCCCTCATCGCCAAGAAAACTTTGAACTTGTGGGAGGCTAAAAATGGCCCCAGGTCGATCATAAGGTAACGTGTAACCAATGCTGAAAAGCCTTTGACTCTATCTCAATCCATTGAGAAGTGGCAGCACTTTGTAATCAATTTTGATGGAAAAAATCAACGCAAAATAGTGACTTTTTGGCAATTTTGAGACGTCCCCTAGTTGCTATGGTAACAGGAAATTTCAGACTGAACATGTTGTTACAAAGGCAATGGTCCAGTCAACATTTGTGCCAAGTTTGATTAGTATTGAAGCAGTTTTTTTATAGTTTTATAGCAACTTGAACTTGTAACGGGAGACCTTAAAATGAAAACAGCCATTTTTCACAAGATGCTCATGGGGTAATGGGTTAATAACTTTTCTATCTTGAGAAATTATTAGAAATGATAGTTTAACGTCTCAATTCTGACTAAAAGGACGCAAAGAAAAGAGGAATTGATAAAAGATTGAACTTGATTTTCTGTTAGAATGTTAGCCACTTTCATGGTATTTCTGCCATCGACGGCAGCATTTATAATATGTATCTGCCTACAACGGCAGCATTTTTTCTTCGACCGGACAAGATTGAGCGTCTGTAAAACTTTCAAGAAAAGACTCACGGGGTAGATATTTGGCTTGCGTGACCCCAATGGATGAACGTCTATATTGATAACAGGAAATCCTGCCATTTACTTAAAACTTGAGATATTTTGAACAGAAAACAGACATTTTCACGGATTTTTCTATGGCTTTCACTTTTAACCTGCTCAAAATAGTCTGAAAACAGGAAAAAACGAGTCCAAAATTACCTTACAGTATCTCCATTCAATGGACAATAGTTTTATAGCAATGAAATGGGCCGTATTTGTGTAATATAATTAAACCAACCAAATTTATAACCTACCTATATTGATCGGTAATTTTCAGATATCTGCCATCACTGCAGTGATCTGCCATCACTGCCGCCGGTAATACGGTGTGTATAATAATATCAAGTATATCGGGTACGTGTGTTAACATACGTACCCGAGTATATTCACTTTAAACTTGGAATACTTCAAATAACTACATATGATTACATAGTTATATAAAGGGCGGATACTTCTGACAACTCTTTTTTTCGTATTGTTAGCAGTTTCCAAATTGACTCAAAACCATCTCAGATATTCATGTTAAAAATTTTACATTTTTTGTAATATTAAACCTCCTTTTCTACCTTGCTTGTAAGCGAGAAAAGTAGAGTTTATATATATCCAAACTATGGTTGCTTTGGAAGTCAGAGGTAGGTATGAAAACTCAGATGTCAGTATGGAATGTCACATGCTGGTATGGAGTTCATGACTGGTAAGTTTATGGTTGCTAAATAAGGACTGTTTGCTTGTGAAGTCACTTTTTGTTATTGAAAGTCAATGGTTGCTATGGAAAGTCACCGATTGCTATGGAAATCACTGATCGCTCAAGATCAATGGTTGCTATGAAAATCAGTCTATTTCAGGTTGCTACGGAAGTCACTACATGTAGTTGGTAAGGAAAAGAACGGGTTGGTATAAAAGTCAGTAGTTGGAGTGGAAAGAAAATAGTTGCTAAAGGAAAAACCGGGTTGCTATTGAATATTGGTCACCTGGGGTCAAAAACTAGGTCACATCTCCCAAATATAGAAACACCTTGTTAACACTCTAGTGGTCACATTTTTTACTCAATTGTCATCAAACTTGGTCAGGATGCTTGTCTACTTAATTGCTCGGATGAGTTCGAACATTGGTCACCTCGGATGAAAAACTAGGTGATAGGAGCTACAAATAGAAAAATCTTGTTTACTCTTTAGTTGCTACTGTTTTTATCCAAATGTCCTGAAAATTGGTCTGCAAGTTTGTTTTGATAATTTCTAGGTCAAGTTCGAATATGGGTTACCTGGCGTCTAAAATTAGGTTACACTTCCTAAATATGGAAAACCTTGTTAACACTCTAGACTAGTGGTCACATTTTGACTTAATTGTTATCAGCTTGGTCAGGATGCTTGTCTTAGTAATTGCTCCTGTGAGTTCTATGGGTCAGGTGTGCAATCTTATCTAGGGCCGTCTTTGCCCTATTCGGGCGGTGTGACCTAGTTTTTGACCCCGAATGACCCATATTCCAACGTCACCTAGAAATCATCAAAACAACTGCAGCAGACCAATTTCCAGGATATGTGGATAACAACAGTAGCCACCAGAAACTTAACAAGATTTTTCTACTTTTCAGCTTTTGTGACCTAGTTTTTCATCAGAGATGACCCATGTTCAAATTCCTCAAAGCAATTAACTAGACAAGCATCTTGACTAAGTTTGATGGCAATTGAGTAAAAAAATATGGCCATCAGAGTGTTAACAAGGTGTTTCTATATTTGGGAGATGTGACCTAGTTTTTGACCCCAGGTGACCCAATATTCAATCTTCACCTAGAAATCATCAAAACATACCTTCAGACCAATTTCCAGGATATTTGAATCAAAACATGTTTGAACTCATCCAAGCAATTACCTAGACAAGCATCCTGACAAAGTTTCATGATGATTAAGGCAAAAATGTGACCACTAGAGTGTTAACAAACAAATTTTGACAGACGACAGATGACAGACATTCAACGATCCTATAAGCTCACCCTGAGCTAGCAAAATTTATTGTATTTACAACATGTTTATTGAGAGATATTTCCACAGAATTTCAATTGGAGATAAAAAGTAAATAAATTATTATTACGTTTTTTTCACAACATCAAGAGGAATCATATAATTTGATAACTGTATACAAATGTATAAGACCTACATGTAAAATATGATAATGAACAAACATTGCACAGAATGATGAATATTAATTTTTATGCCTCAATTAAGTGACATTTTGCCCATTCAATGGTATATATATATATATATATATATATATATATATATATATATATATATATATATATATATATATATATATAGTAAACAGGTGAGAGTCAAAATAAGCTTTTATATTGCCATATTATCTTTTACTTTAATAATTTACTTCGCTTACCCAGACATAAACATAATTTCTGTAAAGATTAATTAGATTTTACCTGTAATGTTCAGTTTATAAAAAGAGTGGGGCAGTCTTTTTATATTTAAGGCAGATGTTAAATATTATCCTAAACATTACCAATACAAACTGTTGGTCAAACACCATTTTAACAGTCAATCTTTTGAAATAAAAAGTCAATTCAGCTCATCTTGACTATGAAAATATGAGCATAATTTGTCACTTTAACTTGATTATCTGACACCATCTGTAACCTGTATTCTTTTAAGGAAACAACAAACTTTAAGTGACATTTTTACAGTCTTGTCATGACCATTGTATCTATTAAATAATCACAGATTTGTTTGCCTTTTTGATTGAAACAAAAGACCTTGAAAAGTTTTCAGTAACAGATGTATAAAACAAGAGCCGGTTTGAACTGGGTGATGCTCCCCCCCCCCCCAATAGGTTTTGGATACAGAAAAGTACACCTCATGTACATTTAGTTTCAGAGATATGTCCTGGACAAAGTTCAAAGTGCAATAATTCCAAAATTAGGCAAGGCAGTCGCAGATATACTGTCCTTTGCTCAATGAGATCTATCTACCGCATTAGTTTCTTGTTGATACCTCTGGTAAATTCACGGTATTGTCTTGTGTCCTGTACAAAGTTCACAGTGTAAAATTGAAAAAGGGCAATCAAAAAATCTACAAGGCACAGTTACGGTTCTTTTGCTGACATCTACCTACAAAGTTCTTAAAGGTTCAGAGTTATGTCACAGACCAAGTTCCAAATGAAAAAATGAACAAAGGGCAATAATTTAAAAAATCAGGCAAGGCAGAGTTGCTGTTCCTTTGCACTGCTCATCTGCCTGATGAGATTAATCTACCTACAAAGTGTTTTGTTCATATCTCTTAAAGTGTCGAGTTATGTCCTGGACAAAGTTCAGTGTAAAAATGAACAAAGGGCAATAACTCCAAAATTAAGCATGACTGAGTTATGGTTCTTTCGGATTGCACTTTTATTAAATGAGATCTATCTACATGTACCTACACATTTTCTTGTTGATACATCTTATGGTTTTGAGAGCTATGTCCCGGACAAAGTTCAATGCCCTCTACCACAGTGTGCAGTTTTAACAAATTATGTCAAAGGATTTTATGGTTATGCTCCTGACAAGATTTTTCTAAAAGGGGATATAATTCAAAAACGGTGCAAAACAGAGTTATGGTTCTTTGGCACTGCACATGGCCTTCGGGTAGCATAGAAATAAGATTTGATTATTAAAATCACTTTCAGGGTCAAAACACCATTTTTGGGGAAGGGGTCTCAGCCTTTTTCTTGGGGAAAATATGCATGATTTTGGCATACTCTGGGAAAAGGGGTCTCAAATTTAACATAAACTGTTAACAAGTTCTTCAAAATAGAAAAGCAAAAAGCACCAGTGGGAATTACTAATAAGGCAGTAAAAGACCTTAATTCAACCCCATCACATAATTTTGTTCTAAATTCTATGGGAAATTTCAAAAGACAGGGATTTTGAGGACCAAACTGGGAAAAAAAGAGACTAGTTTGTTTGGGGAAGCAGCCTACAAAGAAGGATTTTTGGCCCTGGCTTTGTAAAAAATTTTAATATCATGTATTAACTGTTATAGATAGATATGTTTTAGAAGTGTTTTAGATGAAAATTCCACATTGCTGATAACACAACTTTATTTGGTATATATAGAATTCATTTTAGTTTGATTGTGTAGGAAGCTGTAAGCCTTTACAGCGTTTTTTTTCTCTACTTTGGGAATGGTGCCGGTACCAAACTGATTGGGAAAAAATGTGTTATTTTGTCTTACATTGGGCATATTCTTAATGCATTTTTTCAGCTATAAATAAGATTAATCACCATGAATAAAGATAGCTAACAGCTTCCACTGTCCAGGTAGAACTATGAAGTGGTGATTTATATGAATATGTTGGATTTAAATGATTTCAGATAAATTTCTTGGCCTTGTGGGAATTTTGAACAGCCATTTTGGGAATTTAAACATTGGAAATTGGGAATTTAATGTATAATTATGTTCTATTGGGAACAGTACCGTTTTAGGGTAGTAGTTATATAAAGAACAAAAACACTGCTTTACATTATTACTTTAGTCAGTCTAACCATTCAGCTAAGCCACAACTTCCAAAAAATCCTTATTTGATTATATATATACAATGTATAGTCCATAGATGATGACTTTAATTATCAATGTTTAAAATAATTTGTAAATCATTAAAATATCTGGTCATCAACAGCTAAAAATGGTTTGTAAAAATTCTGCAATATTTAGTACACTATTTGTCAAGAAGCAGGAGTTGCCTTTCATTCCAAATAATGCTGTTTATCCATATCATATATATGTGTTGTAGGCTTGCATATATATATACATCTTGCTGGCATTGACTGAACAGGTAAGTGGAACAGGTAGTCTAGACACTTCTTAACACTTAAAATGTTGATCAGATGAATATATAATATGATCAATTTCAACCATTGTAGGGCTCACGCTGTCGGTCGCCATAGTCGCCATTTGCGATTATTTTATAAGATTGGCGATTATTTTTGCATTTTGGCTACAAAATCTGGCGATTATTTTTTACTTCCAACAGTGTTTATATAAGGTGTAAAAATCGATAAAGAATGCAGTAGACCCAAATAACACCAGCGGGGTGGATTTAATTGAGTGTCAACTTTTTATCGGTCACATGCTGCCTACCATATTGCCAGAGGTGATAAAAATACATGCAAGATGTAAAATTGTATAAGTACTTTAAAGATATTGTCCAGCAATATAATAGCCATCAAATATCCGTCAATTAGCCACAAAAAATCGTCTTAAAATTGATAAACTGGATATTGACCAACCCAAAATTTACCGTAAATTGCAAATTTTGATTTTTTTTTGGTTTAAGCTGCTTGACTAAATCGCCAGTGGAAAACAATGATAAAATACTTAAAAAGTATTAACTTCCAAACAACTATTTGCCCAACAACCAAAATTGTGAACATTGTGGGCCAACAAATTGTGCGCTTTAGGGCTTTTTTTATATTATAGACGATGGTCGCAACAGACATCTATGAAATATCAGATTATAAAATCGGTCTGTCTTGCCGTCGAAATATTGAGACTAGTGTGAGCCCTGCATTGACATTCTCTTGAACCTGCTAGACCTTCTTTGTATTGATTCTCCAATTCACACTTACAATTCAAGAATCACAAGTCATCAAGTTTAATTATTGTTTCATTATTCATTGTCAACTTTATAAGTCCTGCTCCATAATAATCAATGATGTAGTCTGACCCATCTGATGGCATAACTGTTTGTGTGGCTATCAATAAAACATCTATCAGTTGTCCAAGGAAGAAAAATCCTAAGGTAGAAAATTTTAATAGTCCAATTGCTGGGTAACCAAGATAAAATCTGTCTATTCCAAACATTCCGAGAAATACTGACAACAAAAGTGCTGTTTCAAAGTTATACCCATTAGTCCATTTGCAGGGCTTTTCTTGGTAAAAACCGATTTGTTCACCATCAAATTCACATGGCTTTACTGATACTACTCTTAAACTTTTGTCTGGATAACATATAATTCCTGGGGCGGGTTTACAAGATACAGTTACTGTGCGGGTTTTCGCCTTGCATCCTCTTGCTTGTTGAGTAACAGAATCGATCTCGGGTTCATCACAGCGATATTGTCCCATTAAGAGATCTGCACACTGTCGAACATCTGGATCTGAGGAATTCCCGTCGCATTTCAAGTTTTGACAGTTGCAGAAAGTAATCAAACAAAACAGAACAATTTTAATACAAACAGCGGTATTGTCAAAATGCATTTTAAATTTCGTTTATTGGTTTATTCATGTAAAGAAAATCATTTCTATTCACATTCCTGTGATCCTTATGATTTCCTTGTTTTGTTTTTGTTTATTCCGGAAGTTGCCCCTTTACTTTACGTGAATTACCTCCCCTAGATTATGAAAATAGTTCTTCATCCGACAAAAAATATGGAAAAAACTGTTAACTTACAAAATTTACTAAATTTAGTTGATAGAATATAAATAATTTATATTTTTGTCTATGAAATTGATATTTATTTAATCAGGTGATAGGAAAGTTATTAATTATAATATCAAATTATCAAGAACTATTTCTTTGCAATTTTCCGTGCGTAAAAACTTCCGTCAGATGTCCTTAGGTCGCAATAAACACGTGAAATATTAAAATTTTAAAAAATATGTCTTCTGAAAGCGATAATTTGGGTAGTTCTTCAGAGAGTGAAACTAGTAGTGATGAAGACATGGATAGAAATATAATTAAGGCATTTAATGCTGTTAAAAGTAATTTAGACAAATCTGGCCTTAAGAATAAGAACGCTACCCTTGTAAATTCAGCAACTTCTAGCAGACATAATTTGATTTATGATACATTTAAAAAAAGAGAAAATGTTATATCGAAGAAAAAATCCAACAAAAAACCGAGTGATGCAAAGGAAGCTAATTCCTTCTTAAATAAATTTTTCATAGATAAAAATGATGACAGTATTGTTGCTTATGATCTTTCAAACTTTAATTTTGATTCAGGAGAAGGTGAATTAGATAAAACCATTTCTTATGATTTGACAAATAGTTGTGATATTGTTAATGACCAAGGAACTGAAAATTCAATGTCTGATGATGATGGTCAGGAAAGTGAGAAACAAGAGGAAGATGTTGCAGACAATGAGAAAAAAAGTAAAAAGAAGAGAATGAAGAAAAAGAAGGAAAATGGGTAATAGAAGAATCGAATATAGTTTTTCACCAATTATGACACATGACATGTTAATCACAGTTTAATTCACATTGCTTTGTAACTCTTTGTTATTCTAGGACAAATTTCAATATAGCAGGGGAGTATGTCATGGTTCAGAACTGTTCACACTACAGGGGACTGGGGAGAAGATGTGTAAGCGGCGTGATAGCTCAGTCAGTAGTGCCCTGGTACTGCATTCTAAGGGTCCCGGGTTCGATTCACGGTCAGGCTGCACATTTTTCTCAACGTGTGACTATGAGATCAACAGTGATCAAATGAGACCAATGTTACGGGAAATATTTGTAATGTAATTTGACGTTTAAAAGCCTAAAAACATAACATTTGAATTTCTTATGTAAATGTGCAGGGGCACTTTGAACAGAAATATATGCGAAGATAGTTCAGGGCTCATCCGGAAGGGCGAGTCAGGCGAAAACTTCGCCGTGTATATTCCAATTTCGCTCTCCCGATTGATCAAAGAGAAGTCAACATCGCCGATTAAATCTTAATTCCCAAATAGTAATTACTTGGCGATGTAAAGAGCAGAGATTGTATCAGCCCATATGACGACTGCTAATTATCATTATCCAATCGGAGCGTTGCTTTATACAACCCTTCTACCTGTCAGCAAAGCGATAGACCGCCTACTCTTAAACAGTAAATAATGAGAGCATCGGCCCGAAACGGGTATAATTGTGTGACAGTTTTGCGAGTTTAATACGAGATTTGGCGATAATTCAGGGTCCAAAATCCCTTCTTTGTAGAGGCAGAATATAGGCTACTTCCCCAACCAAACTAGCCTCTTTTTTTCCCCAGTTTGGTCCTCAAAATTCCCCAGTCTTTTGAAAATTCCCATAGAATTTAGAACAAAATTAAATGATGTTGTTGAATTAAGGATTTTTACTGCCTTATTTATATTTTCCAGTGCTTTTGCTTTCCTATTTTGAAGAACTTGTTAAAAGTTTGTGTTAAATTTGAGACCCTTTTCCCAAAGTATGCCAAAATCACGCATATTTTCCCCAAGAAAAAGGCTGAGGCCCCTTCCCCAAAAATGGTGTTTTGGCCCTGTAATTATAGATTGTTTTTTCCCGATTATCTAAACATGTGCAATCTTCCCTAATGATATACCACGCGAGTGCACTTCGATGGCTGGTTTTTTTAACCCGAGTAAGGCGATGTGGCATGGATTTTTCACGGCTTCACAAAACTGTTTTCAATTAAAAATAATCATTAATGATAGCGACCGGATTAAAAACTTAATGATAGTTCTGAATGATTTCAGTCCGTTAACATCAATTTTTACGGTAAAATTGTTATGTCGCTCACGTCATGGCTACAGGGCGAAATGCCCAAACCTAGCAGTAAGAAAGTTACTGATTCTGGTACACCTACGCGAAAATCAATATTGTAAATTTCAAAAAGCATTATTTATAAAGATATTACCGAATTTAACATTTCATGAAAATTAAAGGGAGGTAATTAGAAATTTATTTTCTATAATTTCTCAGTCAAAATTTTTCAATAAGAAATGAATGTATATAATTTTAGTGATCAATATAATGTGCACAATGTTTGCAGTACATATTTTACATATTCCTCGCTGTTTGAAAATTGTTTTATAAGCATAATTATATGCATTATAAATGTGACATTACAACAAAACAGGATATAGTAATGTCACATTTATATGCATATAATTATGCTTATAAAACAATTTTCAAAACCAGCGAGAAATATGTAAAATATGTACTGCAAACATTTGTGCACATTATATTGATCACTAAAATTATATACATTAACAACAAACAGGATATAGTAGGGGCCTCCGTTTGGCGCGAAGTGGTTAAAGTCGCTGACTTGAGATCACAGTCCCTCACCATCTGTGGGGGTTATCTCTCTTTTTT